>NW_017619591.1:10000-12500 GCF_001879475.1 Ipomoea nil
AGTCCGCAACTTGGGCACCCTCGTACCGCAACTTTCCGCAACCTCGGCACCCTCGTACCGCAACTTTCCGCAACCTCGGCACCCTCGTACCGCAACTTTCCGCAACCTCAGCACACCCGTACCGCAACTTTCCGCAACCTCGGCACACCCGTTCCGCATAAGTCCGCAACCTCGGCACCCCCGTACCGCAATTTTCCGCAACTTGGGCACCCTCGTACCGCAACTTTCCGCAACTTGGGCACCCCCGTACCGCAATTTTCCGCAACCTCGGCACCCCCGTACCGCAATTTTCCGCAACCTCGGCCCACCCGTACCGCAACTTTCCGCAACCTCGGCCCACCCGTACCGCAACTTTCCGCAACCTCGGCACCCCCGTACCGCAATTTTCCGCAACGTCGGCCCACCCGTACCGCAATTTTCCGCAACCTCGGCACCCCCGTACCGCAACTTTCCGCAACCTCGGCACCCCCGTACCGCAACTTTCCGCAACCTCGGCACCCCGTACCGCAACTTTCCGCAACCTCGGCACCACCCGTACCGCAACTTTCCGCAACCTCGGCACACCCGTACCGCAACTTTCCGCAACCTCGGCACACCCGTACCGCAACTTTCCGCAACCTCGGCACACCCGTACCGCAACTTTCCGCAACCTCGGCACCCTCCGTACCGCATAAGTCCGCAACCTCGGCACCCTCGTACCGCATAAGTCCGCAACCTCGGCACCCTCGTACCGCATAAGTCCGCAACCTCGGCACCCTCGTACCGCATAAGTCCGCAACCTCGGCACCCTCGTACCGCATAAGTCCGCAACCTCGGCACCCTCGTTCCGCATAAGTCCGCAACTTGGGCACCCTCGTACCGCAACTTTCCGCAACTTGGGCACCCTCGTACCGCAACTTTCCGCAACTTGGGCACTCTCGTACCGCAACTTTCCGCAACTTGGGCACTCTCGTACCGCAACTTTCCGCAACTTGGGCACCCTCGTACCGCAACTTTCCGCAACTTGGGCACCCTCGTACCGCAACTTTCCGCAACTTGGGCACTCTCGTACCGCAACTTTCCGCAACTTGGGCACCCTCGTACCGCAACTTTCCGCAACTTGGGCACCCTCGTACCGCAACTTCCGCAACTTGGCACCCTCGTACCGCACTTTCCGCAACTTGGGCACCCTCGTACCGCATAATTCCGCAACCTCGGCACCCTCGTTCCGCATAAGTCCGCAACCTCGGCACCCTCGTACCGCATAATTCCGCAACTTAGGCACCAACGTTGCGCATGAGTCCGCAACTTAGGCACCAACGTTGCGCATGAGTCCGCAACTTAGGCACCAACGTTGCGCATGAGTCCGCAACTTAGGCACCCTCGTTCCGCATGAGTCCGCAACTTAGGCACCCTCGTACCCCATAAGTCCGCAACTTGGGCACACTCGTTCCGCATGAGCCCGCAACGTAGGCACACTCGTTCCGCACAAGTCCGGCACTTAGGCACACTCGTTCCGCATGAGTCCGCAACTTAGGCACGCTCGTTCCGCATAAGTCCGCAACGTAGGCACACTCGTTCCGCATATGCCCGCAACGTAGGCACACTCGTTCCGCATATGCCCGCAACGTAGGCACACTCGTTCCGCATAAGCCCGCAACCTCGGCACCCTCGTACCGCATAAGTCCGCAACCTCGGCACCCTCGTACCGCATAAGTCCGCAACCTCGGCACCCTCGTACCGCATAAGTCCGCAACCTCGGCACCCTCGTACCGCATAATTCCGCAACCTCGGCACCCTCGTACCGCATGAGTCCGCAACTTAGGCACCAACGTTGCGCATAAGCCCGCAACTTAGGCACCCTCGTTCCGCATAAGTCCGCAACTTAGGCACCCTCGTACCCCATAAGTCCGCAACTTGGGCACACTCGTTCCGCATGAGCCCGCAACGTAGGCACACTCGTTCCGCACAAGTCCGGCACTTAGGCACACTCGTTCCGCATGAGTCCGCAACTTAGGCACGCTCGTACCCCATAAGTCCGCAACTTGGGCACACTCGTTCCGCATGAGCCCGCAACGTAGGCACACTCGTTCCGCACAAGTCCGGCACTTAGGCACACTCGTTCCGCATGAGTCCGCAACTTAGGCACACTCGTTCCGCATATGCCCGCAACGTAGGCACACTCGTTCCGCATGAGTCCGCAACGTAGGCACGCTACTTCGGCACACTCGTTCCGCACAAGTCCGCAACTTCGGCACACTCGTTCCGCAACTGTCCGCTACTTAGGCACACTCGTTCCGCAACTGTCCGCAACTTAGGCGCACTCGTTCCGCATGAGTCCGCAACTTAGGCACACTCGTTCCGCATATGCCCGCAACGTAGGCACACTCGTTCCGCATATGCCCGCAACGTAGGCACGCTCGTTCCGCACAAGTCCGCAACTTAGGCACGCTCGTTCCGCACAAGTCCGCAACTTAGGCACGCTCGTTCCGCACAAGTCCGATACTTAGGCACACTCGTT
>NW_017619592.1:0-7922 GCF_001879475.1 Ipomoea nil
AAACGACTAAGGGTCTAGGCCCTTGTTTCCTATCTCGTCTCGCCGAGTCCCTCAGTCGAGGCGACTCCTTAGGCTTTTTCTTTTCTTAGAAACTTTAGTCCTGTTGTTTCTTTAATTTCTCGCCGAGTCCCTCAGTCGAGGCGACTCCTTTTGGCTTTTTCACGGAAACGACTAAGGGTCTGGGCCCTTGTTTCCTATCTCTTCTCCGAGTCCCTCAGTCGAGGCGACTCCTTAGGCTTTTTCTTTTCTTAGAAATGGTTTAGGGTCAGTGCCCGTGTTTCTTTAATTTCTCGCCGAGTCCCTCAGTCGAGGCGACTCCTTTTGGCTTTTTCACGGAAACGACTAAGGGTCTGGGACCTTGTTTTCGATCTCTTCTGCCGAGTCCCTCAGTCGAAGCGACTATTTAGGCTTTTTCTTTTCTTAGAAACGGTTTAGGTCAGTGCCTGTCGTTTCTTTAATTTCTCGCCGAGTCCCTCAGTCGAGGCGACTCCTTTTGCTTTTTCACGGAAACGACTAAGGGTCTGGGCCCTTGTTTCCTATCTCTTCTTGCCGAGTCCCCGAGTCAAGGCGACTCCTTAGGCTTTTTCTTTTATTAGATACGGTTTAGGGTCAGTGTCCCATTGTTTCTTTAATTTCTCGCCAAGTCCCTAAGTCGAGGCGACTCCTTTTTGGTTTTTTCACGGAAAAGACTAAGGGTCTAGGCCCTTGTTTCCTATCTCTTATCGCCGAGTCCCTCAGTCGAGGCGACTCCTTAGGCTTTTTCTTTTCTTAGAAATGGTTTAGGTCAGTGCCCCGTTGTTTCTTTAATTTCTCGCCGTCCCTCAGTCGAGGCGACTCCTTTTGGCTTTTTCACGGAAACGACTAAGGGTCTGGGCCTTGGTTCCTATCTCTTCTCGCCGAGTCTCTTCAGTCGAGGCGACTCCTTAGGCTTTTTCTTTCTTAGAAACGGTTTAGGGTCAGTGCTCCGTTGTTTCTTTAATTTTTCGCCGAGTCCCTCAGTTGAGGCGACTCCTTTTGGCTTTTTCACGGAAACGACTAAGGGTCTGGGACCTTGTTTCCTATCTCTTATCGCCGAGTCCCTCAGTCGAGGCGACTCCTTAGGCTTTTTCTTTTATTAGAAATGGTTTAGGGTCAGTGCCCCGTTGTTTCTTTAATTTCTCGCCGAGTCCCTCAGTCGAGGCGACTCCTTTTGGCTTTTTCACGGAAACGACTAAGGGTCTGGGACCTTTGGTTCCATATCTCTTCTCGCCGAGTCCCTCAGTCGAAGCGACTCCTTAGGCTTTTTTTTCTTAGAAACGGTTTAGGGTCGGTGCCCTGTCGTTTCTTTAATTTCTCGCCGGAGTCCCTCAGTTGAGGCGACTCCTTTTGGCTTTTCACGGAACACGACTAATGGTATGGCCCTTCTTTCCTATCTCTTCTCACCGAGTCCCTCAGTCGAGGTGACTCCTTTTGGCTTTTTCACGGAAACGACTAAGGGTCTGGGCCCTTGTTTCCTATCTCGTCTCGCCGAGTCCCTCAGTCGAGGCGACTCCTTAGGCTTTTTCTTTTCTTAGAAACATGTTTAGGGTCAGTGTCCCGTTGTTTCTTTAATTTCTCGCCGAGTCCCTCAGTCGAGGCGACTCCTTTTGGCTTTTTCACGGAAACGACTAAGGGTCTGGGACCTTGTTTCCTATCTCTTCTTGCCGAGTCCCTCAGTCGAAGCGACTACTTAGGCTTTTTCTTTTCTTAGAAACGGTTTAGGGTCAGTGCCCTGTCGTTTCTTTAATTTCTCGCCGAGTCCCTCAGTCGAGGCGACTCCTTTTGGCTTTTTCACGGAAACGACTAAGGGTCTGGGCCCTTGTTTCCTATCTCTTCTTGCCGAGTCCCCGAGTCAAGGCGACTCCTTAGGCTTTTTCTTTTATTAGATACGGTTTAGGGTCAGTGTCCCATTGTTTCTTTAATTTCTCGCCAAGTCCCTCAGTCGAGGCGACTCCTTTTGGTTTTTTCACGGAAAAGACTAAGGGTCTAGGCCCTTGTTTCCTATCTCTTATCGCCGAGTCCCTCAGTCGAGGCGACTCCTTAGGCTTTTTCTTTTCTTAGAAATGGTTTAGGGTCAGTGCCCCGTTGTTTCTTTAATTTCTCGCCGAGTCCCTCAGTCGAGGCGACTCCTTTTGGCTTTTTCACGGAAACGACTAAGGGTCTGGGCCCTTGGTTCCTATCTCTTCTCGCCGAGTCTCTCAGTCGAGGCGACTCCTTAGGCTTTTTCTTTTCTTAGAAACGGTTTAGGGTCAGTGCCCCGTTGTTTCTTTAATTTTTCGCCGAGTCCCTCAGTTGAGGCGACTCCTTTTGGCTTTTTCACGGAAACGACTAAGGGTCTGGGACCTTGTTTCCTATCTCTTATCGCCGAGTCCCTCAGTCGAAGGCGACTCCTTAGGCTTTTTCTTTTATTAGAAATGGTTTAGGGTCAGTGCCCCGTTGTTTCTTTAATTTCTCGCCGAGTCCCTCAGTCGAGGCGACTCCTTTTGGCTTTTTCACGGAAACGACTAAGGGTCTGGGACCTTGTTTCCTATCTCTTCTCGCCGAGTCCCTCAGTCGAAGCGACTCCTTAGGCTTTTTCTTTTCTTAGAAACGGTTTAGGGTCGGTGCCCTGTCGTTTCTTTAATTTCTCGCCGAGTCCCTCAGTTGAGGCGACTCCTTTTGGCTTTTTCACGGAAACGACTAATGGGTAGTTGGCCCTTCTTTCCTATCTCTTCTCACCGAGTCCCTCAGTCGAGGTGACTCCTTTTGGCTTTTTCACGGAAACGACTAAGGGTCTGGGCCCTTGTTTCCTATCTCGTCTCGCCGAGTCCCTCAGTCGAGGCGACTCCTTAAGCTTTTTCTTTTCTTAGAAACATTTTAGGGTCAGTGTCCTGTTGTTTCTTTAATTTCTTGCCGAGTCCCTCAGTCGTGGCGACTCCTTTTGGCTTTTTCACGGAAACGACTAAGGGTCTGGGCCCTTGTTTCCTATCTCTTCTCGCCGAGTCCCTCAGTCGAGGCGACTCCTTAGGCTTTTTCTTTTCTTAGAAATGGTTTAGCGTCAGTGCCCCGTTGTTTATTTAATTTCTCGCCGAGTCCCTCAGTCGAGGCGACTCCTTTTGGCTTTTTCACGGAAACGACTAAGGGTCTGGGACCTTGTTTCCTATCTCTTCTCGCCGAGTCCCTCAGTCGAAGCGACTACTTAGGCTTTTTCTTTTCTTAGAAAGGGTTTAGGGTCAGTGCCCTGTCGTTTCTTTAATTTCTCGCCGAGTCCCTCAGTCGAGGCGACTCCTTTTGGCTTTTTCACGGAAACGACTAAGGTCTGGGCCCTTGTTTCCTATCTCTTCTTGCCGAGTCCCCGAGTCAAGGCGACTCCTTAGGGTTTTTCTTTTATTAGATACGGTTTAGGGTCAGTGTCCCATTGTTTCTTTAATTTCTCGCCAAGTCCCTAAGTCGAGGCGACTCCTTTTGGTTTTTTCACGGAAACGACTAAGGGTCTAGGCCCTTGTTTCCTATCTCTTATCGCCGAGTCCCTCAGTCGAGGCGACTCCTTAGGCTTTTTCTTTTCTTAGAAATGGTTTAGGGTCAGTGCCCCGTTGTTTCTTTAATTTCTCGCCGAGTCCCTCAGTCGAGGCGACTCCTTTTGGCTTTTTCACGGAAACGACTAAGGGTCTGGACCTTGTTTCCTATCTCTTCTCGCCGAGTCCCTCAGTCGAAGCGACTCCTTAGCTTTTTCTTTTCTTAGAAACGTTTTAGGGTCGTGCCTGTGTTTCTTTAATTTCTCGCCGAGTCCCTCAGTCGAGGCGACTCCTTTTGGCTTTTTCACGGAAACGACTAAGGGTCTGGGCCCTTGTTTCCTATCTCTTCTTGCCGAGTCCCCGAGTCAAGGCGACTCCTTAGGCTTTTTCTTTTATTAGATACGGTTTAGGGTCAGTGTCCCATTGTTTCTTTAATTTCTCGCCAGTCCCTAAGTCGAGGCGACTCCTTTTGGTTTTTTCACGGAAACGACTAAGGGTCTAGGCCCTTGTTTCCTATCTCTTTTCGCCGAGTCCCTCAGTCGAGGCGACTCCTTAGGCTTTTTCTTTTCTTAGAAATGGTTTAGGGTCAGTGCCCCGTTGTTTCTTTAATTTCTCCGCCGAGTCCCTCAGTCGAGGCGACTCCTTTTGGCTTTTTCACGGAAACGACTAAGGGTCTGGGCCCTTGGTTCCTATCTCTTCTCGCCGAGTCTCCTCAGTCGAGGCGACTCCTTAGGCTTTTTCTTTTCTTAGAAACGGTTTAGGGTCAGTGCCCCGTTGTTTCTTTAATTTCTCGCCGAGTCCCTCAGTCGAGGCGACTCCTTTTGGCTTTTTCACGGAAACGACTAAGGGTCTGGGCCCTTGTTTCCTATCTCTTCTCGCCGAGTCCCTCAGTCGAAGCGACTCCTTAGGCTTTTTCTTTTCTTAGAAATGGTTTTAGGGTCAGTGCCCGTCTGTTTCTTTAATTTCTCGCCGAGTCCCTCAGTCGAGGCGACTCCTTTTGGCTTTTTCACGGAAACGACTAAGGGTCTGGGCCCTTGTTTCCTATCTCTTCTTGCCGAGTCCCCAGTCGAAGGCGACTCCTTAGGCTTTTTCTTTTCTTAGAAACGGTTTTAGGGTCAGTGCCCCTGTGTTTCTTTAATTTCTCGCCGAGTCCCTCAGTCGAGGCGACTCCTTTTGGCTTTTTCACGGAAACGACTAAGGGTCTAGGCCCTTGTTTCCTATCTCTTTTCGCCGAGTCCCCTCAGTCGAGGCGACTCCTTAGGCTTTTTCTTTTCTTAGAAATCGGTTTAGGGGTCAGTGTCCCCCGTTGTTTCCTTTAATTTCTCGCCGAGTCCCTCAGTCGAGGCGACTCCTTTTGGCTTTTTCACGGAAACGGACTAAGGGTCTGGGACCTTGTTTCCTATCTCTTCTCGCCGAGTCCCTCAGTCGAAGCGACTCCTTAGGCTTTTTCTTTTCTTAGAAACGGTTTAGGGTCAGTGCCCTGTCGTTTCTTTAATTTCTCGCCGAGTCCCTCAGTCGAGGCGACTCCTTTTGGCTTTTTCACGGAAAACGACTAAGGGTCTGGGCCCTTGGTTTCCTATCTCTTCTTGCCGAGTCTCCCAGTCAAGGCGACTCCTTAGGCTTTTTCTTTTCTTAGAAACGGTTTAGGGGTCAGTGCCCTGTCGTTTCTTTAATTTCTCGCCGAGTCCCTCAGTCGAGGCGACTCCTTTTGGCTTTTTCACGGGAAACGACTAAGGGTCTGGGCCCTTGTTTCCTATCTCTTCTCGCCGAGTCCCTCAGTCGAAGGCGACTCCTTAGGCTTTTTCTTTTCTTAGAAATCGGTTTAGGGTCAGTGCCCCGTTGTTTCTTTAATTTCTCGCCGAGTCCCTCAGTCGAGGCGACTCCTTTTGGCTTTTTCACGGAAACGACTAAGGGTCTGGGCCTTGGTTCCTATCTCTTCTCGCCGAGTCTCTCAGTCGAGGCGACTCCTTAGGCTTTTTCTTTTCTTAGAAAACGGTTTAGGGTCAGTGCCCCGTTGTTTCTTTAATTTTCTCGCCGAGTCCCTCAGTCGAGGGCGACTCCTTTTGGCTTTTTCACGGGAAACGGACTAAGGGTCTGGGCCTTGGTTCCTATCTCTTCTCGCCGAGTCTCTCAGTCGAGGCGACTCCTTAGGCTTTTTCTTTTCTTAGAAACGGTTTAGGGTCAGTGCCCCGTTGTTTCTTTAATTTCTTCGCCGAGTCCCTCAGTCGAGGCGACTCCTTTTGGCTTTTTCACGGAAACGACTAAGGGTCTGGGACCCTTGTTTCCTATCTCTCTCGCCGAGTCCTCAGTCGAGGCGACTCCTTAGGCTTTTTCTTTTCTTAGAAATGGTTTAGGGTCAGTGCCCCGTTGTTTCTTTAATTTCTCGCCGAGTCCCTCAGTCGAGGCGACTCCTTTTGGCTTTTTCACGGAAACGACTAAGGGTCTGGCCTTGTTTCCTATCTCTTCTCGCCGAGTCCCTCAGTCGAAGCGTCCTTAGGCTTTTTCTTTTCTTAGAAACGGTTTAGTTTCTTTAATTTCTCGCCGAGTCCCTCAGTCGAGGCGACTCCTTTTGGCTTTTTCACGGAAACGACTAAGGGTCTGGGCCTTGTTTCCTATCTCTTCTGCCGAGTCCCAGTCAAGGCGACTCCTTAGGCTTTTTCTTTTCTTAGAAACGGTTTAGGGTCAGTGCCCTGTTGTTTCTTTAATTTCTCGCCGAGTCCCTCAGTCGAGGCGACTCCTTTGGCTTTTTCACGGAAACGACTAAGGGTCTGGGCCCTTGTTTCCTATCTCTTCGCCGAGTCCCCAGTCAAGGCGACTCCTTAGGCTTTTTTTTCTTAGAAACGGTTTAGGGTCAGTGCCCCGTTGTTTCTTTAATTTTCGCCGAGTCCCTCAGTCGAGGCGACTCCTTTTGGCTTTTTCACGGAAACGACTAAGGGTCTGGCCCTTGTTTCCTATCTCTTTCGCCGAGTCCCTCAGTCGAGGCGACTCCTTAGGCTTTTTCTTTTCTTAGAAAATGGTTTAGGGTCAGTGCCCGTTGTTTCTTTAATTTCTCGCCGAGTCCCTCAGTCGAGGCGACTCCTTTTGGCTTTTTCACGGAAACGACTAAGGGTCTGGGCCCTTGTTTCCTATCTCTTCTCGCCGAGTCCTCAGTCGAGGCGACTCCTTAGGCTTTTTCTTTTCTTAGAAACGGTTTAGGGTCAGTGCCCTGTGTTTCTTTAATTTCTCGCCGAGTCCCTCAGTCGAGGCGACTCCTTTTGGCTTTTTCACGGAAACGACTAAGGGTCTGGGCCCTTGTTTCCTATCTCTTCTTGCCGAGTCCCCAGTCAAGGCGACTCCTTAGGCTTTTTCTTTTATTAGAACGGTTTAGGGTCAGTCCCTTGTTTCTTTAATTTCTCGCCGAGTCCTCAGTCGAGGCGACTCCTTTTGGTTTTTCACGGAAACGACTAAGGGTCTGGGCCCTTGTTTCCTATCTCTTCTCGCCGAGTCCCTCAGTCGAGGCGACTCCTTAGGCTTTTTCTTTTCTTAGAAACGGTTTAGGGTCAGTGCCCGTTGTTTCTTTAATTTCTCGCCGAGTCCCTCAGTCGAGGCGACTCCTTTTGGCTTTTTCACGGAAACGACTAAGGGTCTGGGCCCTTGTTTCCTATCTCTTCTCGCCGAGTCCCTCAGTCGAGGCGACTCCTTAGGCTTTTTCTTTTCTTAGAAACGGTTTAGGGTCAGTGCCCGTTGTTTCTTTAATTTCTCGCCGAGTCCCTCAGTCGAGGCGACTCCTTTTGGCTTTTTCACGGAAACGACTAAGGGTCTGGGCCCTTGTTTCCTATCTCTTCGCCGAGTCCTCAGTCGAGGCGACTCCTTAGGCTTTTTCTTTTCTTAGAAACGGTTTAGGGTCAGTGCCCGTTGTTTCTTTAATTTCTCGCCGAGTCCCTCAGTCGAGGCGACTCCTTTTGGCTTTTTCACGGAAACGACTAAGGTCTGGGCCCTTGTTTCCTATCTCTTTCGCCGAGTCCCTCAGTCGAGGCGACTCCTTAGGCTTTTTCTTTTCTTAGAAATGGTTTAGGGTCAGTGCCCCGTTGTTTCTTTAATTTCTCGCCGAGTCCCTCAGTCGAGGCGACTCCTTTTGGCTTTTTCACGGAAACGACTAAGGGTCTGGGCCTTGTTTCCTATCTCTTCTCGCCGAGTCCCTCAGTCGAAGCGACTCCTTAGGTTTTCTTTTCTTAGAAACGGTTTAGGGTCAGTGCCCCGTTTCTTTAATTTCTCGCCGAGTCCCTCAGTCGAGGCGACTCCTTTTGGCTTTTTCACGGAAACGACTAAGGGTCTGGGCCCTTGTTTCCTATCTCTTCTCGCCGAGTCCCTCAGTCAAGCGACTCCTTAGGCTTTTTCTTTTCTTAGAAACGGTTTAGGGTCAGTGCCCTG
>NW_017619593.1:2500-5000 GCF_001879475.1 Ipomoea nil
CCTAAGTTGCGGACTCATGCGGAACGAGTGCGCCTAAGTTGCGGACAGTTGCGGAACGAGTGTGCCTAAGTAGCGGACAGTTGCGGAACGAGTGTGCCGAAGTTGCGGACTTGTGCGGAACGAGTGTGCCGAAGTAGCGTGCCTACGTTGCGGACTCATGCGGAACGAGTGTGCCTACGTTGCGGGCATATGCGGAACGAGTGTGCCTAAGTTGCGGACTCATGCGGAACGAGTGTGCCTAAGTGCCGGACTTGTGCGGAACGAGTGTGCCTACGTTGCGGGCTCATGCGGAACGAGTGTGCCCAAGTTGCGGACTTATGGGGTACGAGCGTGCCTAAGTTGCGGACTCATGCGGAACGAGTGTGCCTAAGTGCGGACTTGTGCGGAACGAGTGTGCCTACGTTGCGGGCTCATGCGGAACGAGTGTGCCCAAGTTGCGGACTTATGGGGTACGAGGGTGCCTAAGTTGCGGACTTATGCGGAACGAGGGTGCCTAAGTTGCGGGGCGTAAAAAAACGGACTCATGCGGAAGTTGCGGAGCGGTACGAGGGTGCCGAGGTTGCGGACTTATGCGGAACGAGGGTGCCGAGGTTGCGGAATTATGCGGTACGAGGGTTTGCGGAAAGTTGCGGTACTTGCGGTTGCGGTACGAGGGTGCCCAAGTTGCGGAAAGTTGCGGTACGAGGGGTGCGTTGCGGAAAGTTGCGGTACGAGGGTGCGTTGCGGAAACCCAAGTTGCGGTACGAAAGTTGCGGAAAGTTGCGGTACGAGGGTGCCCAAGTTGCGGAAAGTTGCGGTACGAGGGTGCCAAGTTGCGGAAAGTTGCGGTACGTTTGCGGTATAAGAACGCACGCGAGCGGTACGAGGGTGCCGAGGTTGCGGACTTATGCGGTACGAGGGTGCCGAGGTTGCGGTTGCGGTAAGGTTGCGCGGTAAGGTTGCGGAGCGGTACGAGGGTGCCGAGGTTGCGGTTGCGGTACGGGTGTGCCGAGGTTGCGGAAAGTTGCGTTGCCGAGGTTGCGGGCGGTAAGTTGCGGAAAGTTGCGGTAAAATTGCGGTACGGGGGTGCCGAGGTTGCGGAAAGTTGCGGTACGGGTGTTTTGCGGACGGAAAAGTTGCGGTAAGGTTGCGGAAAGTTGCGGTACGGTGCCGAGGTTGCGGGCCTTGCGGAAAGTTGCGGTACGGGTGGGCCGACGTTGCGGAAAATTGCGGTACGGGGGTGCCGAGGTTGCGGAAAGTTGCGGTACGGGTGGGCCGAGGTTGCGGAACGGTAAGGTTGCGGAAAATTGCGGTACGGGGGTGCCGAGGTTGCGGAAAGTTGCGGTACGAGGGTTTGCGGAAAATTGCGGTACGGGGGTGCGAGGTTGCGGACTTATGCGGAACGGGTGTGCCGAGGTTGCGGAAAGTTGCGGTACGGGGGTGCCGAGGTTGCGGAAAGTTGCGGTACGAGGGTGCCGAGGTTGCGGAAAGTTGCGGTACGAGGGTGCCGAGGTTGCGGAAAGTTGCGGTACGAGGGTGCCCAAGTTGCGGACTTATGCGGAACGGGGGTGCCGAGGTTGCGGACTTATGCGGAACGAGGGCGGAAATTGCGCACAGTTGCGGACGGGATGCGGAAAATATCACGCAACAGAGGTTTACCCGCCTGCCACCCCAGTACTTTTACGACGGTTCTGTGTTATGCCTTGGCCTATGTCGTTTTACGTCGTTCTCGTGCCAAAATGGCATATACATTTGTTTTAGAGCTTATTGTACTATTTAATTAGTGAGGCAAACGATATGCCATATATTCCTCTCACATTCCCAACAATCCCAAGTACTTGGCTAAGTCAGACAAGGAACTTTGCGGACAGCTGGGCATAAATTTGGACATCGTCGTTTTCAATGAAATAATCATCCAAACGCTTTGAAATTTACCAAGCATTGTTAAAATGCTCTAAACTAAAGGACCATGCAATAACATTTGAAAAAAAATGCACGGAACCACCCGAAATGACCGTGTGATTTACGGGACAAACCGTGTCTACTGCTGTCACTGGGGTTTTTTTTTTTTTAACTACTATAGGGGGGGTATGGTAGTTGAGGTGCCGGTCGACTTTTTTCGGAACGTGTTGGGACGGGCCCCCTCGTCCGTAGGCCTCGTACGAGTGTTCCCGCCGCTCGTACGTATTATTGGGGACCGGCATAGACCCATCGGAGTCGCAAGGCGGGGCGGCGCACCGGACGGAGACGGACATGCAAAAAAACATCATTGGCACGTGAATTCGGTCAATCGAGCAAACGTGAATCTGCAATATACCGTCAGTAGGTTGTGAGTTGCCGAGGCACGTGTCCAATCGTCTAGTAAGCTGTTCGTTAACGAATTACGGTGCGCCGTAGGGGCGGAGGGCGGGCGTTCGCAATGAACCCGCCCAGCGTAGCGCAGTGCAGCGTACGTGTCGTCGGGCGTGGGGGTTGACCGACCTCGCAAGAGGATAGAAATATTGTATTGCTCGAGGCCTTT
>NW_017619595.1:0-14573 GCF_001879475.1 Ipomoea nil
CAAAATTAAGCAATTGTTTTAATTCTAGACATTCGTCCAAAATTTATGTATCTGCTGTTGTCCTATTATATATTTGCAGTTAACAATTATGTGTTTATAAATAAATTAATTGTACATAACATATTAATTACAAACACATAATATGATAATTACATACATAATATGTTAAATGCAAACACATAATATTTTTATTAGTTAACATATTATGTGTCTGCAGTTAACATATTATGTGTTTGTAGGTAAAGTGTTATGTAGCGTTTCAATTTATTTACAAACGCATAAACTGTAATGATATATAAAAAATATGTCAAATGCAAACACATAATCTGAAAATTATTTTGGATTAAAATTCACAATGTAAGCTAGGCCTTGATCCATGTATAATTTGCCCAAAATTAAATTTTTTTTGAAAGGACCAAACTTAATTATTCATGCCATTTTTCTTTCTCTTTAATGAAATTAAAATTCCATAATGGCTGCCGGCTGCCTAACTTGGTTTCATTCTTTCTTCAACCATTTGACGGTGTTGTTGTTGTTGTTGTTTTTTTTTTTTTTTTTTTTTTTTTTTTTTTTTTTTTTTTTTTTTTTGAGATAATATATATAAAAAATGCCCTCTAAAGATCCTCATCTAGTGGAGGCTATAGCCATGAAGGAAGCTCTCTTGGATTCTCGAACAAGGTTGTTCTAATATTGTGTTGAGATCGGACTGTCAAATGATTTGCAGATTCCTCAATAATGATTTACCAGACTATTCTTATGCAGGTTGTATCTTCAATTAGTGTCGGGTCTTAAAACGACACTTTGAATCAGTGTCCATTCAGTATGAGAATCGATCAGTGAATAAGCTTGCTCATTGTTAGCCGGAGTTGCTTGTTCTCACCTGGTCATCTTTCTTATTTTTCTACTATTCCAGCTTGTATTGAACATCTTATTGCTTGATTTTAATGAAGTTATTTTTCTTTTAAAAAAAAAAAATCCCTGACCTCTTGAGTATATATAATTTTTACTTTAGTCATCGACTATCAATTCATCTAAAATATTCTTTAACTATAAAGGAATTTACTCATTTTAGTACATCAGATGATAAAATTGAGTAAATCTTTTTTTTTTTTTTGAATTTACCGACCTATTCAAGAGGGAGCAATTATGATGAAGACCACACTCAATGTAGGCTTGGCTCTACACTAGTATAAGTAGGAAACCATGATTTTTTTTTGTGGTGTAAAAATCGAGGTGGTCCGGGTTTTTCTCTGTCCGAGGCTATCTCGGAATTCTCTATCACAAAGAGAGTTCATTTGTCAATTGAGCTACCCCATTGGGTTGCCAAGGGCATGCACTAATTCTTGTATCAACACTCTAAGCAATACTAACTATGATTACTTTCCAAATATTATCCGATGACATATTTACCATCAGTGTGCATTAGAAAAACCATTCTCATGTATAATAGTCAATGAATCACACGAAAGAGATGAACCGCACTAGGAAGATCTTGTTAATTAGATGGGCGACTGAGAGGATGTTGGCAAAAATTGAACTTGTAATCATTAGGTATATATGGAGTCATGCATTCATGCTCTACCCCATTCAACTACCCTTTTAGAACAAATACAAAAATTTCTATTAATATTTTTTAATGAATTAATATTTGATGACCAAATTAGGAATTATAACATGGTCAAATGATCATTTTAAGTATTGATTTTTTTTTTTGGGGGGTGGGCGGTGAAACAACTTTCATTATCAAGTGATAAATTTATTAGTATTAATTCGTGGTACAAAAAGTCAATAATATTCCCACTTAACATATGTGATGCATTTATATATATTAATTTTACTATAAACATAGGATTTAATTATATGTCGATTTAACCATATATGTCGGTCCATGCAGAACAAACTCAATTACTAATGGTGCAAAATTTCTTCCTTTGAATTAATTAGGAGAAACCCACTAACAGTTTCGTTATATCGTGAATCGAATTCATCATGTACATTATAGACCTTAGCCCGGATATTATATTTGTTGTTAACATATTATGTAACTCATTTTATTTCCTTATATTCACATATCATGAATTTTGAACAATGTACTCAAATGTAACGTGGACGCTTCTGTTTTGAGTAATGGTGCTGGCTTTGGCGCTGTGATGCGTGACCATGAGGGTGCATTTGTTGCAGCTAAATGTGGACAATTAGTAGGTGAGGAGGATCCGTTTATCTGGGAGTCAAGGAGGCTTTGGTTTGGATTAAGACGCAAGGTTACAGCAATGTTAATTTAGAATCAGACTGTTTAAATTTTTGTACTGCTTTCAATTCGAGTTTTCTGATTTTTCTTATGCTGGGTTGTTTGTGAAGCAATGTAAGTCGATTGCTAGCGATATTGGGAATGTTACTGTATCCCATATTAGGAGGTCAGCGAATCGTGTGGCTCATGAGCTTGCTCAGGCGACCGTTTTCTAAGTCTGTCTCAGTAGTGTGGACTGGTGTTCCACCTGATTGTATTTACGCACTTATTCTGATTAGTAATGGAATCTTCGTTTTCTTGCGTTAAAAAAAAAAAAAATCGTGGCAAAATTTCTTCCTTTGAATTAATTAGGAGAAACCCACTAATAGTTTCGTTATATCGTGAATCGAATTCATCATGTACATTATAGACCTTAGCCCGGAAATTATATTTGTTGTTAACATATTATGTAATTCATTTTATTTCCTTATATTCACATATCATGAATTTGAACAATAATGTTAAATTATGTACATAATATATTAACTGCATATACATAATTTGTATCATAATTTATAATGTGTATGATAAACTGATACACAATATAACTTGAATTAGCTATATAGGTATGAGTTAGGCCTATAAACGAGCCGAGTTGAACACAAACTCAATCAAACCTTAAAATTGAAATTCGAACTCAGCTCGATTGACACTAATGTTTGAGCTCTAGCTTGTTTGAGATAAACTAGATTGGCTCGTCAATCTGTACGCAGATTTCAAGCCTTCGTCGTCGTCAGCCTTGAGGCTTGGCTACATTATATTGTCTTTTGCTAGATTCGCCGTTGACCGTCGGATTCGCAATGAGTCATCGATTGTCTCTCGCAAGCAACTTCACTCATTGCCACACCTAGTGTGGATTATTTCTCATTTTAATTAATTTTCGGAACAAGTATCAAATATGTCACTGAGCTTATTTTTTTTTGTGCAATTGAGTTATTGAATTTAAAAAGTGCGCAATTTTACCATCAAACAAGCAGAATATGTGTAATTGAACATTTATATGATTTCTTTTAATGTAATTTAAATTAAAAATATTTCGATCTTTCATCTCAACTAATATGATTTAGGAAAAAACAAATCTTAGTATATACCATGTTATCCTATCCATCCATGCAATTAATTTGATCGAATTTTACTGGGAAAAAAAATTATCACAATTGAACATATTTTACTTGGCAATAACGCTTCCATTGAGACAACTTACAACCTCCCATATAGGAGTCCAACTCGGGTACCATATGTGCACAAGGTGCTTAACATTTTACTTGCTGATTTAATTGCATATTTTTTAAGTTTAATATATATATAATCTAATTACATAAAAACTAGGAGTATAATTTTAGTGAACTATTTTACACTTTTTTCTTAAATTTAAAGAAAATTAATTTCTCATGGCTTCCTCAGCTAACGTCAACATCTATAAAAACCCATGCATTGCATTCATTCACCAGTCACCACTACAACTCATTCCAAACATGGCGCACCAAAAAAGTGTGCCATTCCCGCGTTTACTGCCAATTCTGCTGATCCTAATGGCGTCTGTCACCGGCAGCATCGTGGTGGCAGAAGCTCGTAGTCTCTTAAACCTCAACCCTCGGAACCCACCCCCTCCTCCGCCACCTCCGCCACCCCCGCCTCCCCCAGTAGTGATTCTTCCGCCGCTGCCATCAGTACTGCCTCCGGTGAACATCCCGCCGCTGCCATCAGTACTGCCTCCGGTGAACATCCCGCCGCTGCCATCAGTGACTCCGGTGAGCATTCCGCCGCTGCCATCACTGCCTCCGGTGAACATCCCCGCCGCTGCCATCACTGCCTCCGGTGAACATCCCGCCGCTGCCATCAGTGCCTTCAGTGACTCTTCCTCCAGCGAGTCTTCCGCCGCTTGCCATCAGTGCCTCCAGTGCGTCTTCCATTAGTGCCTCCAGTGACTCTTCCTCTTCCTCTTCCTCTTCCTCTTCCTCCACTGCGTCTTCCAGTACTGCCTCCAGTGCGTCTTCCGCCGCTGCCATCACTGGTGCTCCGGTGACAATCCCGCTGTTCCCGCGGCTACCATAAACGATGGAGGACCGTACCGCATTTGAGCTAAGCTCCATGGCTTGCCGGCCGCCCTATATCGTCTCAAATACTCACTATATATTATCATCTTCTCCGATCCCTTTGCTTTATATAAGTATCCCTCTCTACTACATATAATATTTTCCTTATTTTACTTTCTATGCCCCTCTGTAGTCCGTACCGTACGCACGTAATAATATTGGAATAAACGGCGAGCCACTTATATATATACATCTTCATATCTATCATTCTACGATTTTATGCCCGCAAACACTATATGGTTTGCTTCAAGAAACATTAATTAGTTGGAAACAAGATTAGCTTTCATTTTTTTAGAGCAAATTAAAACAAAACTTCATTGAATTAACAAAATCTAATTAAAATAAAGATGGGATGAATATATATAATGGATCCATTGGTCAGTTCTAGAAAAACTAGCTCATGAGTAGAAGTTTAATATCAAATCAAATATCACTAGCCTCCAAAATCTTTTGAAAAACTGATATGTAAAATAATTATTGTCCGCCTTTTAAGAAGTCAATGTTTGTTGCATCCCACTCTAAACCGTTTGCACTCCAGACTCCTTTTGGCACCACGTAGTCTTTTTTCATCTTTGGATCGAATGGTTTCACTTAGAACCTTATCAAACACCAGACAACGAAACCCTTTCTTAGGTCGCTTCCTCTGGCCAACTTATGGACTGACAACTCTAATCTAAATAGCTTTTAGTCCAAATTCTTCTTAATTCTTTTTGAACCAGTCCAGTAGCCTTCTTCCAAATAATTCTTTCTCATTATGCACCGGCCTCAAAATGGGAGGTAGTAACAAATTATCATGGTCGTCATACACGATATGATGCTAGAACCGGGTCAATGACAATGGCTGGGAAAATAAATCATATGTTTTCCTAACAGCTCAAACAAGAATGGCAATGGCTGGGAAAATATTTGTGTTCCTTGATAAAGAAGCTTGAAAGGTATTCAAGAAAATCCAGCTGGCTTCAAAAGCTACCTGGACTATTTGTCTATTTCAGATGAGTGTTGTTGAGAAGTTGAACCAACATATTGTTCTTCCTACCAACTAATCTCAATGTTTCTTCCTGCTCTCCTTTCTATATAAGCTTGCCCAAATACAACCCCAGACCATAACTCTCTAATCCAAGCTAGAAATAGAAACAAAACATCTTCACCAAGAATGGCTCATCATCTCAACCCATCCTTTCTCCTGCTTTTCTTGATCACTCTGTCACCGGCTTTCGTACAAATCGAGGCCAGAAACCTTATGGAGATCACATTGCCTGAAATCCCAACATTGCCAAAGCCTGAGCTGCCAGAAATTCCAAAACCAGAGCTACCAACATTCCCAAAGCCTGAAATCCCAGAAATCCCAAAACCAGAGCTACCAACGTTCCCCAAGCCTGAAATCCCAGAAATCCCAAAACCAGAGCTTCCAACATTACCAAAGCTTGAAGTCCCAGAAATCCCAAAACCAGAGTTTCCAACATTCCCAAAGCTTGAAGTCCCAGAAATACCAAAACCAGAGTTTCCAACATTCCCAAGCCTGAATTCCCAGAAATTCCAAAACCAGAGCTGCTTAAGAAGCCATGATTTCTTGAAGGCTTGCTTGAGCGTGCGCACACACATATTCTCCAGGATTCTCAGATTATTTACACTTATGATTGATACATTCACTATATATTCCGGTCTTGAACGAATGGATGCACGATGTTCTCTACGTGCAGTGTGTTAGGACTCAGATCATTCATCATCTGTACTACTCATCTTTGAATTTCGTACTTAAGTGTGTTTCATTTACATGTTTTCTTGCTTTTAAATTCAACATATATGCAATGACTATTGTTTGCTTGAAGAAACATTAGCAGCAAGGTAAAGAAAAACGAGGCATTCATTTCTGGAAGTGCCAATATACATCAAAAGCGGTGAATAGATTTGGGTAAATAAGAAAAGATTAATTGAAATTGCAAATAAGAATGATAAATGAGTTTCATGCAATCAATAGAGTTTGGGTGTAGGCCCAGAGACCCACAAACTAAGCGAGTTATATGAGTTGACCGGCCTAGAATTTACAGTTATACAATTGGTCATGGTACCAAAACGATGTAAATTTTTTTTTTTTTTTTAATGAAAACCAGGTTAATGGTTGCATTTTGAACCGTACCCAATACACAGCCATGACCCTCTGGAATGAGGACGGCGGCCATGGCCGTGTTCCTTAGACGACGTGACTGTCCTCTCCGGACAGCCAAGAACAGTTTTTTTTTTTTTTATTTTTTATATAATATTTGTACTTTTAGTAAATAAAAATAAATTTATTAAAAAAATTAAAATATAAAAGACGCGTGTCAACACATAAATTTAACCTGATAAACAAGTCATTTTGGACTTAATTGAACAATTTTACCGGTTTAGGGGAGTTAGTGAAGCAAGGCTCAATATGAATTAGGCCTTGGCCCATAACCATAAACTGGTCGAGACTGGTTGTCTCACTTGTCTCCGTTGTCTGGGCAAAATTATGTTGTGGAACCGTATCCATCTTGCAAGGTGGACATGGTTCCAAAACGGCGTCGTTTTGGTGGAAAATTACGTCGTGTCGTCATGTTAATTTAAAAATAATAATTCTTTCTTTCGTCGTTAACGACATTTGTCTTCAGAAAATTTATGTTCATAATTACTGAACTCTATGTTTATAATTATAGAACTGATACTGCTAATTATGGGTAAGCAATATAGAATAACACGAGACCAATTAAAGCAAGTAAAATCTTTATTGATCACCGGTAAAGGCCCTAAGTACAATCTACTTGGTTGCTCTGAGTACCGACTGAGTGCGGTCGGGATTCTCTAATAACAACCTATCGATCGTCCCAAAAGTCCCTTACACTGTAGCTACTGTGGGTATTTATAGCCGCTATGCCGGGGACAGGATTCCAGCCGTTCGGCATGTCCTCCACGTAGCCACCACGTGTCATCCTCCCGGGTGCCCTGCCTGTCGATGTAAAGAGCCGCCACGTGTCCTTCGTCAGCTCTTTCGCCAAAGGGCTACCGCTCGGTGGTCGACACCGTTGCTCGGGCAACTCTGGTCGGTCTACGACCGGGTTCTTCTCGTGGAGCCCGACCTGTTACCTGCAAAGACAAGGAGAAAGAGACAAAGGCTCCTCGGTCGTGGTGAAGCTATGTCGGTCGGGATATTCCCTACCAAGAGCCCCCCAGCCCGGGCCTTTTTGATCAGTCGGGAAAAACGGGAATGGGATGAAGAAGCCCAACCGTCAGCCACCAAGCCGACCTGCCAGCTGTCATTCCCTCCTACGCCACGTGTCGGCCTCTGCCGGCCTCGGCGATCCCATCCGTCGCCTCGGATTCAGCGCGGGTCGTGTCAGGCAAGTTGGCCATTTCCCGCCTAAATGCCCTCCTATAAATAGGCCCTTGAGGCCCTCATTTGAACTTTCCTCACTCTTTTGCTTCAGTCCGGTATCCTCTAAGAATCCCGAGCAGAGCATCTCAGCAAGGCGATCAAGCAAAGCGAAACTTCAGATCCTCTTCCAAGTTTCTTCACTCGGTAAGCTCCTAGTTCTTTACTCTTTCTCTATTCTTCACTTGGCGTAGAAGTAGGATAGCACTAACTTCGAGCTAACTCCCCGAACCCTATACTAACTCCCGACCGACCTTTAGGTAGAATTATGTCGGACTCGGATAGTCAAAACGCCTCGATCGCGGACTATGACGAGGAGGTCGAGTACATCAGCGACGAGGAAGTGGACATTATGTCCTGCACTCCTGAAGCCAGCCCCCGAGCAACGCCAGCCCCTGAGCGAGCCGTCAAGCATAACAACGCATCAAGCTCCTCTGGGACATCGAGCTCTAGCTCCAGCGGATCGGGGAGCTCCAGCGAAGAAGAGGAAGAGAGAACCACGTCAAGCGGGCGGGGTTCTCCGACCGAGGGCGTTAGGGAAACGCCTACCCGGGTGGTTGGGGACTACCCGGAAGCTGCTCTCTCGAGGGGGGATCGGGAAAATACCCCCGAGCAGACCGAAGAAGACCCGGCCGGGCCGGCCACACCAGCCGTCGAGCTCGAATTCTTGAACAGCGAGAGTGTCGAGCAAGAAATGAGCCTGCTGACCAAAGGCGAAGCGGCTCGGATTGCTGAAGTACTCCGGGGTCGGGTTGAATTCGACACGAGCGGCAGCTGGGAACGTGATTGACAGGCATCGGGGCAAGTGGATCGGGATGCATTACGACTCCCTAATGGCCCCCGATTGCCATTCCCTTCCCGGCCCCTCTTGACGGGCCTTTTTAGCGTACTACCGGGTCGTTCCGGCTCAAATCTGCCCGAACGCACATCGGATCCTCGCCTGCTTCCCGCAGATATGCACTCGGCACCGAGGCCGAGTGCACGATGGAGTTGTTCAACTTCATCTACCAGATCAAGGTTCTCCCGGGCCGCTACGGGGGTGGGTTCCTGATGCTGCAATCCCGAGCAGATATGTGCTCCATCAAAGGCCTGCCCGGGAACAACAAGGGTGGAAGAACAGAATTTTCTCCATCAAATACGACCCCTGGATCCTCCCGGTCGATCGCACTTGGAGCAGCCACTTCAGAAAGCAAGTGGTGCCGGCCGCGACTCAGGCGCTCAAGGAGACGGTCACTCGGATCTCGAGTGAAATACACGAGTACTCCATCTTCCGGACAGCCGAGAGTCTCGCAGCCGCCAAGCTCCCGCCCCCCACGTACGAGCTAAAGGAGAAGTACCTTCCCGTACCGATGGGCGTGACGGTCGCCAAGCCGTCGAAACGGAAGAAGAAAGGTTTAGCTCGAGCTGTTCCTCCCGACCTAGCTTCATTTCTTGATCAAACTAACTTAGCTCTTTTTATTGCCAGCCATGGCAGAATTTGGTGATGAAGACACCGCCCTTCCCCCGCCCCGCCAAGATCTCCCTCGGCGGGAAGAAGAAGGCCAAGACCAAAGCGGCCGGGGAAAAGGAGATTCCCACTGCCCGACCCCTGAGCGCCTCGACCGTGACGACGGGCGAGGGCTTCGTCGTTGAGCAGCCTGACGTCCTGGTTACCCGGGTAGAGGTCGCCCGGGGCAAGGAGAAGGTCGCCGACCAGGGCGCGACCGAGGTGGGCAGCTTGAAGCGCCGCCGTGACCAACACAGCCCGAGCCCTTCGGTCGGGCGAGAGAGGGAGTCTACGTCCGTGCTGGCACGGATCCGGCAACGCCGCGCCAGCCCGAGTGGATCTGGGGAAGATGACCCCGACCCAGGTGGCTGAACGGATCGGCCACGACCTGGCTGAGGTGAGCTTTCTCAACTAACAGCTTTCTTGCTAATGTACTTTGATCGGGCTAACCCTGGATATCCTTTTGTACTGCAGATCTCCCGGGCGACCCAACTCCTTCAAGGTCAGGCTATGCTGGCGAGGAAGCTGATCATCATAAGAAGACGGCCGCTCGTCATCTGAAGGAGATCAAGGAGCTCCAGGCCGAGCTGGAGAAGGCGCAAAAGGCCCTGAAGAAGGGCGACGAGGAGCGGGTCCTCGCCGAGAAGGTCGCCAGTCGGGCGATTGGAGAGGCCAAGGAGCTGAAGGCTCAGCTCGAGAATCCGAGCGAGCTGGCGCTGGGCAGCCTTCAAAGACAAGGACTCGGGCTCGGCCTTCCTTACAGCAGCCCGGGGAACAGAGATCGGGGAAGAGCTGATCGTCTCGTTCGGTCGCTGGGGCTTTACGGCCGGGAAACGGAAGATGCTTGAAACGAGTCCGTTCCCGGTTGGAGAAGGCTCTAGACGGGGAAGACCTTCAGCTGGTCCTCTCGGTATTACCCCCGGACCTAGCCGATCCCGGTCCCTCTCCCTTCGCCCCCAAAAGCCAAGGCGTCTGAAGCCGGGGCATCAACGGCGGCCACCCGAGCGGAAAGGAACCGGCTGCCGGAGCTCGGGAGATGAAGAAGTAGAATAGGCTCCTTTCTTCTTCTTCTTTTTTGTAAAGGACCATTGATCGGGAGCCCGGTCCCGAATTGTACGGGCAACTTTTTGTTTGTTAATAAAATTTGTTTTTGCCTCTAACTCGTGTTATTCGTTCTTTCTTTTCGCACTTTTATCTTTAATTGCGTAAGTGCTGATCCTTAATGCTCGACCTCGCGGCCTTGTGGCCCGATCTTGTACTGGTTCGACCCACTCGACGCCCGACCTTACGACCTTATGGCCTGGTCGTGCGTTTGATATTTCGACGTCAAATCTGGCCAACCGATCGGGTGTACCCGATCCCCGGGCCTTTGTCGAAAATTTTTGAAAGCAAGCCTCTACGGTCGGGATGTAACCGAGCGACGGGCCTGCGAATACTTCCTTATCCCAGCCCCCACACTATTGTGCGCTCGAGGCACGAGTGGGTGCGATAGTGGACAGAAGTTAGACGGATCGGGAATAATGCCTGAGAACTCCTGGCTTCCCCGATCAGCGGCGTGACTTAAGTGTCCGCCAATGTGGAGCGCGTTTTGACCGGTCGGTAGATTTCGCCCGGTTGATGAATGTTAAACTGATCTGCTTGTAACGAAGGTAAAAGAAAATAACCGATCGGGCCGCCGCATGCAAACGGTCGAGCAATCATCGATCGTATATACATTAAACTTTCTCGCTCGCAGGCGGTTGAATTAATTTTACAACCATAAAATTTACATAGAAATGACGACCGAGACTAACCCGCAGGTCGAGCCCCACTTCGTCTAGAAAATACAAAAAATAGGCTAATGCCTAAAAAGAACGAGGTGCTCGGAATTCCAAGTCCCTCGATTAGCCGACCAGCTGTTGTCTCTAATCGGTATGTACCCGGCCGTATGATAGCGTTGATGATGTACGGCCCTTCCCAGTTCTGAGCTAGCTTTCCACCCTCTAAAGGCTGACTGGCCTCCCTTCGTCGTAGAACGTAATCTCCGACTTGAAAATAACGAGGTTGACCCGAACGTCTTTCGAACTCTTGACACGTTTTTGGTACTCGGCCATACGCCGAGCGGCTAGCTCTCGCTTTTCCTCGACCCCATCAAGGTCCACGGCCATCGCGTGTTCGTTCTCTTCCGCATTATAGGTCTCTCTCGATCGGTCGGAATCCAGGCCTCGATCGGAAGTCGGGCCTCAGCTCCATAAACCAGGGCGAAAGGGGTCTCCAAAGTAGCTTCCCTCGGGGTCGTCCGATAAGTCCATAAGACATATGGCAACTCATCGGCCCAACTACGACCAGCCGAGTGTAACTTCTTTTTCAGACCTACCAAAATCGTCCGGTTCGCGTTCTCCACTTGTCCGTTTCCCTGAGGGTAAGCCACCGACGACCGGACGTGAGTCGTCCCGATCGTGGCCAGGAAGTTCTGGAAATATTGGCTTACGAATGGCGGCCGTTGTCGCTGATGAGATGCACGGGCACACCGAAGCGGGAAACACATTGCGCCAAAGGAAGCGAGCACATTGCTGGAGAGGTAATTGTGGCTAAGGGCTCGGCTTCTATCCACTTGGAGAAGTAATCTATGGCGACGATCACGAACTTTCTGCGACCAGAGAGTTGAGGGAAAGGGCCCAAGATGTCTACCCCCCACCTAGCGAAGGGAACTGCGGTCGTGACCGGTTGATAGAAGGTTGCCGGTCGTCCAGGCATCCGGGCGTACAGTTGGCACGTCTCACATTCCCGAGCTAACTTGTCACAGTCTAGCTGGAGGGACGGCCAATAGTACCCGATTAGCATGATACGACGGGCCAGGGACCGGCCTCCTTGATGCGAAGAGCCAAATTCCCGAGGTATAGCTCCTTCATGACTAACTCGGCCTCGAACGCGGTCAAGCAATGCATAAGAGGGCCTCCATACGATCGCCGATAAAGACGACCATCCAAGACTTGGAACCTCGGGGCTCTCAGCTTGGCTTTTCGAGCACGCTGTGGGTCGTCTGGGAGTCGACCGTGCTCGAGGTATTCCTTCAGATCGGCGATCCAGCTGTCCTCCACCGGTTGGATTGGATTGACCGGCAGGCGATGGATACTGTGCTTGGGGATCACCAAGATCCGAGCTATCTTCGACATGTGTTCCGGGGCGTCTTGGGCCAGTTTGGATAAGATATCCGCATCAGCGTTATCCAACCGGGGTATGTGTCGGACGGTATACCCCCGGAACTGAGCGAGCTTTTCCATGGCAAGGTCTCGGTACAACTGCAAACGCTCACCATTGACTTCATAGTCCCGAGAAATTGCCCGACCACGAGCGCAGAATCTATTTGGGCTCGGATGTATCCAGCCCCCAAGTCCCGAGCGCATTGCAAGCCATTTACAAATGCCTCATACTCGGCTTCGTTGTTGGTCGGGTGGAACTGATACATGAGAGCAAAATAGACTTTGAATCCTTCTGGGCTCGTGACTACTACTCCTCCCCTGCTCCTTTTTTGCTACTTGACCCGTCAGTAGCCAACGACACACACTCAGCCTCGGATCCGCAACCTCAGGAGGCCGGGTATCCCGGGCGGTGCACTCAACCAAGAAGTCCGCAAGAGCTTGACCTTTAATAGCCGGTCTTGGTCGGTATTCGATCGCGTACTGGTCAACATTAACGCCCATTTGACTAGGCGACCTGATGAAGCAGTTCGGAGGACTGGACCGATCGGCTGATCGTCAACACGCAAATTGCCCGACCCTGGAAGTAGGGAGCCAACTTCTTCGCGGCAACGTATAAGGCATAGACGACCTTCTCCAGCCGGGAGTACCGGAGCTCGGGACCATGTAGCGCGTGGCTTACATAATACACCGGTCGCTGGACCCCTTCCGGATCGGTTCGGCACATACTGCGCTTACTGCGCGATCGGACACGGCGAGGTATACGTCCAGCTCTTCGCCGAGCTCGGGCTTTGAGAGCACGATTGGTGACATGAGATATTCCTTCAGCTCGTCAAAAGCCACTCGGCATTCTTCGTTCCAGACGAATCCGTTAACCTTCCGCAATACCTTGAAGAAAGGTAAAGCGCGCTCGGCTAGCTTGGAGAGAAACCGGCTGAGGGCTGCCAACCGACCGGTCAATTGCTGGACTTCCCGAACGGTGGAAGGCGGTTGCATGTCCAGAATCGCTTTTACTTTGGCGGGTTAGGCTCGATTCCTCTCTTGGTCATCATATAGCCGAGGAATTTGCCGGTCTGAACCGCGAATGTACACTTGGTCGGGTTCAGCCGCAACTGGTACTTCCTCATGATCTGGAAGCACTCCCGAAGGTCCCGAGTGTGGTCGGATCGGTCCCGACTCTTGACCAACATATCGTCGATGTAAGCTTCCATCGTTCGGCCCAGCAGATCAGCAAAGAGCATGTTGACCATCCTCTGGTAGGTGGCTCCTGCGTTCCGCAGACCGAACGGCATCACTCGGTAACAATACAGCCCATCCGGGGTCACGAAGGCTGTCTTGCTCTCGTCTTCATGGTGCATCATGATCTGATGATACCCTTGAAGGCATCCATGAAGCTCATTAACTCGGCCCGGCCGTCTCGTCGACCATCTGGTGAATGCTCGGTAGAGGATACGGGTCGAGCGGACGGGCTTTGTTAAGGTCCGTGAAGTCGATACACATCCTCCAAGCTGGGGGCTTAGGAACAAGAACGATATTTGCCACCCACTCGGGATAAATCACCGGACGGATGTGCTCGATTGCCGCCATCTTTTTGACTTCCTCCCTGACAAACTCACGGCGATCGGAGGAAAGGTGTCGTGTTTTCTGCACGACCGGCTTTGCTGCGGGATCGACGGCTAACTTGTGACAGATGACCGATCGGTCGATCCGGGCATGTCTTCGGGCCCCCACGCAAAGATATCAGCATACTCCCGGAGTATGGCCAAAACTTCCGCTCGAAGCTCGGGGGTGAGGGTTCGGCCAATATTTATCTTCCTGTCCGGTGGTCCTCGACAGGGGAACTTCTTCTATCTCTTCGGAAGGCTCGGGCTGCTCCTTCCGTTCCTTAGCCTCTTCTTTGGCTATAGTGTTCACCCGGGAAGATGGACCGGAATCACGTCGATTAACCGCTCGGGTGTAACACTTCCGGGCGGATTGGACATCGCCACGGACCACGCCGACCCCGTTAGGGGTGGGGAATTTCATGCACAGGTGGGGCATAGAAATTATCCCACCGATCTTCATAATGGCGGGTCGGCCCAAGATAATGTTGTGGACGCAATGGAGGTTGACCACAACAAACTCCAGCTCCGTTTGG
>NW_017619596.1:10000-12500 GCF_001879475.1 Ipomoea nil
GCCTAAGTTGCGGACTCATGCGGAACGAGTGTGCCTAAGTAGCGGACTTGTGCGGAACGAGTGTGCCTAAGTATCGGACTTGTGCGGAACGAGCGTGCCTAAGTTGCGGACTTGTGCGGAACGAGCGTGCCTAAGTTGCGGACTTGTGCGGAACGAGCGTGCCTACGTTGCGGGCATATGCGGAACGAGTGTGCCTACGTTGCGGGCATATGCGGAACGAGTGTGCCTAAGTTGCGGACTCATGCGGAACGAGTGCGCCTAAGTTGCGGACAGTTGCGGAACGAGTGTGCCTAAGTAGCGGACAGTTGCGGAACGAGTGTGCCGAAGTTGCGGACTTGTGCGGAACGAGTGTGCCGAAGTAGCGTGCCTACGTTGCGGACTCATGCGGAACGAGTGTGCCTACGTTGCGGGCATATGCGGAACGAGTGTGCCTAAGTTGCGGACTCATGCGGAACGAGTGTGCCTAAGTGCCGGACTTGTGCGGAACGAGTGTGCCTACGTTGCGGGCTCATGCGGAACGAGTGTGCCCAAGTTGCGGACTTATGGGGTACGAGCGTGCCTAAGTTGCGGACTCATGCGGAACGAGTGTGCCTAAGTGCCGGACTTGTGCGGAACGAGTGTGCCTACGTTGCGGGCTCATGCGGAACGAGTGTGCCCAAGTTGCGGACTTATGGGGTACGAGGGTGCCTAAGTTGCGGACTTATGCGGAACGAGGGTGCCTAAGTTGCGGGCTTATGCGCAACGTTGGTGCCTAAGTTGCGGACTCATGCGGTACGAGGGTGCCGAGGTTGCGGAATTATGCGGTACGAGGGTGCCGAGGTTGCGGACTTATGCGGAACGAGGGTGCCGAGGTTGCGGAATTATGCGGTACGAGGGTGCCCAAGTTGCGGAAAGTTGCGGTACGAGGGTGCCCAAGTTGCGGAAAGTTGCGGTACGAGAGTGCCCAAGTTGCGGAAAGTTGCGGTACGAGAGTGCCCAAGTTGCGGAAAGTTGCGGTACGAGGGTGCCCAAGTTGCGGACTTATGCGGAACGAGGGTGCCGAGGTTGCGGACTTATGCGGTACGAGGGTGCCGAGGTTGCGGACTTATGCGGTACGAGGGTGCCGAGGTTGCGGACTTATGCGGTACGAGGGTGCCGAGGTTGCGGACTTATGCGGTACGAGGGTGCCGAGGTTGCGGACTTATGCGGTACGAGGGTGCCGAGGTTGCGGAAAGTTGCGGTACGGGTGTGCCGAGGTTGCGGAAAGTTGCGGTACGGGTGTGCCGAGGTTGCGGAAAGTTGCGGTACGGGTGGGCCGAGGTTGCGGAAAGTTGCGGTACGGGGGTGCCGAGGTTGCGGAAAGTTGCGGTACGGGGGTGCCGAGGTTGCGGAAAGTTGCGGTACGGGTGGGCCGACGTTGCGGAAAATTGCGGTACGGGTGGGCCGACGTTGCGGAAAATTGCGGTACGGGGGTGCCGAGGTTGCGGAAAGTTGCGGTACGGGTGGGCCGAGGTTGCGGAAAGTTGCGGTACGGGTGGGCCGAGGTTGCGGAAAATTGCGGTACGGGGGTGCCGAGGTTGCGGAAAGTTGCGGTACGAGGGTGCCCAAGTTGCGGACTTATGCGGTACGAGAGTGCCCAAGTTGCGGAAAATTGCGGTACGGGGGTGCCGAGGTTGCGGACTTATGCGGAACGGGTGTGCCGAGGTTGCGGAAAGTTGCGGTACGGGTGTGCTGAGGTTGCGGAAAGTTGCGGTACGAGGGTGCCGAGGTTGCGGAAAGTTGCGGTACGAGGGTGCCGAGGTTGCGGAAAGTTGCGGTACGAGGGTGCCCAAGTTGCGGACTTATGCGGAACGGGGGTGCCGAGGTTGCGGACTTATGCGGAACGAGGGTGCCGAGGTTGCGGACTTATGCGGAACGAGGGCGCCCAAATTGCGCACAGTTGCGGACGGATGCGGAAAATATCACGCAACAGAGGTTTACCCGCCTGCCACCCCAGTACTTTTACGACGGTTCTGTGTTATGCCTTGGCCTATGTCGTTTTACGTCGTTCTCGTGCCAAAATGGCATATACATTTGTTTTAGAGCTTATTGTACTATTTAATTAGTGAGGCAAACGATATGCCATATATTCCTCTCACATTCCCAACAATCCCAAGTACTTGGCTAAGTCAGACAAGGAACTTTGCGGACAGCTGGGCATAAATTTGGACATCGTCGTTTTCAATGAAATAATCATCCAAACGCTTTGAAATTTACCAAGCATTGTTAAAATGCTCTAAACTAAAGGACCATGCAATAACATTTGAAAAAAAATGCACGGAACCACCCGAAATGACCGTGTGATTTACGGGACAAACCGTGTCTACCCTGTCACTGGGGTTTTTTTTTTTTTAACTACTATAGGGGGGGTATGGTAGTTGAGGTGCCGGTCGACTTTTTTCGGAACGTGTTGGGACGGGCCCCCCTCGTCCCGTAGGCCTCGTACGAGTGTTCCCGCCGCTCGTACGTATTATTGGGGACC
>NW_017619597.1:0-60000 GCF_001879475.1 Ipomoea nil
TGTGATGTGTCCATGTGATCATCTTGAGGTGGTGCTTCCCGGTTTCCACCACTATCTGAGCTAAGAGGGATTGGTGAAGCTTCCAGTTTGCCTTCACGCATTCTTTCGTTGCCGTGCTTGATTGGAGTCTCGTCTATGGGTTGGATATGCCGGAACAAATAGCGCGAGATAGATCTTCGGGATGAGTAGTTGAAGCTTCTTTCGAGTCTTCACTGTCAGATGGTAGTCTTCTTAAGGGAGATCTCTGAGGGTAGGTGTCATAGTCAGGACCGATCAAAATTGTGTGACTGTCTTCGGGTTCGTTTCTTGAGCACCTTCATTGCCCATCCGATCATCATTATCATCATCGTCATCATTATCATCATTCTCATATCATCATCATTATCATCATTCTCATCATCCGTATCGTCAACATCATCATTATCTTCATCTTCACCTTCATCACTCTCGCCTTCTTCAATCTGTCGTCCAAGCTCATCTTTCGTGCCACTGATATTACAATTTGGATCATTTTGGTGTTCCTTCTCTAAAGTGGTCTTGATCTTTGAAAGCAACATGGCATATCGAAGTTGCTTCAGTTCTTCTTCATAAACTGGATCCAAGGGTGGCTTGTTGAGCTCGATGCAGATTGGAGCTTTATCTCTCCCGAGAGTGCGATTTGTCATCTTGTAAGAGGAAAACGCGATTGATCTCTTCAATTCGAAGAGCTTTGAAAGATCATTCAGTGCCAATCCATGCAAGTGCAAATTCCTCTTCATCCTGCATTGCTTCAAAAGTTTCAAGAAAGATCCGCAGGAGCAGTGCGCCACTTTTGCCACTGTTGAACTCGTTTGTAATCTCGTTCAATGGATTCTCTAAGTAACTGATCTGCGTGAAGGTTGAGGAACCTTTACTTCTGGAGCTGGGGCTGATGGTTTCGGATGTCCGGAGGTTGTACCTGCACTACTGCTGTCTCGTCTACCAACACAGGTTCTTGTGTCAGAGTACCTGCTCTGTATTGATAGGTTCTTGTGGCAGACAAGGTAAAGCGATCAAAGCATCAGTCGCCTCTTTCGTCTTTTCTGGTGACCCAGGTTCTTGTGGAAGACTTAAGCGACTGGCCTCCATGTCTACATTAGCAGGTTCTTGTGTCAGCTCTCGAAGGAGTTGATCTGCCAAAGTAGGTTCTTGTGGATGGTGGTCTTGAGGAAAAGCCGAGATCAGACTTGGGTTCTTGATCATCAGGAATTTCTCAGGAAAGAACATCTTTCGGTTGACCTTCCCCCTCAGAAAGTGCTTCTTTTGTGTCTCCTTCTTCGATGTAGCTTCTTTCGGTGTAGAAGATTTCTTCGAGAAAGATTTAGCCTTGACTGGAGACCGAAAGTGACTGTCTTTGATAATTCTGGAGAGAATTAAATATCTTCATCTTCGGATGAGTCTCTGACTACGATTGATTCTGGTAGAGGAGGGAGGGTGGAATAGGATCGTTCTTCTTTTGTGGAGATTTTGGTGAGATTGGAACACCTGAAGATTCTTCTGCCTTTTTCGCCTTACTCCGAGAGGAGTGCTTTTCTCGTCTTTGTCGTTTCGGCTTTGGCTGCTCATCTTCTGAAACCCTAGGTGTTCTTGATTTTCGCTTGGCTTTGACTTGCTCGATAGGGATTCCCAACTCCAACGCCTTCTGCTTGTCATATCCTGATGGTTTTTGTTTCATATGACATGCTTTCTGACCAGGCCGAATTCCTGGGCGCAGAACGACTCCTTTCGTTGCCCAGAAGATGGCTTATCACAAAACCATATCCCAACTTCTTCGCAATGTCTCCTGGACTTTTTCGATGAAAAGTGATGGTGTGAACAATATTGTTGAAAATGATCTTTGACCAGTCGACTTTAAATCTATTCAAGAAAGCATGCAGCATTTTCAATTTCTCCTTCGTCACATCATCCGTGCCCGAGGTCTTGTGATCGACGAGTTTATGAAGATATCAACAGTGAACTCATAGTCTAGCCAGAACCATTTCTTCTTCAACGGCCATGAGATTTCTGCCTTGGATGGTGCGTGATTGTTCTTGATGGATTCGTAGAAGTCCTCTGGGTCAAGATGATAATAGATAATATCTGTCTTGTAAGACTCATCTCTTTGTGGAAACCCGTATGTTGATCGAACGTCCTCTGCGGTAAGAACCACATGATGATTATTGACTCTGGAAGTGATAGTCAAATAATCAGAAGATATTGAAGCATTCATATAGAACTGGGTTACATCAACCGGGTGCCAAACAGTATAAAGGTGTGTGATGAAGCTGTATAATCCTGTTTCTGTAAGGAGACTTATGATGTGTTCACCAAAAGTTCTATCCAAGATATATTCAAGGAATCCATGCGCGTCCCACATACTTCCCCCTACGATGAAGGGTACTCTGGATTCAATGAAAGTTAGGTCCTCTGTTGGAAAGCTTGGGATTTCCATGGTGGAAGGAGTTTCTGGTTCAGGATTAGATGGTGATGCTTGAGGATGTTCTGCCATGGTTGTGGATTTGAGATAAACAAAGGGTTGAGAAAAATAATGAGATTGAGAAAGGTAGGGTAAAAGGATCAAGAGAGGTTTAAGAGGGGTTTTATAGAACTCCGGGTCTCCGGGTATGGATGATCCATTTAGGGATGAACGGTTTAAAATTCAAATCACTTCCGGTTCTTTTTCTCCAAAAGGTAACTGATCATCATGGGGGAGTGATAAGATTGTTTGAAGATCAAAAACGATCATTTCCTCATTTAATGAAGAGAGAGAAAATCACTCGAGTGCCTATTTGTGCATTAAATGCACGTCACATCCTGCATCAGACAAAGTGGGGGAGTGGACCACTTTTCTCGGCCACATGATCCCATTGGGATTCATCTTAACGGTTGGAGATAAAGGCTCAACCATTAAGCATGTTTGGTCATGATTCCAAACCCGAAAGAGGATGTAATTTTCAAAACATTGGACTTGTGAGACAAATGAAGTCAAACATATCTCTCTTTTATGGCAACAAAAGTGTCTCCCGAGAGAATTGTTACACAGAACAATATACAGTGAAAGCAGTTGCAATCTCTCGTGCATTGGAAGGCAGACTTCCCTTCTACATAATGCAATCCTTATCCTTTCGTTCGTACTCAAGATATTCCCTTTTATGAGCAAAGAGTCTTAGCAATAAGAGTCTCATGATCCGCTCTCAAGATTTGTCTAGAAAGACTTCGTCTTTCCATGTCATTTAGGTCAGCCATTGCCTTGGCCTTAGCAAAAGAGTACAGTGCACGATGCTTTTCTTCGTGCTTTAGAAGAGGGGTAATTTCAGTAAGAAAGTAGAACTTTTGAATTTTTGGGTTCTTTCTCAAATAGATAGACCGAACCTCTCAAAAGGTGTATTCAACTGTCTTATCCAAGACACTATTTAGAGAACATATTCTCTTTCAAGAATTTTTGTTCCTGAATCGAGATTATTAGGCAGACGATAGATTAGACAAATAACGTCTCGATTAAAGGAAACTAGAGCCAGTTTATTCATCAAAGACCCGAGAGAGGAAAGTACATAGGATAAAAAGTAACACACAATAAGATTAAATTTTCTTCCTCTCGTTCTTCTTGACTTCGGATGGTTCTCCTTTGGCCATTTTCACATTTCCCAGCATTTGCTTGAACCATTTCCCGGTTCGTGGAAAGTTTGAGCCAGATGAGGATTCGGGTTCTTCCTCCTGATCATATTTCTCCATGAAGTCCTCTTGTGCAAGAAAAGCCATATAATCTGGATATGGAGTCTTGGTGGGATCTTTCAAAGTCTTTTCTTCACTTTCAACGATGAAACCCACCATATCATCATACTTAAGAGACGAGTCGGAGTCAGAGGGAATTTCCACCGGTGCTTGTGGACTATTGCCAGGGTAGAGATCACCCTGTTCCTCCCTGAGACGTCTGGCATTTTCTTTCAGCTTATGAGAATCACCTCTGGTGAAAGGTTTCTTTGGAGCCATGGTAAAGAGAGGAGGGATGAGTGTAATGTGAAGAATTCTCCTCCTTTTATAGCAAGAAATCCACAAAGCTCATGTGTCTGCTACACATTAATTTCAACGCAACAATAAATGCTTATAACTGTAGTCAAGAAGTCATTAATTTCAAGTACGACTTTGACTGTTATCTTGTTTCTATATGAACCTCTAACTTCAATGCTCTTTTAAGGAAAAGTAACGCATAAAATTATGGTCCCTTTTTGACCAGAAAACGTATGAATGATGAGCTTTCCTGTGATTTGGACAAGTAACATATACAGTTAGGCATAGACAAGAAAAGCAGTCATTATAAGCAAGAGAAGATAAGCACGAAAAGACAGCAAATTTTATTAGATCACGAGGATTCCAGGTCACGAGAGTACATCATACAAAAGCTTAGAGAAAACGATAAGGCACGTGAAGTTCCAGGCGAGTCATCTCTTCGGTCACATCAGTCAGATTTGTCATCTTTGCAAATTCATCCAACTCCTCAAGTGAGAGAGTGGGTTCGGGTGACTGAGTTACGGGCCGAGAGTGAACCATAGTGATATCTTCAGAGGATTGTTCACTAGGTTGAGGAACTTCATAAGATGTTTGCTCATTAGCCCTTTTCATCATCAGAATTTTCTCTTGAGCAAGCCGAGTGGCTTGTTCCATGCAGTAAGCCTTTGTAGCCCTGGACTCGTTGATCAATTTTTCATGAGTTTCCTTGTCCATTGGTGCTGTGTTGGGTATGGAGTAGGTGACAATGACCCTTTCCCCATCTTCTTCAAGCCTTATGATGGTGGCATTCGGAAGCTTGTCGGCTTCTCGCATATGATGTTTTAGGCGTTTGGCCCTTTTTTCCAGCTTCGTTGTTCTTTTCTTTTCCCTTATCCATTCCTGCAATCTTTATCCTTCTCTAAAATTGTGAATGAGTAAAGCTCATGAAATAGAAGAATAATATATATAGGCAAAAGATAACGTGCGAATCTTAACAAAATATTTTTGGATACTGACAAAATATTTGCATGATGGAGTTATAAATTAAAAAGATCATGAACAAGATAACATCACAATTTGTCACCGTGGCCTAACAAAGTTATTCAAGATTTCTTTTTCTTGCTGCTTGCGGTGGACTTGAGAGGAGATGCTATCTTGGTGGGGGTGCCTGAGGGTGAGTAGTCAAAACTGTCGCTTAGTTCCAGCACACTGTTTTCTTTGATATATCCAATGGGATTGCCAACAGAGTGGAAAGATTCTCGTGACTCATTATCGGACGTGTTACGGAGAAGGTTTCGTATGTGTTGAGCGTGTTCAAGGAACTGATTGAGCTGTTGCTCAGTCACTAGTGGCTCACTGAGAACTTCACTTTTTCCTTCTCGTGCCTCCGTAATGGTTCTTTCGCTTCCCGTACTCATTCCTGCACATGTAAAGACAGACACTAGAATTTTTGTTAGATGAGAAAATTATTCTCATAGAGTATTTCATTTATAAAGATCCTTGCGTGTGGGAATGAATCAAATCTTTTGATTTTCGAGAGCAAGAATCTTTGCAGATTTGATTCTCTAAGCTTTACGTCATTTCAATCATTCCGAGTTCATGCCTTAGAAGAGAGAATCTTGTTTCACTTAAGGGTTTCGTGAGTATGTCTGCAAGTTGATCATTAGTATTGACATACTCAAGAGATATGTTCTTTTTCTCGACATGATCACGAATGAAGTGATACTTGATGTCAATATGCTTGGTCCGAGAGTGCAGCACAGGATTGTTCGTGATAGCGATAGCACTCGTGTTATCGCATTTTATGCTCACTTCTCGTGCATTTATGCCATAATCTCTCAATTGGTGTCTCATCCATAAGATTTGAGCACAACAACTTCCGGCTGCTATGTATTCGGCTTCAGCCGTGCTTGTGGCAATAGAGTTTTGCTTTTTACTAAACCAAGACACAATTCGTCCTCCTAGGAACTGACAGGTTCCTGAAGTACTTTTTCGATCAATCCGACATCCAGCGAAATCAGAGTCTGAGTATCCAACTAGATCAAATGATCCATCTTTTGGATACCAGAGACCGACACTTTGCGTTCCCTTAAGATATCTAAATATCTTTTTGGTTGCACTTAGGTGACTTTCTTTTGGTTTAGCTTGAAAACGTGCACATACACCAACAGCAAACGAAATGTCAGGTCTGCTTGCTGTCAGGTATAGGAGAGAACCAATAATACCTCGAAAGTTTGTTTGATCAACATCCTTTCCTTCATTATCAATGTCCATTCTGAGGGATGTGCTCATTGGAATTTTAACCGAACTTTTTCCATCAATGCCAAACTTTCGGATTAAATCCTTGGTGTATTTGGCTTGATTTATGAATATCCCATCTAGGCATTGTTTGACTTGCAAACCCAGAAAATAGTTCAGTTCACCCATCATACTCATCTCAAATTTGCCTTTCATAAGATTAGAGAACTTTTCACACAAGATTGGATTCGTGCTTCCAAAGATAATGTCATCAACGTAGATTTGTACCAAAAGAATATGGTCATTATCTTTTATACGAAAGAGTGTTTTATCAACCACTCCTTTCGTGAAGCCGCAATTGATAAGAAAGTGTGAGAGAGTATCATACCAGGCTCGTGGAGCTTGCTTTAAGCCATAAAGAGCCTTTTTAAGATGATACACCTTTTCAAGCTCATTATTGATTGCAAAGCCAGGTGGTTGTTCAACATATACTTCTTCTTCAAGAAGTCCATTTAGGAAAGCGCTCTTGACATCCATTTGATAAACTTTGAAGTTCTTATAGGCTGCAAAAGCTAGAAATATGCGAATAGCTTCCAATCTAGCTACAGGGGCGAAGGTTTCATCAAAATCAATACCTTCTTCTTGGCAATACCCCTTAGCAACAAGTCGAGCTTTGTTCCTAACAATGAGCCCATCTTCACTCATTTTGTTTCTAAACACCCATTTAGTTCCAATGACATTCTGATGAGATGGTCTCGGGACAAGTTCCCATACCTTATTTCGTTCAAATTGGTGGAGTTCTTCTTGCATGGCTATTACCTAGTCTGGGTCTTTTAGAGTTTCTTCTATGGTTTTTGGTTCCATTTGCGACAGGAAACACGCCATCATACTTTCGTGCAAGGAGGCTCTTGTTCTTACACCTTCCTGAATATTTCCAATAACCTGATTTTATGGATGATCTTTTAACCATCGAAGGTCTGGTTCAAAAGCATCTTGTTGATTTTGAGCGTCCATTTCAGGAATGTAAGGTAGATCAATGTAAATCATTGGTTCAGATGTTGTGATAGATGAAGGATCATTTTGTTGAAATCCAACCTTTTCTTGAGGCACCGGTTCGGGTTCATGAACCTTTAGATGATGTTTCATGTAGGACGAGAGTATGTCTTCATCGTCTGAGGTATTTTCGTCAACAGGTTGCTGAGGATTTTGATTTGACTCGTTTGATGTTTTACATCCTGATGGGTTCATCTCAGATTGTTCATCAAACTTGACATGAATGGATTCCTCAATTACCATTGTTCGTTTGTTTAGAACTCTGAATGCTTTGCTTACAGAGGAGTAACCCATGAATAACCCTTCATCAGCTCTTTCGTCAAACGCTCTTAGATGATTCTTTCCATTGTTATGTATGAAGCACCTGCAACCAAAGACATGAAAATAACCGATACTGGGTGTTTTACCTTTCCATAACTCATATGGTGTCTTGTTGTGAGATTTGTTGATCAAGGATCTATTTTGTGTATAGCATGCCGTGTTTATGGCTTCAGCCCAAAATCTCTTAGGTAGTCCTGAGTGAGAGATCATCGTTCGTGCAGCTTCTTTCAAGGTTCTGTTTCTTCTTTCGGCTACTCCGTTTTGTTGAGGAGTTCGTGCTGCCGAAAGTTGGTGGAAAATTCCATTTTGCGCACAAAATTCCTTTATGACTTTGTTGACAAATTCCGTTCCCTGATCTGATCTTATTCGAATTATTTTGAGCTCCTTTTCTGTTTGAAGTTGTTTCAAAAGATTTGGAAGAGTGGTTTCTGTTTCATTCTTCTTTTTCAAGAAGAGCACCCATGTATATCTCGTGTAGTCATCTACTATAACAAGAGTATATTTTCTTCCACTCAAACTTGCTGGATCAACTGGTCCAAAGAGGTCCATATGTAGAAGGCTTAGAGGTCGAGACTTTGTATCTATATCTTTTGACTTAAATGATGACTTGAATTGTTTTCCTTTTTGACATGCCTCACATATTTTATCTTTTATGTAAGATGCTTCGGGTAGTCCTCTTACGAGATTTCTCTTGGCAAGCTTGTTTATCGTCTTCAAGTTCAGATGACTTAGTTTGTTGTGCCATTCTTGATTGAGATCTGCATTACTTTTGGCTACAAGACAAACGTTAGCATTAGAAGAATTTAAAGATAATACATACATATTCTTCTTTCGTTGTCCTGTTAAAGCTGTCTTGTTATCTTTCGTGTTCACGATTTTGCATTTGTCTTTGAGAAATTCTACTTTGTATCCTCTGTCACAAAATTGACTCGTGCTTAGAAGATTGAACTTCAGTCCTTCAACATAAGAGACATCTTGAATTGTTATTCCCTTGTTGATGATGTCCCCTTTTCCACGAGTTTTGCCACTATTTTCACCTCCAAAGATAACTTTGGGTCCATCAAATTCTTTAAAGTTGCTCAACATTGTTTTGTCACCAGTCATATGTCTTGAGCATCCACTATCAATATACCATATGACCTGTTTTTCCTGCATCAAAGATTATGTGTTTTTAGGTACCCATTTAGTTTCGGGTCCTTGGGGGTTAGCAGTCAACTTTGGAACCCATATTAACCTAGAGTATCCACGACTCATCCTTGGTCCTCTATATCCATTGGATGTGCGATAATCATAATGGATGCTGGCAAAGACTTTAGCATTATATTTCTTACGTTGATCTTCCTGAGAAAGATTTTCATAATGCTTGAGATGATTGGTCTGTTTACGCAGATGAACCATTTCAAATACTGCTCTTGGAAGGGGTTCTGGATAATCAAACCAATCTTCTTCTGATGGCCCAGTCCATCCATTGCCATACCCAGATCTTTTGAAGGATCTTCCGGGTTGTCTGATTTGTCCGCTTCTTGAGATTCCTTGTGCAGGATTCTTTCGTGTGAATTTCGGACGATATTGCCTCTGGTTACCATTCGTCTTTTTGTTGGATTGAGTGTTCCAGTTAGGCTGACCCTTTTTATGGCGTGGACTCTGTTTATTGCTATTTGGTCCATTCCTTTTGACATAGATTTGTCTAGGGTTGCCATTACTAGATTTCTTCTTTCCAGATTCCACAATTCGTTGTACAGCCGTACCTTTCGGTTGGCTTGTTGATTGTGGTGTTTTGACAATGTTAACTACCATCATAGGCTCAGACACCTGGGTGGGTCCTTGAACAAATGCGGCCTCGAAGCTTTCGTGTGAATATGCATTCGTGGATTTGTTCAATTCGACTTGTGAAGAGGAGCTGGGGTTAAAACCAATTCCAGTTCTTTCCCCGGGCAGTCTGGATTCATTCAACATTCTATCCATTAGGTTGGATGAATTATTGAATTTATCCAAAACTTCAAGCAGTTCTTGCTCTCTCTTCTCTTTTGTTGTGCACAGCTCCTTTAGAGCGAGAACATCTTTCTCAAGCTGCTCCTTAGCAATGATTAGCATATTGTTCTCAATACGAACTTGCTTTAGTTCATTATGGCTAAGCCTAAGCCGAGAGTTCTCCTCCTTGAGTTTGGAGTAAGTGCTATTTATCACATTGAACCTCATCATCATTTCGGTGACAGATTCATTTGAGGTAAAACTTCTCACAGAACTTGACTCAGCTGAATAACAAGAGGATGAATGACAATTTACCTCATCTTCATCTGCCATGAGACATAGTTCGTCTGACTCTTGACTGAATAGGCACAGCAGTCTTTTCTCCTCATCAGTGCTTTCGTCTTCTGAGCTAGAGCTTGAGGAGCTACTTTCGGTTGCGACTGTGTCAGAAGTTTCGTTTACTAACATTGCCTTCCTTCTTCCTTCCTTTCTGGAGTTTGATGATTCAGGTTTGTCGCTTCTTTTATATCTTTCTCCAGTCTCTTTTGAGGGGCTTGTGGTAGTATTGTTATCTTGATGTTTGCTTACTATGGGATGTGGACAGTTTGCCTTGAAGTGTCCTGGCTTTCGGCAATTATAGCATAATAGCTGAGAATCCATGGTTTCAGATTTTGAGGTTTGAGGAAAGTTCTCTTGCTTCTTTCGGTGGCCCGAACGTTGTGGATCTTGAAATTTGTTCTTTCTCATGAATCTTTTCATTTTCCTGACAAATAGTGCACATTGTTCATCAGATAAAAATTCACAAGAGTTAGATTTCGACCTGTTGGATGTTGATGCTGATTGATTTGCCATGAGAGCAATATTTCTTGTTTCTGAATCTTCGGCATCTTTTGGTTCATGTTCGAACTCATAAGCCTTGAGATCACTGAAAATTTTGGCAGTGCTTGTCGTTTTCATGTCTCGACTATCCCTCATTGCAATAACCTTCATTTCCCATGATTTAGGTAGACCACGAAGGATCTTCAGATTCATTTCCTTCTCAGTAAGTTCTTTTCCAAGATCTGATAAATCGCCCATCAGTCTGGTGAATCTGAGTTCCATATCCAAGATTGATTCATTTGGCAGCATTTTGAAATCTTCGAATTTTTTCATAGCCATTGTCAGCTTGTTTTCCTTTTCTTGCTCGTCTCCTTCTCCTAATCTCATTAGAACATTCCACACTTCCATAGCATTCTTGCATTTTCGGACTCTTGGAAACAGGGAATCATCCAGAGAGTTGTAGAGAATGTTTCTTGCTACATTGTCCAGATTCGCTCTTGCTCTATCTTCTGAGGAGTACTGGTCTTTTGGTTTTGTTATCATCTGTGGAGCTCCTGTACCCTGTGCGGCTGCTTGAGAATTCACCATCATGATTGTGATTGGTCCGGTTGTTATGACGTCCCACATCTCATCATGAATGGAGCATAGGAGAGCCTGCATTCTTAACTTCCAGTCATCAAATTTAGCAAGACTAAATGCAAGTTGTTTGGAGCGATGAGCATGTTCCTTTTCCATTTTTTTTTTAAAAAAAACTTGCAAAGAAAATATGCAAGATTTTCAAGAGATTTTCGAATAGGGATCTACCAGGCAGTAAATGCAAAGCCTTTACCGAACAAGGTATTGGCTCTGATACCACTTGTTGGTCCCGATAGAATGAGATGAGAGTCTAGAGGGGGGGGGGGTGAATAGACTCTTTTCGTTAGAGGCCCTAAACGTCACCTTTCGGTGTCTTGGCGCAGCGGATAAGATAGATTCGTTTTAAAATACTTTGCACGAGTTTACGTTATTAGACAAACTTTCAGTAATGATAATGAAGAAATGATATGAGAGCAAAATAAAAAGCGTAAGTAAGGAGATAAGGAGGACACGAGATTTTATAGTGGTTCGGCCAATGTTGCCTACTCCACTCTTCTTCCACAACTGTTGGAAGGATTGCACTATCACTCTTAGTACAATTACACAAAGACTTCCTTGATCACTAAGCCGGACAGCCTTCGTAGGTTTTTCAACTCTTCGAATTTACTCCGCCTCTATCAACTTCTTCTCCTGAGTTGAGGTTGGTAGAAAATGATTTCTTGAATTCTCCAACAAAGAGATCTTGACTCTGAGATATGATAGCTTCAAACTGATGTCAAGACTTCCTTGAGGTGTAAGACAAGTGATTCTCCAAGTAACTTAACACCTCAAAAACTGGTTCACAAAAGCTTTTTGTAAATCGTAGACGTTTCAAGAGCTTTTGTAAGTGAGTAAGTCGAGTGATAATGAACCAGCACCTTCTTAGTTGATGAAGGTGAGTTTATATAGGTGATGAAAATCCATCCGTTGGAGGGAGATGAAATTTTCGAACCTTTTAACCATTGGACAATGACCGGGGAGCTTCATGCATTAAATGCTTCATTAATGAGGTTGTACCATGTAGCCGTTGAAGGTATGGAAAGCATTAGGGTTTTGTCCTTTAGCTCCAAGAGATAGTACATCTTCATTTAATGTTTCTTGAAAAGTGAGTCCCATAAAATGAAGTCCTTTTTGTCCTAGGATGTTGTCAAATCAGACAGGTGAAACATTCTTCTCGTTGTTGAAGAGAAGTAATGTTTAATGAAGATCGTCTTTTACAAACACTGTCCTTTCGTGTTTGTTGACAACTCCTGCTTGACTCTCGTTGTTGTTCTTCATGTCTCGTGTCTTCTTTCGCCTTGGAGATCCTAACATCTAGTCATAACTCATTTTCGTGTGTTTGTCTAGCTTAACACGAATTACAAAAGAGTTATGGCAACTTTCGTCTAGGACGAAAGTAGCGAAACAAAAACAGCTAATGGTTAGGGGTCTACTTTTCTACATTACATTGGTATCATCAAAATCCTAATACAATGTTCCTAACATAAGTGTTTTATGTTAGTTAACATTATTAAATAACTATTTTAGGAGACTATTATTATAGCAGGTTTAGTTCATAAAATAAGTCAAGAAATAGACTAACATTTCAAAGAATAAACTTATTTTATTTATTTGTTTAGATTTTTTATTACGAGAAATAATATTGAATTGGGAACTATTCCTTTTGCAATCAAATAGGCATCTTGAGAAAACTCATGGTATCATGTATTCACAAGTCTTTAATTTCTTTTTTGCAACATTAAAAAAAATCATTTACTTACAGACATGCTTATATTTTGTTCTACGTACATATCTATATTCATTTATGAAAAAAAAAATCTATAAATAAATAAACACAAACACATCACAATTCACAAGCAAGCTAGCTAAATCAAAAGAGGCGTAGCTTAGCGGCCTGAGAAACGAGAAAATGAAATGGTGGCATTAGTAAGTGTTGAAGTGTTTGTAATAGTATGTATCCTCTTATTGAAATCAGTAATAGTGGTTGGCCTGTTTTGGGGTTTTTGAATGATTGAGGCATCAGTATTTGAAAGCATGACCACCAGTTCTGACATACTTGGTCTTATATTTGAAGGTGATTGGGTGCACACCAATGCTATTTCCAACATTCTCTTCACTTCCTCTGCTTCATACTCATTTGGGTCTAAATTATTGTCCACGAGTCTTAGATGTTCATCATTCTCGTAAAATTTCCATGCCTGTATTTATTATAATTGAAATGATACATATATAAGTAAAATGTTGAACAATATATCAAGATAAACTCTCTGCTTAATTTTTCAGACAAGAAATTACTTGTTCTAGGAGATACTCAGTAACAGGCTCAATTTGTAAATCACTGCTCCGTCGCCCACTGATGATCTCGAGGATGACAATGCCAAAACTGTAGATGTCAACTTTCTCTGATAAATGGCCATGAATTGCATATTCTGGCGCTGTATATCCCCTGTTGCAACGAGAAATAGTTAAGTAGAAATTAAAAGAAAACTAACGTGGAAAACAAAATAAAGGTGTTATGCTTACAAAGTCCCTGCAAATTTAGTTGTAAGATGACTCTTATTTTCTGGTAAAAGCCTTGCTAAACCAAAATCAGCTATTTTGGGCTGGAATTCATCATCCAGTAATATATTGCTGGATTTGATGTCTCTGTGTATGATGCATACATCCAACTGCTCATGCAGATACGCAAGACCCTTAGCCGTACCCAATATTATGTCTACCCTTTGCTTCCAATTCAACATTCCCCGTTTCTCTCCTGCCAATTCATTCATGAAATTAAAATGGTATGGGAAAAGTTTTATTTATATATATATAATGTTTGAGGATGGGAGTACCATATATGTATCTGTCAAGGCTGGAATTTGCCATGTATTCATACACCAGTATGAGCACTTTCCCGTTGCCAGAATATCCCAATAGACGAATAAGATTGGGATGATTCGCATTTGTAATAAGACTAATTTCAGTCTCGAAGTTTGCCTTTGCTCTGCTAGAAATTGTTGTCAGTTTCTTTACTGCCACCACATCCCCGCTTTGTAGGGTGCCCTGCAGTTTGGTCATACAAGATTAGAGTGGTGTCTTTGGTTATATGTTCTGAAATTTCATTCTGCATGTCCTCATGAATTGTTACTCACCTTATATACATCACCAAAACCTCCTTTACCCAGTATATTTTCTTCGCTGAATTCATTTGTTGCAGCTTTTAAATCTTTATATATGTAGCTCTTTGCACCCAAAATATTGCCTATATATAGAAGAAGGCAGTCCATAATAAGTCCAACAGTGAAAAGAAGGGTAAAATTAATTATAAAATATGATAAGTGCCACTAAAGGAGCTTCAATTCACCTCTTCTCCAAGCATTTTGCTTTCTTGATTGCAGATACCAAAGGAAAAGGGCTGCTAATACCAAAATGACCCCTATAGTACCGACTACAACCGCAAGAAGAATAGGTTTCTTCTTCCCTGAACTATTCCCTGGAGAATCTGGAGAATTGAAGATGCTAGCCGTTAGGTGATGCTTCCAAGACTGATGCTTAAGAAACAGCAAGAAATTAAGGATAACATATTCTAGCTAGCTTATATATATATACCTCTTACTAGAAAGGGTGCTATGTCAGTTGTCTGGTTATCAGCAAAAAAAGGGGTGTCTGAATATCTCAAGAAACATCCTGTATCAACAGCTCTTCCATCCCCAGAATTAGGTAAACAACCCTTTATGTTATTGTAAGCTATTGACAAACAATCTTGACAGCTGCTTTGGTTTGCGGTTTCAGCACATTGCGCCACCGCATAGGCGGTAGCACCACCACCACCACCACTAGGAGGTTCCTTAGCTGCAGCGTAAAAGCCATTAATTCTGGGCGTTGCAAGTAGAAGCTCATTTAGTAGTTTTTGTGCTGTCGCATTGAAAATATCTTTTTTGCTGACAGTTCGTTTACCACAAACTCGATAGGCTCCTCCTATAATCTCATCTGTAATCTGGTCGTACAAGTAACTATTCCGGTACCTATACAAATTAAAACAAAGGCACAATTGAAGCATATGCTCTGTCTCAACTAAAAAGCCTAAGCATACTACTACAACTAACCTTAGGAAGCAGCCATCAAATATGACAATAGCAGAGCTGGCGGCGATGGGGCAGTTTCGGGTTACTAACACGGCGGCATCAAAACAGGCTACACAGTCCGCCGTGGAGAGGTACTTTCTGCACTGTACCATTGAGTAGACAGCCGGCTGAGTGGAGGTGGCAAAGCGTTTGTTGTCGCTGGATAACTGGTTTCTCAGATCAGCCAAGCTGAGGTTGAGTTCCCTGTTATAATCTGGCACATCGGTAACATGGTATGGGCCGCAACCCAGGTTGCCTATTTGGTTGGTTTGTGGGTCGGAGAACGCGAGTTCTGATACGGATACCACCAACATCGCCACCGCCAGCCACCACCGCCTGCCTGAGCCTGCCATGTGCGACCACTGTAGCTAGACTCAAGGATCGGAGGAGAAATTCACAAATTTGCATGGCTTTAAAAAATAGAGGGCGGGTAAATATATTGAAATTGCTGGTCTTTGTTTCCTCTCTATCATTTTCCAGGTGATATAAAAGAAAATCACACGGTAACAATTTAAAGTGCAGGACCATGGGTAGTCAATATATACGCCATGATTAAAATTGAAATTTGCTCAAATAGAAATTGAACAATCGTTATATCGTGCACCAGGCGCACAATGTCTAAAATGACGTTGTTTTTTATGTTAAGAGTTTATGTATATTATGTTAAGAGTTTATGTGGATTATGTACTATATTAGATTATGTATATTCTGTTATTAGTTTATGTGTATTCTATTATGAGTTTATGTACATTCGAAATAAAGAATTTTATTTATTTATTTATTTTTTATTTTTTGAAATTAACTACAGAACGAGAAACGGAATTTCAAAAAAAAAAAATACAAGGCCAAAACGACGTTGTTTTGGCTAGGGCGCACAATGCAGGTGCACGATATAATTACCGTTGAACGTGAGGCAAGGTGGTAGTTGACCGATGACGAAGACTAAGGTGCTGAGCACTCAAGTTTCTAACATTGAGGGTGACTTTGAGGGCCATGTATACTTGACCGCAGTTATGACTTGTGTCGTTTTGGCTACGGTTTGGATGCAATATTGAATTATTTAATTAATTAGTTAGTGTCTTTTTTTCAATCACATGAAAAATTTGTAGTAACTATTTGATGATATGAATTAGGTCAATTTACTTCACCCTATAATATATTCTGCATTTATGTCATGCTTCATTTTGTCTACGGTTTGAATAATGCAATGTTGAATTATTTAATCAATTTGCTAATTTTTTTAGATGGTAAGAGATGCACATTCACAATCAGTATTCGAATGTATGAATTGAGTAAACTCTGATCCGCTACTATATAATAGTGAGTTATTTTCACTTTTAGCCCTACGAGTATGGAATCATTTCCACATTTGGTTCTTAACTATTAAAATTTTCAGATTTGGTCTTACGATTTTTAAATCATTGCCACATTTAGTCTCGACTATTAAAATTTCCAAATTTGGTCCTACGACTTTTAAATTCTTGCCACATTTGGCCTCCGACCATTAAAATTTCTAAATTTGGTTCTACGATAAAGTTACCACCAAATTCATTATAAGTAAATATGGTGTTGAAATAGTGATATTATGATTACATAATACAAATATTATATACTAACTTTAATAATGTTAAAATCGAATTTAAATAAATTAAAATTATAGAGGAAATTTCAATTCTGGTCTTATGACTATAGTAGTCTTGTTAATTTCAGTCCCTGACTTTTAAAAGTGTCAATTTAGTACCTTAACTATGCAATTTTTGTCAATTTTGGTCACTTCGGCCAAATTTTGCCGAAAAATTTTAATAGTTAAAATAATGAGGTATTTTGGTCATTTCACATCTCTTTTCTTCTCCGGCGAGTCCATCCCTTTCTTTACTATTTCCGGTGAATGCAATGAACTCCAGCAATTTTCCTTATAGTCGCAGCCTGCATCGTGAACTACATTGGGCCGATCGGCAGCATTGAGCCACCAGGAGAGGAAGGAATTAAATGCCATCGTCGGCATTGGAATCGCGGTTGTCTTCCTCGACGAGCCTAAACTCGTTGTCGTAGGCTCAAGGGTAGCAGGAGACCTTCAAGTGCCGGAAGCTGCGAGTTTTTACCCACTGGTGGGTCACGGAGGAGGAGCAGCAGCAAACACAGAACAGGCGGCGGCAGCCGACGAGGCTGCGGTGGTTGCCTTCCCCCAGGCGTTCATTATCTTAAGAAGAAAGTCACGGACATCACCTTCAGCTCCGTCGCTGCCATTGGAGAGGCTGATTTAGAGTGCTTGTGGCGGTGTTAGTTGAATATAATTTGAATAAACAATATTGTTAGTGGCGATTTGATTGCAGGGAAAGCTAAGATGATGGGGTAAGAAGGCTTGATGATATGAAAGATAGGTACCTAAACCGAGATCAAATAGAAATAATTTCGAATTGAAACCAAACTTTTTCAAATCGAACCGAATTATAATGTTAAACTGAATGGAATCATTTTGTAGTAATAACAACAACAACACTATAAAATGCGTAATAATAATAATAATAATAACAATAATAACAATAATAACAATAACAACAATAACAACAATAACAACAATAACAACAACAACAACAACAACAACAACAACAACAACAACAACAACAACAACAACAACAACAACAACAACAACAACAACAACAACAATAACAACAAGAACAACAATAACAACAATAACAACAATAACAACAATAACAACAATAACAACAATAACAACAATAATAACAATAAGAACAATAATAACAATAATAACAATAATAACAATAATAACAATAATAACAATAATAACAATAATAATAATAATAATAATAATAATAATAATAATAATAATAATAATAATAATAATAATAATAATAATAATAATAATAATAATAATAATAACAATAATAAGAAGAAGAAGAAGAAGAAGAAGAAGAAGAAGAAGAAGAAGAAGAAGAAGAAGAAGAAGAAGAAGTGCTTTTATTACATCTTTCTCCACCCATTGCCCAACTTTTGTTTTTTTCCTCCTATTCAACAAATGCATGCCATTAGACAAGTCAAGACGCTTGTGGACAAAGAAGTCTTCACGAAAATGTCGCCCGACGTACTATAAACTCAATTTCCAAATGTCTTTCAGTAACACTGAATCTAATTAAGATTTAAGAAAGCTGGACAATAATAGTGTAGGAATTATGTTTAAAGCGGACAGATCATTTGTGTCATTGGTAGTTGATCATGTCTGTTAGTCATTGAGTTACCGTGATTTACATCTTTTCAAATACTTTTTTAGACTAGTGTGTGAAGATCTTTGGGTTGAGAATTCAATTATTTGGGAGAAAAAGATTTTTAAAAAACTTTTCATTGAACCAAATTCTAAGCACTACTCCATTATTGCTCGATCGAAACACAACTATTTAATTTGCATTCGGCCAACCCAAGAGACAACTTTGAATGAGTCATATTACATGGTTTGAATTAAATTTGTGATAGTTCTTACAATATTATTTTAGAAGGGGGTGTATTATTTAGATAACAATGAACTAATTAATTGAATTGAGATTATTTGCCTATGGATTTAATTCATTTCATTATCATATGGTAACATTTTAGAAATTTTAAATTATGATAATTTAGTATGAAATATCGATTTTGGATATTCTTTTGCTAATTAATTAAGATGAACTAAAATTGGACATGTCCAATAAAAGTAGGACCAAAAAAAAAAAGAGAAGAAAATTAACTCTTATTTTGGATATTCTTTTGCTATTTATGTTTATGAGTGAGTAGTTTAGTTTAGGTATTGGGTTGAGGTAAATATTGTATTTTATGCCTATTTGTCAATTTGATGCCTACGGCATAAGAAGGTTTAATACTCATCTTAGGGTTATTGTCTTTGTGATATGCTTTTGTGCTCTTGTGTTGATGGGTTTGTGCACAACATACCTTTTCGATACTTGTCTAGTTTGAGATTTGGCAACCATATATTTGAGCAAGGAGTACAAAGGTTATCATACCTCTAGACTCGTCTCTCAATCGCCAACGTCTTATAGACCCCGTCTCACGACCTTTAAGTTCACTTACAAGATCTCACATGCTCTGTCGGGTCGGAGTGTGGGGGGCCCTTAGGGTTGGGGATTCAGCCTTTAGGGGTAAGTTCACTTACAAGAGCAAAGAATATTAAAGGTCAAGATTGCTTGAGCCTAATAATGAGAAGGATTGGAAGCCTCACGATAGTGAGACAATCTCGTATTCCGACTCGACCTAACATTGGATCACTAAAGTGGTGTGTTAGTATACTGAGTTGGTGTTGGCAATTTTTGAATCCGAAGTTAAGTTTTATCTCCCTTACTTATTCCTTAGCTTTGGCATAAAATTAATGTATCCTCATTCTAATCCCTGCTTTGGTGTCATTGTCACGACTGAGTTTTAAGTGTTTTGTGTTAGTTAACATTAGTAAATAACTATTCTAGGGAACTATTATTATAGCAGGTAGAGCTCATAAAATAAGTCAAGAAATAGACTAACATTTCAAAGAATAAACTTATTAACTATTCCATTTGCAGAGAATCTAATAGGCATCTTTAGAAAACTCATGGACTCATGGTATCAGGTATTCACAAGTCTTTAATTTTTTTATTTTTTTTGTAACATAAGAAAAAATCATTGACTCACAAACATGCTTATATTTTGTTCTACGTGCATATCTATATTTATTTATGGGTAAAAAATCTATAAATAAATAAATACAAACACATCACTATTCACAAGCAAGCTTGCAAGATCAAAAAAGGCCTAACTAGCGGCCTGAGAAACGAGAAAATGAAATTGTGGCATTAGTAAGTGTTGAAGTGCTTGTAGCTGTAGGAATCCTCTTATTGAAATCAGTAATAGTGGTTGGCCTGTTTTGGGGTTTTTGAATGATTGAGGCATCAGTACTTGAAAGCATGACCACCACTTCTGACATGCTTGGCCTTATCTTCGAGGGTGATTGGGTGCACACCAATGCTATTTCCAACATTCTCTTCACTTCCTCCGCTTCATACTCATTTGTGTCTAAATTATTGTCAATCAGTTCTAGATGTTCATCATTTTCGTACAATTTCCATGCCTGTATTTATTATAAAATGGTACATATATTTAAAAGTCAAATGTTGAATAATATATCAAGATAAATTGGCTGCTTAATTCTTAAGACAAGAAATTACCTGTTCTAGGAGATACTCAGTTACAGGCTCAACTTGTAAGTCACTACTCCGTCGCCCACTGATGATCTCTAGGATGACAATGCCAAAACTATAGATGTCAACTTTCTCTGATAAATGGCCATGAACAGCATATTCTGGCGCGGTATATCCCCTGTTATGTTGCAACAAGCAATAGTTAAGTGTAAAGAAAACTAATGTAAAAAACAAAATAAGGTTGTTAGGCTTACAAAGTCCCTGCAAATTTAGTTGTAAGATGGCTCTTATTTTCGGGTAAAAGCCTTGCCAAACCAAAATCAGCTATTTTGGACTGGAATTCATCATCCAGTAGTATATTGCTAGATTTGATGTCTCTGTGTATGATGCATACATCAAACTGTTCATGCAAATAGGCAAGACCCCTAGCTATACCCAATATTATATCAACCCTTTGCTTCCAATTCAACATTCCCCGTTTCTCTCCTGCCAAATCAATCATGAAAAATGGTTGGAAAAAGTTTTAATTATTCATAAAAAATACTGCTAATCATTAAGTAGATCAAATATAATGTTTGAGGATATGAGTACCATATATGTATCTGTCAAGGCTAGAATTTGGCATGTATTCATAAACCAGTATGAGCACTTTTCCATTGCCAGAATATCCCAATAGACGAATGAGATTGGGATGGTTCGCATTTGTAATAAGACTAATTTCAGTCTCGAAATTTGCCTTTGCTCTACTAGAAATTGTTGTCAGTTTCTTTACTGCCACCACATCCCCGCTTTGTAGAGTGCCCTGCAGTTTGGTCATACAAGATTAGAGTGGTGTCTTTGGTTATATGTTCTGAAATTTCATTCTGCATGTCCTCATGAATTGTTACTCACCTTATATACATCACCAAAACCTCCTTTACCCAGTATATTTTCTTCGTTAAAATCATTTGTAGCAGCTTTCAAATCTTTATATATGTAGCACTTTGCCCCCAAAATATTGCCTATATATATAGAAGAACACAGTCCATATATAAGTTAACACGTACAGTGAAAAGAAGGCTAAAATTAATTATAAAATATGATGAGTGCCACTAAAGGAGCTTCAATTCACCTCTTAACCAAGCATTTTGCTTTCTTGATTGCAGATACCAAAGGAAAAGGGCTGCTAATACCAAAATGATCCCTACAGTACCGATTACACCCGCAAGAAGAATTGGTTTCTTCTTTTCTGAACTACTCCCTGGAGAATTGAAGATGCTTATTCAAAGACAGAGTGCTTTAGAAACAGCAAGAAATTATAGATCGATATACATATATACCTCTTCCTATGAGGGTTGCTATGTCAGTTGTCTGGTTATCAGCAAAAAAAGGGGTGTCTGAATATCTCAAGAAACATCCTGCATCCACAGCTCTTCCATCTGCAGAATTAGGTAAACAACCCTTTATGTTATTGTAAGCTAATGACAAACAATCTTTACAGCTGCTTTCGCTCACGGTTTCAGCACATTGCGCCACCGCATAGGTGGTAGCACCACCACCACCAGGAGATTCCTCCTGCAGCTTTGCTGCAGCGTAGAAGCCATTAATTCTGGGCGTTGCAAGTAGAAGCTCATTTAAAAGTTGTTGTGTTGAGGCATTGAAAATATGTTGGTTGCGGGCAGTTCGTTTGCCACAAACTGGAAAATTTCCTTCTGTAATCGGATCTGTAATTTGATCGTAGAAATAACTCTCCTGGTACCTATACATAAGGCACAGGATTGAATTGAAACATGTGCTCCATCTCAGCTAAAATTAAAGCCGAATAATTAGCATACTTCAACTTACCTGAGGAAGCAGCCATCAAATATGACAATAGCAGAGGTGGTGGCGACAGAGCAGTTCCGGGTTACTAACACGGCGGCATCGAAACAGGCGACACAGTCCGCAGTGGAGAGGTATTTTCTGCACTGTACCATTGCATAGACAGCCCGCTGAGTGGAGGTGGCAAAGCGTTTGTTGGCGCTGGATAAATGGTTTCTGAGATCAGCAAAGCTGATGTTGAGTTCCCTGGTATAATCTGGGGCATCAGTAACATTGTATGGGCCGCAACCCAGATTGCCTATTTGGTTTGTTTGTGGGTCGGAGAACGCAGGTTCTGATACTGATACCACCAACATCACCACCGCCAACCACCAGCACCTGCCTGGGCCTGCCATGTACGACCAGTGTAGCTAGGCTCAAGAGTCAAGGACGAGAAATACACAAATTTGGCTTAAAAACAATAGAGGGTAAATATATTGAAATTCCCGGTCTTGGTTTCTGTCTTTCATTGTTCAGGTAATATAAATGAAAATTATAATAAAATTGATTTTCAATGAATAATATCATTTCTAATTTGAGTTAATACCCAAAATCGTCCTCGACTATAGTGGTTTTTCTCAATTTCGTCCTAAACGACTTTGGTGACCTAATATCGTCCCAGACTTTTGTGTTTCGCTCAATTTAGTCCCAGACTTTTGTGTTTTTGCTCAATTTAGTTCATCATTTGTTATTCTGTCCATTTGGTGTTAAATAAATAGACAATTCAGTAATTTTAATATTGGCATCTCTTTACTCATAGACATGTGAACTGCGAAATCCTTTTTTTTTTACGAATTACTCCCAGAATTACTCCTAAAACTGCGAATATAAAATTTGATTTGTAGGTCCGGGAGTAATTCTGGGTGTAATTCGTACAAGAAAGAGGAATTTCGCACTTCACAAGTTGAAAGTAAAGAGAGATCAATATTGACATTATTGAATTGTCCCTTTATTTAACACCAATTTGACGGAATAACAAATGGAGGACTAAATTGAGCGAAACACAAAAATCTGGGATGATATTAGGTCACCAAAGTCGTTTAGGACGAAATTGAGAAAAACCACTATAGTCGAGGACGATTTTGGGTATTAACTCTTTCTAATTTTATATGATATGGGTTAGATACCCTGGATAAATGCCGGTCAACCAGGTGCACTGACTATGTCAAATGACATGGATGTATAGCTTCCCTCATAATACGTACAAGACCTATTTTATTCAATATCATCACATTAGAGCGTTGATAATTGACTGGCTGCAGGCCCTCCCCCCACCCCACCATTTTTAGTAGATATCCCCACCATTTTTAGTATATATATAAAAGGAGTTATCAAAATTGAATTAATATATTAATAACTTATTAATGAATTATTTTAATTCTGGCCATCTGAGCACTTTACTCCTGGGTTGGTCCCGTGCGAATGAGGATTAATTTGAGTATGTTACGAATTTAAAAGTGTCTCTTACAGTTAGGATCTGCTCAAGTTATGAGTTTTAAAAGCTAGAACCTTTGGGCGAATGGGCGCAAATCAGGTTTAGTAAATAGTCAAGAAAAACAGTTTTCATTTAAGAGAAACTAGTTTCCTCTTTAAACATAGAATCTAGAAAAAGCATGAATGCTTCCGCTATGTTTGTATGAATTTGTCTAACATGTACATATCTATATTTATTTACAGATCAAAAAATCTGGGGAAAATTATAAAAAATGTCCCTCTATAATATGCCAACTATTAATGTCACTTCTGAATTATGAGTAGTATAAATGTTGCCCCTCAATTATCAAAACGGTGTACATATAACCTCTCCCGTAACAGACATGTGGTTCCCCATTAGTGTACGACACCGTTAAGTCATAGTAAATATGTAATTTAATTGTTTTTTCCCTCCCTCGATTCGAAGTACCAACGATGGACAGCGGTGGGGAACCACAAGTCCATTACGGGATGGGTTATATATGCACCATTTTGATAATTGAGGGGCAACATTTACACCACTCATAATTCAGGGTGACATTGATAATTGACATATTATAGAGGGACATTTTTTACAATTTTCCTAAAAATCTATAAATAAGTACAAACACAACACAAGCAAGCTAGCAAGATCAAAATATGAGGTGTTAGCGGCCTGAGAAACGAGAAAATAAAATGGTGGCATTAGTAAATGTTGAACTGCTTGTAGTTGTAAGTATCCTCTTATCGAAATCAGTAATAGTGGTTGGCCTGTTTTGGGGTTTTTGAATGATTGAGGCATCAGTACTGGAAAGCATGACCACCACTTCTGACATGCTTGGCCTTATATTCGAGGGTGATTGGGTGCACACCAATGCTATTTCCAACATTCTCTTCACTTCCTTTGCTTCATATTCATTCGAGTCTAAACTATTATCCACCAGTCCTAGATGTTCATCATTCTCGTATAGTTTCCATGCCTATATTTATTATAAAAAATGATACATATATACAGAAGTCTAATAATGTTAAATAATATATCAAGATAAATTGGCTTCTATCTTCAGACAAGAAATTACCTGTTCAAGAAGATACCCAGTTATAGGCTCAACTTGTAAATCACTGCTCCTTTTCCCACTGATGATCTCCAGGATGACTATGCCAAAACTATAGATGTCAGCTTTCTCCGATAAGTGGCCATGAATTGCATATTCTGGCGCTGTATATCCCCTATTGCGTTGCAACAAGCAATAGTTAAGTGAAAAGAAAATGTGGAAAACAAAATATAAGGTTCTTAGGCTTACAAAGTCCCTGCAAATTTAGTTGTAAGATGACTCTTATTTTCTGGTAGAAGCCTTGCCAAACCAAAATCAGCTATTTTGGGGTGGAATTCGTCATCAAGTAGTATATTGCTGGATTTGATGTCTCTGTGTATGATGCATACATCGAACTGCTCGTGAAGATACGCAAGACCCCTAGCGGTACCCAATATTATGTCAATCCTTTGCTTCCAATTCAGCATTCCTCGCTTCTCTCCTACCAATTCATTCATGAAAAATGGGATGAGAAAAGTTTTCATATAACGTACAATATAAAGTTTGAGGATGGGAGTACCATATATGTATCTGTCAAGGCTAGCATTTGCCATGTATTCATAAACCAGTATGAGCACTTTTTCATTGCCAGAATATCCCAATAGACGAATGAGATTGGGATGATTCGCATTTGTAATAAGACTAACTTCAGTCTCAAAGTTTGTCTTTGCTCTACTACAAATTGTTGTAAGTTTCTTTACTGCCACCACATCCCCGTTTTGTAGAGTGCCCTGTTTAGTCATAAAAGAGTAGCTTTGGTTATTCTTTGAATTCTAAAATTTCTACCCTCATGAATTGTTACTCAGATCACCTTATATACATCACCAAAACCTCCTTTACCCAATATATTTTCTTCGCTGAAATCATTTGTTGCAGCTTTCAAATCTTTATATATATAGCTCTCTGCCCCCACAATACTGCCTATAGAAGAAGACAGAGTCCATAAGTTAACACATACCTGAACATTAAAATTATAAAATATGAATATTGGATATGATGAATGCCACTAAACGAACTTCAATTCACCTTTTCTCCAAGCATTATTTTGCTTTCCTGATTGTCGATACAAAAGGAAAAGGGCTGCTAATACCAAAATGATTCCTACAGTACCAACTACACCCGCAAGAAGAATAGGTTTCTTCTTTCCTGAACTACTCCCTGGAGAAGATGCATGCTACCAGTTAGATGATGCTTCCAACATTAATTAAAACTTTCATTTCATATTTACAGAGTACGTGTTTAAGAAACAGCAGACAAGAAAGACAACATATTCTAGTACGTACATACCTCTTCCTAGGAAGGGTGTTATGTCAGTTGTCTGGTTATCAGCAAAAAAAGGGGTGTCTGAATATCTCAAAAAACATCCTGCATCAACAGCTCTTCCATCCGCAGAATTAGGTAAACAACTCTTTATGTTATTGTAAGCTAATGACAAACAATCTTGACAGCTGCTTTGGGTCACGGTTTCAGCACATTGCGCCACCGCATAACTGGTAGCACCACCACCACGACCACCAGGTTCCTCCAGCTTTACTGCAGCGTAAAAGCCATGAATTCTGGGCGTTGCAAGTAGAAGCTCATTTAGTAGTTGTTGTGTTGACGCATTGAAAATTTGTTGGTTTCGGGCAGTTCGATTGCCACAAACTGGATAGGTTCCTGCTGTAATCCGATCTGTAATCTGATCATAGAAGTAACTCTCCTGGTACCTATACAAATTAAAACAAACAAATTAAAAGCTCGCTCAGGCACAGAACTGAAGCATGTGGTCCATCTCAACTAAATTAATATCGCCTAAGCTAAGCATACTACAACTCACCTGAGAAAGCAGCCATCAAATATGACAATAGCAGAGTTGGTGGCGATGGGGCAGTTTCGGGTTACTAACACGGCGGCATCGAAACAGGCCACACAGTCCGCAGTGGAGAGGTACTTTCTGCACTGTACCATTGCGTAGACAGCCCGCTGAGTGGTGGTGGCAAAGCGTTTGTCGCCGCCGGATAACTGGTTTCTGAGATCAACAAAGCTGAGGTTGAGTTCCCTGATGTAATAATCTTGTGCATCCGTAACATTGTACGTGCTGCAACCCAGGCTGCCTATTTGGTTTGTTTGTGGGTCGGAAAACGCAGGTTCTGATACTGATACTACCAACATCACCACCGCCAACCACCACCACCTGCCTGAGCTTCCCATCTACGACCACTGTAGCTGACTAGGCTCAAGGAGGAGATCAGAAGAGAAATACACAATTTTTTTTTGGCTTTATAAAAATTGAGGGTAAATTAAATATATTGAAATTGCCAATGTGTTTCCTGTCTTTCATTTTTCAGAAAATATAAAAGAAAATCGTAATAAAATTTATTATATTTTCAATAATAGTATTATTTCGATTTTTATATTGGCTAGCTAGATACCCTCCATAAATGCCGGTCAACCAGGTCACCAGGTCACCAGGTCCATTGACTATGTCAAATGACATGGATGTATAGCAAATTAGCAATCACCATACCATTGGCCATGATCCTCAAGTTAGGCAAATTATGCCCTGGACCCGTGTCCACAATGAATTGTGGACACGGGCCCAAAATGACGTCGTTTTTCAAAAAAAAAAAACGCGTCATTTAGTTTTAAAAAAAAAAAAATTGCGCGCGTTTTGGTGTTAACGGCGTTATTTTTTTTTGGATTATGAATGTACAGTTATGCCGTTATGAATGTACAGTTATGCAATTATGAAATTATGAACACAGAGCTCTAACATTATGAACTTACAATTATGAACATATATAGTGATAAAATTATGACCATGGAGCTTTAAAATTGTGAATATAGAGCTTCGAAGATTATGAATGTACAGTTATAGAGTTATGAATCTACAGTTATGGAGTTATGAATCTACGATTATGAGATTATGAATCTACAGTTATGGAATTATGAATGTACAGTTATTGATCGAATTATGAACAAAGAGCTCTAACATTATGAACTTACAATTATGAACATATAGTGATAAAATTATGAACATAGAGCTCTAAAATTGTGAACATAGAGCTTCGAAAATTATGAATGTACAATTATGGAGTTATGAATGTACAGTTATGGAGTTATGAATGTACAGTTATGGAGTTATGAATGTACAGTTATAGAGTTATGAACGTACAGTTATGGAGTTATGAATGTACAGTTATTAACATATAGTAATAAAATTATGAACATATACTTCTATAACGAAGCGGTCTGAAATTTAAAAAAAAAAAAAAAAAAAAAAAAAAAAAAAGATAACAGTGCCTAACGGCACTGTTACCCGTGTCCAGCAAGCATACTGGACACGGGTCCAACGCATAACGATTGCTCAAGTTATATATAAGGTGGAACACTAAAATAATGTCATTTATAATATATTGAAGGTGGTTCATTATTTGTGTACTGAAAATTTATTATTTGAATACTAAAGGTTCATATTTAGCACATCATCAAATAATGAAAAAATCAGTATACAAATAATATAACATTTAGTATATTAAAAATATAATGTACCTTATGTTAAATTGTTAATAATTCACTTTACAATGTGGGCTATGGTCTCTTGTATAATTTGCCCAAGTATACATTCCTTCTTGTATAATTTGCCCAAGTATACATTCCTTCCTAATACAAAACCTATTTTTTTCAATATCATCACCTTATAATCCTTATATAGCGATGATAATTGACGGAATGGCCAAAAGCCTTTGCAACTTGCAAGACCACTTATGGAAACGTAACTGAATTTAAGTACCACTATATAGTGCTTGATTAATCATTGAGTAGTGCTTGATTCCGAGAGTTGAGTTTCCTCTTCATTTCCAATCCAAAAAAAAAAAAAATTGAAAAATATTATTTTGTTGACGAAGACTAAGGTGCTGAGCATTCTAACGTTGAGGGTGAGTGGGATTATATTATAATTCCATTGGAAGGTGGAATTATATTATAATTCCACATTTCAGTAGAACTGGAGCCACTGAAAAGTGACAAATATCCTTTTTGATGAATTGAAGTCATGTTAAGAAAAATATTATTCTGTTGGATGTCATGTCAAAAAATATTATTTTTCAGTCACATCAGTTTAACTGGATGGCATGTCATTAAAATCAGATAAAACTTGTAAAAAATAGTAAATGCAAAAATGTAAGAAAATTTATATATCCAAGGGAAAATGGCACTTTTTCCCCCCTATATTATATACTTATAGCACTTTTTCCCCCTTAATTATTTAAGTGGCTCTTTTTCCCACTGAAATGTTAAATGGACATATTTACCCTTAAAATAAATATTTCATTTATTTTTATTCTCCAATAAATTATTACTATAATTTGGTTCAAACCAGATACTATAGTAACCAAACCAAAATATTCCAATTACAATTTAAAATCAAAACGCGATATTTAGAGTTTATTAAAATCGCGAACTGGAATGGCCGGTTCATGTTCCAAACTAAAAAAAATAAAATACATTTATTGTTAAATTTAAACTATTTTAAAATAAAAAATAAAATTTTAAAATAAAGACGGTTCAAAATCACGAACGGGATCCGGAACCGCCGGTTCATGATCCAGTTTTTTTTTTTTTTTTTAATTCTTAAATTTAATAAATTGAAATCCAAATATTGGGTTCTAGATCTGAATCATAACTGAAAACTTTTAATTTGATTGCTATAGTGTCTGGTTCAGTTCGAACCGAACCGTGGTAATCGCTACATATACGCAATAATTTATTGGAGAAGTAAAATAAATAAAATATTTACTTTAAGGGTAGAAATGTCAATTTAATATATTAGGGGAGAAAACCACCATTTTTAAAATAATTGAGGGGGCTAATGTGCTTACATAAATAATTGAGGGGGAAAAAGTGCTATAAGTATATAACATAGGAAGAAAAAGTGCCATTTTCCCTATATCCAATTAACTCTTATTTTAGACTATAAGATAATTGATCACTTGTGAGTAGTAGATATGTCTATTTCATCCTTCTACCAAATAAGTTTTACTCCGTATAAAATTTTAATTTTTTTTTTTTTTTTAGCAGAAAGAAGGGTCAACCCAGTCAAGATGATACTCTGAAAGTCTGAAAGCATGTCTTTTCAGACTAGGAATACCCATATAAATGCCTCTATCACATTTTTTTCCAGTTTTGTTTTTTTTCCTCCTCTTCAACAAATCCATGTCATTAGACAAGTCAAGACGCTTGTGGGGACAAAGAAGTCATCACGAAAATATCGTCTGCACTATAAACCCAATTTCCAAATGTCCTTTTCAGTGGCACTGAACCTAATTAAGATTCAAGAAACAACTTTGAATAAGTCATATTACATGGTTTTTGAATTAAATTTGTGAGTTAGTTCGTACAATATTATTTTTGCAGGAGGTGTATTATTTAGATAACAATGAACTAATTAATTGAATTGAATTTATTTGCTTATGGATTTAACTCATTTCATTAGCAGTGTAACATACTGATGCGAACCGGCTTGGTTGGCCCGATCTTCTCTTCACACTCTGACTAAAATAATATTGTAGGATAGCTTATTCGGTTGGGTGAATTTGAATTGAAGGTTTGATTTAGGTACTGCCTTCTTCCCTTCTCTCATTAGCTCTCTCATTTTGCCTCTTATGTTGACCAAATCATTTTGCTGATTTGGTCTCCTATCTCCCTCCATCCTCTCTATTCGGCCGTTCAACCCCTCAATCACATCGGTCATTTTAGAAAATTGTCCCTTAATGGCTCTCATCATGAGACGCATGTCAAGACTTAATTCTTGCTCATCAATCTCACTAGGACCCGACATTTTCCTAACCCGCCCCAAGCATGAGAATTGGACCTCACGTCACTCCCTCACTTGCACTCTTTAATGGGGTGATCACTCGTTATTTTACCACTCGTGTGTATTAAAACTCTATAATGATCTCACAAATAAAATTCACTCAAGTAGTAAACCAAGTCTTGTCCTGTGGAGTTCTTTTGGAGTTTAAGACTAAGTCAAGAAACTTAACCCAAAATGGCTAAACTCACAGAAAGGTTAATATTTGGAAAAAAAAAAAAAAAAAAAAAAAAAACAAATGATCCATATGAGACAAGGAAATTCAAATGCTGCTTCTCACCTCTTTTGTTTTTGTTTTTTTTTTTTCACAATACTAGCAGCAAATCGACGTGATATCAATCATAAGACAGTATAGAATACAGCAGACAATACACAAAAATTTTCATTCAGTAGGGTGGATTCACAGATTTTTCTGTATTTCTGAGAATAATATTTTGACAAAAAATTTTTTTGGTAAGAAAGAACAATAGGTTGGCTATGTCCACAAAAATTTTCAAGGCAAAAGGACACCCGGAAGTATTTTTTTTGGAATTTTTTTTCTCTAACTGGGCAGACTGAATTTTTTTTTTGCAGAATCTATGCTTGTTTGGAGTAGTTACTAATTAATGCAAAAAAATATGGATTAAACGAAGTAGAAAGATGGGAACAAGATAATATAGTAGAATATAGGAATGAAGTTCGTATATGACACTTAGAACAAGCTCAAAATTTCTGGGAATGATTGTAACCTGTTCATATAAAGATTTGTCTCCAAAGCTCTGATACCAAAATTGTTGTGGGCTCCGGTCAAGAAAGAATGATGGTTGGGCGATGGAAACAAAGGAAGGGAGGTGGTGGTGTAAAGGCTCGCCACTCCAAGGATGGAGATAAGAGTTGACGCCACTTAGGAGATAAATCCCAAGATAAGTCAAAATACTCCTCAAGAACTCAAGGAAAAGAAATTGCCACAGCAATATTCTTGAATTTATGTTGTGGCCACGTGAATTGTTGAAAATATTTTAAAATTAGTTATATTAATTAATTAATTAGGATGATTATCTTTAAATTATTTTAGATTTAGATTGTTAGAATTATATTATAATTTATGTTTATCTTAGTTTGTTGGTTAGAATTAGATTATCCTATTATTAATAATTATCTCGTGGTTGTAATTTGCTTGTTAATGGCTATTTAAGGTTATTGCATGGCAAACCTGACTTATCAAGTGTAAAACCCCACTTGTGGCGTCATCCCAAATCCTACGTATCCGTATAACCCGTGTGGCCGAGGACTTATCGAAAACCACAAAAACAAACTCTTATACCCAGCCTAAATTAAACCTTTTAATCAGATTTCACCTAGCCTAATAAACAGTTCAGAAATATTATTTTAGCCAGAGTGTAAAGAGAAGATCGGGCCAACCAAGTTCGCATCACATACATTTTAGAAATTTTAAATTTTGATAATTTAGTTTGAAATATCGGTTTCACCAAATGAATTGTGATGGTCCCAATTGAATGTGATTAAAAGTCTAAAGGATCGGAAGTGTGAATAGACATTAATTTTTTTTTTTTTTTGAAAGATTGTAATTTAACAATTACTTAAAAGGGATTTAGGCTAAGTTAAACTTTCAACACTTTCATTAATTTTATATTGAACACTTAACTAATGGTACCCAGGTTGGACTTTCATTTGGAAGATTATAAGTTCGAGCCTCAGTGGAGGCGTTATTGGTTCTTTGTGTTTCAGTAGGTTGAGAAAGTATATGAACAGATACTACAATGTAATAGAGCCAGTAACTTTCAAAAAAAAAAAAAACTAAATAATCTAAAAGGATATGTTTGATAAAAAAAAAAAAAAAAAAAAAAAAAAAAAAAAAAAAAACTAAATAATCTAAAAGGATATGTTTGATAAAAACAAAGTTGCAAAATGGAATTAAAGATTTTTCCAGAGATTAAGTAAAATAAAGATATGACAAAGTAATTAAAGTGAGGAAAGTAAATGAGACCAGAGATTTTATCGTGGTCCGAAATTGATGTAATCTTTCTACTTCTCCTACCATCTACGAAGATATTCACGGGCAATTTTGTATCACCACAAACTTTACAGTGAATGAGTCAAAAAAAGTGTTTTCGTCACAAAGCCTTCACAAGTTTGCCCAAGTTTTTACATGACAACTTCTGCTACTCTTTCTTTATCTACCAAATTTCAACAAAAATTTTGAATAATCCTCCAACAAAGATATTAAGAGCATGAGATTTTCTTTAAGCTTGAAGTCTCTTAATACTCTTGATAATTGATGTATGAATCTTTTTTGAATGCTAGAGAACTTGATATTATCTCTTGAGCTAATTCCAGCAATGGTCGTCTGACTATTGTGATTTTTCAAAATTGGTCCTCGTCTTTTAATTTGGACAAAATAACCCCTTGACTATCAAATTTGTTCCACCATTAGTCCTTATGTTAACCAACAGTTAAATAGGCTTAGTAAAGAGCTAAAAGAGTCATTTTCTCTTATTGCTTTCGTCTTCTTGATGTTGGTGAGTATATGTATTTATTACACGCAGAGGACCAACCCAAAACTCCATTGTTTCTCTTCTTGTTCACTTAGCTTCTTCTTCACTGGACAAATTTTTCTTCTCCCTCAGCCCAAAATATAGGGTGATTCCTCCATTATTAAAATGTCTACAAGGTATGTTAGATATACAATAGTCTAACTATATGAACCATAGTATACGAGAAACCTGACCTCGTATGATAGCGGAAGCGTAGCCGTGTTGATCTCCAGCCATAGTTGATGTTCCTGTTGTGTTGCCTCTTAACGGTAGACCGTCAGCCATGTTTTGTCTCAGACCTGACTCAGAACCCTAGATGGTGTATTGGTATCTACTGAGCAGTCTGAGTACCGTAACTGAATGTGCTAACATCAATCATCCTGTATCCCATCAATCCAGGATTATATTAGGCACAGAGTCTGGTTGACTAACAACTACTAGTTATTAAGTCCAACCAGACCACTTAATAAGCCTAGTCAACTTGCACCACTTAATTAAGGCCCTAATATATAATATATAATATATATTATTAGGGAAAATCTTACATTCTCCCACTTGGTGCAAGTACTAGCACAACCATCATCAAAGAACAAAACACACGAATCATAGTGATATGTCCTCTATTTAATCAGAGTAGTATCCATTATGGTCACACGCATTTTAATTCTCCAACTTAGGTCCTTAATGAACAAACCATATGTTTATTCTCGGTACCTTAAGGGATGTTTCTCAAAATACATTATGTGCACAACTGAAGGAGAAAACGCATCCAAATTGTACAAAAGAGTACACTGTATGATCTCTAAAACTTTATAAGCATGCCTTAAGTAGAGATCTCTTAATGTTAGCATAATGCTAACTATATTCCATGACTTCTTTATAAGTTAACTTTAAGTACTATCTCTAACAGCTAAGAGCTTGGAGTTGACACGTCTGTCACTCCCACTCATCAAAAATAGCCAAAAGATAGTCAAGTCACAGAAGCATTCCAATAACTTAGACAATAAACCAAACGTCTAAGTCCATAAATTTGGAATCTTAATCATACACCATAACTTCCCAAATAACTTCAATGTCCATTTTAAATGAACTAAACATAATGAGTCTTACTTTTATGTCCCACAAAATTGTTTTGAGCCTTACAAACCAAAATGGCTCAGGATCAATTTTGAAGAAACTAAAAACTCTATTAATCACCGAAGAATTTATTAAATTACAGTGCACCACAAGTTAAATGCTTTTGTTCTAATAAATTCCTTAATATTGTCACAACATTTTCATAAATATGTTGTACAACCAAATGTTCAATAATTTGAACTTATGAATTTATATGAACAAATACACGATTAATACTTGTGGAATATTATGGACTTATTGTTTAACATACAATCCAATTTGGAATGTATGAATACAATAATTAAATCCAAAAACTTTAGTGGAGTATCTTAATGACCTTTTCTTCTAAATGATCACTCCCACTGATTAAAACATTCTTCAGCGAAATTAATAAAATGAACTTAATAATATACATACTCATAATTGATTTATTGACCAACTAACAAATGAAGACATAATTCCCCACCATTAGTTGGACATACTAAATAATCAATTTTTGGTTCCAATTAAAGTCCAACTAAATAATGAACATATAATTCCCCACCATAGTTGGACATACTAAAATAAAAATACACCTTCCAAAACCAAGTTAGAATTTGGCTCAAAAGATACATTTTATTATTAATGGAATCCAAAAGATGTATGTCAAATCACGTAACTTACTACAGTTAGTCCGAAAAACCGAGCAAGATCCGTGGATCAATTAATAAAAGTTGCTAAATTTTGGGAAGTGACTGAATACATGTTTTGCCAATGCAAACCATGAAACTTAGAATTATAATTGAACTGAATTTATAACTCTAAGAAATTGTGATTAAATCATTATCTAATGGGTCGAAGGATTTATTGACATAAAACTTGCCTGTGGGCTAAAGTTTTAATTCTATTAAATCCAATTAAGAAACCCTTATGATAATATTTTTCACAATTACTAAAGAGCCAGAAGAATCTAGTGACATAAAACTTACCTGTGGGCTAAAGTTTTACTCAATTAGATCCAACTGAAAAATTATTTATGATGAAACCATTATCAAATGAGTTGAAGAATCAAATGACATAAAACTTGCCTGTAGGCTAAAGTTTTAGTCAATAAGATTCATTACAACCATTATGATAAAAAACTTAAGAGGTCATGTTCCTTTCCTTAATCCCTGTGGGCAAATTAAGAAATATGATCTAAAGTTTACATCATAAAATTAAACTTCATGATAGAATTAGGAATTATTTACAAATAACCATAAAGTAAATAAATTGATTTATTTCTATCATCACTGATAAAACTACTAAACTACATTCCGATACATAATTGCCTGTGGGCTAAATTATGACCGTAGTCCAGTATTTCATCCTGATTAATCATACAAATATAACGAAATTACCTGTGGGCTAAATTTCATCATATTACATACAATTAATCACAAATGATATGTCCAAAACTTTATGTGATCAAAATAAACCGCTTAATATATAATTTTAACAGATTAAGGATGCTGTGGCTACTCCCAAACCAAATTAAAATTATAAGATCACTAGACAATGATCAAATTCTTGCCTAAACTTTATGTGATTAAAACTTAATAATCTTAGGTAGCTGAATATGCTGTAGCTATTCCTTAATTAACCAAGATTGAAAACTTAAGAGACTTCAGTAAATTAAAGATGCTTTGACTATTCTTTAATGAACTGAAATCAAATCACATTGGCAAGGAATACTTAAAATTTTGACAAACAGATTATACCAGATTGTGATGGGAAAATCTAAATATACTCCAAGGAAATGCGGTTAGAAACTAAGTCTCACTGAAAACCAATTCCTTAAATAGAGTATCAATTTAAGGAGGCTAGTGGCTCAAGATGTTCTTAAGTCATGGCCATTAAAAATAGTATGTCTCCCAGATTCATATATACTTAATGTATAACTGTTTGGGGGTATGAACCTAAAACTGTAGGGTATACACCAAAAACTGTATGGTTCACCTATGATTAAAGCTTAAATGGTGAACTAAATTAGCGGACTAAACGTGCTTAAATTCAGGCACTACCGCAACTAAAGTTTATGCATAAGTCCAACTTAAATAGGAACTAATATAATTCCATCTAAGTATGCATTGCTAAAGGCATAATAAAATTGCATAATTTAAAACATAATATTATGCTTAGGACAAATATGCATAAAATTAAACATTAAACTCATATACTCCAAAGAAATTGCATAACGTAAAGCAATTTACAATATGAGATTTTAAAGTATAAACTTAATATTCAAACACCGATGAGTCCAGACCAAAAGAGACCCAACATTTTGAATAATAATGTATTGAATATATACTTTAAAATTTTTTTAAACTGTAAGCCCATGACAAAATGTTTTAATGCATAAAGATCAAATTTATGAGGAATAACTGAATTTACAAATTCAAACAATATCACACCAAAAGGATATGCTATAATTTGTAAATCAAAATCTCACAAACCCTAATTGCATAATTAAACTTAATATTATGCACTTAATGTGATCGAATGCATAAAACAATCTAAAGAGTATGAACCAACTAAAGGATATGAATTTAAACAAAATATTCATTTATTCATACTTAACCAAACATGGGCAATCTGAACTAAAATCATAATTCCAAGAACTAAATTAATTATGGAATTAATGGCAAAAGTCAATTGCCTAGAAAATATGTTTTTCTAAAATTACTAAATTGATTCAAAATCACTCTCCATAACTCAGTTAATAGTATTATTATTATTAATGGCAAAATTGCAAACAATCAAAAGAGCAATAAATAGCCATAATAATATTATCACATTAAGTAGGAGACTAAATATGGAAAAACAATTGTTAAACCGCTAACATTTATAAACGTTTTCGGAGAAAATTTTGAAAACTTAATAAAATTTGTAGTCCGAAAAACATTAATGTCAAGAAAAATATTTTCTTAACTGGAATATTGTCACATAAATTTATTTGGAAATAGTACAAGGTACACATCTGAATACCATAGGAATATTAATGTCATCATTAATCATTAATTAATTATTAATAGTAATAAGTAACATTATAATCACTATTAACATTAATAATAACGACAGAGTAAAGTATGGTAATGCACCTTTTAATGTTTCCATTTTTCTAAAGATAAAATATGTAACTAGTCCAAATTAGCGGTTTAACTATAACTGTAGCACTAATTATCAAAAAATAATCGTAAAAGATAATTAATGGCTAACCTTAATGATGCAAACCGCATCTCTCCATTGCACTAACAACGATGATGATCCACAAGAGAAGAAAAAACTCCAGAATTCTCCCAATCTTCACTATCGGTGTCAATAAACTCGATGCAGCGTCAAATGGTACGTTAACAAATTTATTGGTAGGACTTAATTACCAACATTAATAGTCATGTAAAATGAAGTGGTAATCATGCCAATGTACCAAATATAGCAGATTACCATTAAATGATAATTATTATGAAAAGTAATAAAATGAGATTAGCCCCTAAACTTAATAACAATAATTAATAATGCTAATTAATAATAATTACAATAAAGGCAAAACTGTAATTAAAGGATGCCAAATACTAATCTCAATTTACCACATAATAATTAACCATGACTATTATGATACTTAGAGAGACTAATTAAAGTTAAGGTAATAACCAAATTACCAATTTTACAGACAATATACCAACTATATTGCTTTTGCCATAAATTAAAGACTTAATATTATTATTAAGGCCCTGAAAACTATTGATAGATTAAAAATTTAATCAACTTAAACAATAGTTATATTTTTTAATGGCCAAAATAACAATTAAATCTTTAAATCCTTAATGTCTCAAAACAGGCTAAGACAATAATTATAGCACTTAATCACTCAAATTAGGCTCATAAACCTCAATGACCCAAGTGAATTATAACATGGATGGAAAATGGTCTAATACTGAAGTAGACCCAAAACTTAATATTATTACCAACTATGAATACCAAAATATGGTAGTTAGTAATAATTAAAACTTAATAAACATGTTATAAGGAGTTATAATTATTATTAAAATATTAAAATATCAATCAAAATGGTGGGATCCATACTTTAATGACTCAAGATCGGTCCCAAATATCTTGTTCAAGATAGGTTGTAAAGTCCCAGAAACACATAAAACTAAATGTGCTCAAAATTAACGGGAAACCAAAACAAGCTACCTTAATAGGCTATAATGTCCAAAATTAGCCTAAGGATCCAAAATTGAGTGATAATTAATAATGAATTTATGAATTAATAATATGCTAAATCCAACTTTAATGCATGCTATTATGAATGTATAATTATAACAATAATTTATAAATATACGTAGCATGCTTGGATGTGCAAATTAATACATTATTAACCCATATATACTAAATAAATTGCAATACTTCAGGCAATTAAATATAACCTCAATATTAAATTAAAATTCAAATAGCAAATTTAAATCTTAATATTTGCCAAAAGTTGAATAATAATTTAATTATAAATTTAATGCCAAAAATAAGTAAAAACTAAAGGGCATCAATATTACAAAACAAGCAATTACCATACATTTACCATTTGCCAAAATAATATACAATATTAATTAAGATAATATAAATATGATAATTTGAAACTAAATAATTACCATTACCATAATTAATATGTATAATATTAAATGAAGCAAATAAAATATGGTAAATAAGGGAAAAAATTAGAAAGTGGCATACCAGGAACCCGCACACTGCATCAGTTTTCCATGCCGACCTTTCTTCCTCAGCATAGCCAATCAAACAGTGCCGCCAACAGCAAGGGAACCAGTGCCGCCTGAAGGAGGGAAGAGGACAGTGACAACGCCGGAAACCATCCCGCCTCCGGCATCTCTCCTCGCCGCGACACACCGCCGTTCGCCCCTGTTCGCGACACCTCCGCCGGCCGATGAACACAACAGCAGCACGGAGATGGAGAGCGGCAGCCCGTCGCCGGCGTCGCCTGATGAAGAAGAACAAGCAGCGACGTTGACGGGAAAACCCAGCCTCGCCTCCGTCGTCCCTCCTCTGCGCAGCGCCAACAACCGCCGCCTGCAAGTCCATCTCGCACCGTCGTCATCGTCACCAGAAGAATCGGCGCAACAGTGATGGCTCCTCCGAAGGGAGAACAGCGAAATTTACCGCCGTCACTCCAACCATCTCGTAGTAGCCGCCGGTGTCGATGGTCCCAAATTTACCGGCGAAGCATATTACCGGCTCGCAAACAATTCCAGGCACAAGATGCGAAATATTAATATTAAAATACTCCGTAATTCTTAATGTTGATTGAATCAGTAGCTCAAAACAACTAAAATTAATCCTAACCATCCTAAATTAATTACAAATAGTATATCCAAATTCCAAAATATACATAATCAGTTTGATAATCAGTTTGCTCAATTATATCAAACAATATATTTTTATATGCATATTTTGAATACTAAATGATTGTAATTAAAGGCTAGGTAGATGAACGTATACAGAAACTCAATGTATATGAAAATTTATCATAATATTGTTTGGGCAAAACAATCAAACCAGGCAGAGATTATAAAGGCTCTTGATACCAAATGTTAGATATACAATAGTCTAACTATATGAACCATAGTATACGAGAAACCTGACCTCGTATGATAGCGGAAGCGTAGTCGTGTTGATCTCCAGCCATAGTTGATGTTCCTGTTGTGTTGCCTCTTAACGGTAGACCGTCAGCCATGTTTTGTCTCAGACCTGACTCAGAACCCTAGATGGTGTATTGGTATCTACTGAGCAGTCTGAGTACCGTAACTGAATGTGCTAACATCAATCATCCTGTATCCCATCAATCCAGGATTATATTAGGCACAGAGTCTGGTTGACTAACAACTACTAGTTATTAAGTCCAACCAGACCACTTAATAAGCCTAGTCAACTTGCACCACTTAATTAAGGCCCTAATATATAATATATAATATATATTATTAGGGAAAATCTTACAAGGTATACTAGTGAAAGCTCGATCTTCATCTTCAAGTGAGCATTTCTCTTTGCGACGCCCATGTATGGGGGCACTGTTATTACTGCATCCTTCACTGAACTGCCCCACACGTGCGTCTCCGCGAGCCCAATCGCGTACTACAACACCATGCCACCAGCTCCTCTGCCGTGAAATTCTCGTTCTCGGTACGAAAAGCCGAGACATTCCTCGTCTCCTCTGAAAAAACTGTCATAATTCAAATACAGGGAGTCTAGGGATTTGACGACTTGATCTTAGGGTTTAGCGATGAGTTCTCGAAGATGGGAATAAACCTTGTCCGGGTAGCGCGCGAGGAGACTCGATGCTTCCTCGCCGATTAGCCTTGCCCCCGAATGGAATGCGACTAACGACGAACTTTTGCGCTTCTACATCTCATTGATGGCAATCGAGATTGGCGGTTGCCCCGGTTTCAAGTTGACCACGACGACTTTCATGGATTCAGATCCCAGATCTATGCTGGAAACAACGGCATGACAGCAAATTGAGTTGAGAGCAAGAGCAGGATAAGAATATCCCTACCCGGAAAAGCATTGTGCCTACCGTCGCCGGAACTCCTCCGCAAATGAACGAGTCTGTTACCGGAGATAAAACTGGGATGAAGGTCGGAGAAAGGATAATAAAATGTTGGGGAGTATTTATACATGGGGGCATGGGGCATAGCTGGACGCCTGGACAATGGGTATATGAGCTGAATATTTTAAATGTTGTGTACAAGGGATATTGGGGAGTTTAGAATTTGGATATTGAACCCGTCGACTTGAAGGACAAGAAGATACATATCTATGGAAAATACACTTTTACCCCTTCACTTAATGGTTGTCTAACGCCATATTGACGGAAGGACTAATACTGGAACAAATATGATAGTCAATGGTTTATTTTTGTTCAAATTAAAAGACGAGAACCAATTTTGGAAAATCACAATAGTCGGAGGACCATTGCTGGAATTAACTCTTATCTTTTTTATCTTCTGTGTATCTTCTTTTAGCATTCCTCCTATTTATAGTTGTGTTTCAGATTTGTTTGTTGGAGGGAAACAAATTCAAATCTCTCAGTTGGGAATAAAATATTTGGCCTAGATTTGACAAGTTTGGTTTGTGTCTAATAGCTACTTGCAAGTGGCAACTTGTCCTTAAATTCCAACGTTATGTGACTTTCAAAACTCTTTCTTAAAAAGGCACTTGAATGGTCTAAAATTAAAAAATTTGACCAAATTTAACATGTTCCAATGATTATGTTGACAGTTTGGTTACCTTATTAAACAATTATTTAAAAAAAAAAAAAAAAAAAAAAAAAGAACAACATATCCCCTCCTCGTCTTTGTCTCTGGCCAAAAATAGAAAGTTCTTCGTCTCCCACCAGAGATGAAGAAAATGCTTTGTCTCCCGGCCGAAGGCCAAAAAAACTCTGTCTATGGCCAAAAAGGGAGACGAAGAGGGAGAGGGTGTGGGGGCTTTTTAAAAATGTTTTATTTAAAATTATTAAAATAAATTAAAAAAATAATTTACTTTAATAAGATGAATGTACGTCAGCCATAACCGAAAGAACAAGTCAAATTTAGAGGGTAACCTCAGTCAAGATAGCAAGTGATTTACACTTGTAACCACAAGGTCACGAGTTCGAATCCTTGCCTTCTTGGTTTGAGTCGATCAGCTATGGGTAACCTAGGCTGGTTTACCTCCTTGTGATCCTTTACTGGCTAGGGTCACAAGGCGGAGTTTACTCACACTCGAAAGAAGGGGTTTACCTTCTTATTCAAAAAAGAACAAGTCAAATTTTTTTTTTAGTTCGATATCTAATTATACTTTTACTTTCACTTAGGTGATTAATTTGAACTTCTTTTCAAAATATTATTTAAGTTTTTATAGCCACCTTTGAAAACTTAAGTACCTTATTACTGTATAATTCTTCAAACATACATTTGCAAACTTGTATCCCAACACCTTCTCGAACGAGATAAATTTAAAAACAAAAAACAGATTTCACAAAAAGCCTAGCGGCCTGAGAAAGCATATATAAAATGAAGCGGTGGCATGAGGAGTCGATGAAGCTGTAGTGGCTTATCGACGTCACTGATCGTCGTTGTTGACCTGTTTGGTGGGTTTTTGAATGATCGGAAGATGAGTTGAAAGCATGATCACCACTTCTGACATGTTTGGCCTAAGATTCGGGGGTGATTGGGTGCACACCAATGCAATCTCCAACATTCTCTTCACTTCCTCTGCATTACACTCATTCGGGTCTAAATTTTTATCCACCAGTCCTAGATAGTCCTCATTCTCGTACAGTTTCCATGCCTATGTAAAATTATGCCACAAGTCAAATATATGGTTGAAAACATCAAGATATAGACATTATTGTTGAACAGGAAATTAAATTACCTGTTCAAGCAGATACTCATCAGTTACAGGTTCAACTCGTATGTCACTGCACCTTCGCCCACTAATGATCTCTAGGATGAGTATGCCAAAACTGTAAATGTCAACTTTCTCTGATAAATGACCATGAATTGCATATTCGGGCGCTGTATATCCCCTGTTGTAGCAGCACCAAAAAAGTTGTCATTTAGTCTAGTGAAAATTTGTGGGAATTGAAGAAAAACGTGGAAAAAGATCTAAATAAGGGTGTTAGTATAGGCTTACATAGTCCCTGCAAATTTAGTGGTAAGATGACTCTTACTTTCAGGTAAAAGCCTTGCCAAACCAAAATCAGCTATTTTTGGCTGGAACGCATCATCTAGTAATATATTGCTGGATTTAATGTCTCTGTGTATGATGCATACATGGAACTGGTCATGCAGATAGGCAAGCCCCCTAGCTGTTCCAAATATTATATCAACCCTTTGCTTCCAGTTCAGTATCCCTTGTTTGTCACCTGCCAATCATTAAAAATGGGAAAATAAAGTAAGTTTATATCCCAGCTAGCATTTTGTGTAAGTATACTAAAAGTTTATATCATATCCCAGCAGCTTACCATATATGTATCTGTCAAGGCTGGTATTTGCCATGTATTCATAAACCAGTAGCAGCTCTTCTCCTTTAGCAGAACATCCCAATAGGCGAATGAGATTGCGATGATGGACGTTTGTAATAAGTCGGACTTCAGTATCGAAGTCTGCTTTTGCTGTACTGGAAACCATTGCTAGTTTCTTAACCGCAATCGCATCCCCGTTCTTTAGTGTGCCCTGGATATTCAATTCAGTCATAGAAGAGTAGTGGCTTTATTAATTTCGTTATTCATTCTGAAATTGTTGCCCTGAAGAAAATAGTAAAACGAGTAAAATCACCTTGTATACATCACCAAAACCTCCTTCGCCAAGTTTATTTTCTTCGCTGAAATTTTTGGTTGCAGCTTTCAAATCTTTATATCTGTAGTTCTCCGGACCTCTCAACTGAGTTGCCACCAAAATATCGCCTATAGATCGAAGAAGACAGCCCATAAGTTAACAATTTTAATGAAACTAATAACAGTACTGAAACTTCTATATATATCAATAAGATTATTGGATATGATCACTACCTCTTCTTGTTGCCTTTGACTGTTTTGATTGTTGATGCAAAAGGACAATGGCTGCTAATACCAAAGCGATTCCTACACCACCGGCAACACCCCCAATAATATATTTCTTCTTCCCTGAACTCCCTGGAGAAGATAATATAATGTTACAGGAAGGGCATGCATAATTTAAGAAACATGAAGAGAACAGATTGAATTTTATACCTCCTTGTACTAGGAAGGGTGCTAGGTTAGTGGTCTGGTTAATGGCAAAAAAATGTTTGTCTGAGTATCTCAAGAAGCAGCCAATGTCAACAGCCCTTGCAGCTGCAGATTTTCCCAAACAACCTTGTATGTTACTCTGAGCTAATTCCAAACATGCCTGACAGCCGCTTGGGGTGATTGTTTGAATACACTGCGCCACCGCATAGACGGTGGCACCGCCACCGGAGACCTCCTGCTTCGCTGCAGCGAAAAAGCTAGTAATTCGAGGGGTTGCAACTACAAGGTCGTTTAGTAGTAGTTGTGCTGTAGTATTGAAAGCATCTTGTTTACTCCCAGTTCGTTTCCCACAAATTGGATGGTTCCCTTCATCTGTAATCTTATTGTAGAAGAGATTGGACTCGTATCTGTACAAAACAAACAGCACCAGCCAACTTAAAATAAATTATAAGCTCCTAAATAAGTTCTGTCAAACAGAATCTATAGAGTTAATCCTAAATGGTTCTTTGACTATAGCGAAATTACCAATTTAGTCTTTGACTATTTTCTTCACCAATTAAGTCCTTCAACTTTAAATTTTTTAACCAATTTGGTCCTCCGTTTGTTTGACCGTTAGTCAACCGTTAACTTGGGACCAAATTGGTAATTTCACTATAGCCAAAGGACCATTTTGATAATTAACTTTAGTGGTGGGCAATTCGGTTTAGTTTTCTCAAATCGAACTGTACTGAACCGAACCGAACTAGTTTGGTTCAGTAATATACTGAACAACCAAACGGTATTGAATTCTTGTATACTGAACGGTTCGATAAAAAAATCGATCCGAATTGTTCGATACAAAATTGAACTGAACCAAATAATTCAGTTCGGTTCGAGTTTTTACTGAACCGTTCGGTATACAAGAATCTATTAATGTTCGATTGTTCGGGATATTACCGAATAATTAACTAGTTTGGTACAATTCGGTTCGAGAAAACTGAACCAAATTGTCCACCCTTAAAGTTAATTATCAAAATGGTCCATTAACTATAGCAAATTACTAATTTGGTTCCAAGTTAACGGTTGACTAACGATCAAACAAACGGAGGACTAAATTGATAATTTCGCTATAGTCAAGGAACCATTTCGGTAATTAACTCGAATTAATATATATAACTCACCTGAGGAAGCAGCCATCAAATATGACCCGAGCACCGGTGGCGATGGAGCACATTCGGGATAGGGACACGGCAGCACTGAAACAGGCGAGACAGTCGGCCTTGGAAAGGTAGTTTCTACACTGTATCATTGTATAGACTGGCTGCTGAGTGATGGCAAAGCGTTTGCCGTCGTCGCCGGTGGATAACTGGTTTTCAAGATCGGCAAAGCTGGCGTTGATTTCCCTGAAGAAACGTGGTACATCGCTAACGTTGTACGTGCTGCAACCCATGTCTAGTTGGTTGATTTGTGGGTTGGACAACGCAGGTTCTGATGCTGATGCCACCAGCATCACCACCGCAAACCACCACCACACACCCATATGTGAACACTGTATGTATAGTAGACTGAAGGATCGGAGGGGAATTGAAATACAGAATATAGCAAGGCTGCGCTCATAAAATATAAGTGGCCTGGTTAATATATATAGGATCACCTTTAGCCACTTCTGAGTTGACTTCGTCAACATTATAATCTGCACTATAATATTCTCCACAAATATCTTGCATTGATCTAGCTACTTCAAGGAACATTCTCTCTTCTTCAACATTGTCTTCCAAGTAAAATCTTAAATGATGAGCATGAGGAATTTTTTTTATGCTCAACTTTATCCTCCAATCTTCAAAATTTTCATATTCGCCCACATCGAAGATTATGTTACCATATTTTGTTAGGAAAAAGGAACAAATAAGTCGTTGAATTTTTAGAAGATAGCAATTAAATCACCGAACTCGAATAAGCTCCAAATTGATCTATGAATCTGCAAAAAAAAAAAAAAAATTGAAATTAGCATTTTTAGTAGGTTACTAACAAGTTTGTAATAATTAGGATGCCATGTGTATTTTTTATTTTTTATTTTATTATTATTATTAATATCCTACTAAACATTTGACCAAAAAAATTAATAAAACTAAGCATAAAATTTTTATGGATTTTAACCGTTGATCTAGATTTGATCAACGACTCAAATCTAACCTCATCTTTTACTTGGGAGCGTAAACTAATCTATATATATATATATATATATATATATATATATATATATAAATGATGGCTGCACTCTAAATTTGATTACAACCCACGTTAAGAAGTTCTACTGCCCGTTTAGTTCTCTAAAAATATATGAAGAAGAATGAAATTAGAATTCTATATGAAAAATAAATTTTAAGAAAATGAATTTCATTACTTGGTTGGATGTAAAATGTTTTTTTGAAAGTGGAGAAAAATGGTGGTTGGATGGAAAACATTTTTTATTGGAAAAAGTTTTTCATGAAAAATTAGTATGATAATTTTGTCCTCACCATACTTTATTAATTACTCTTATTATTATTATATTATTATTGTTGTTGTGTATATGATTATATTTGTCATTATACTCATTATTCGTTACCATTCCAAATCCAACCAAACAATAAAATTCATATTCTCAGTAATTTCTTTTCTACCAACCAAACAATGGAATCCATTTTCTTGAAATTTATTTTTCATGGAATTCCAATTTCATTTCTGTTCAAATATTTTTCAATAAAACAAACGAGCTGGTTATAACCAACAATAAATGCACCATATGAACATTTTAATAATCATCCAGCATTAATTATAATGAATGCTACATTTTTTTTTGAAAGAAATCAATGCTACATAAGGATTAGTTGAATTAAAAAAAAAAAAAGGGTGAATCAACGATTTGGTCTCTCACTTATTCGCGACTTGTCAATGTTGCCCCCGAATCACGTATTCATTGATTTAGTCCCCGAAAATACTTGTTTTTCGTCAAATCAGTCCCTATGGCCGTATTCCATCAAGTCTCAGGCGAAAGCTCCGATTTGTCCTGGGCATTTTGGTCTTTTCACGCCTTCTTCTTCATTCCATCGTCGCCGACGTCAGCTTCACCTCCGATGATGAGTTGTTGACCCCAAACGTCACTCTCCGGCGAGTCATCCAGTCGTGGTGCACCCTCCACGCCTCCCACGGCGTCGAGCACTTCCCCACCCCAAAGTCTCCGGTGACCAAGTCTCACATCCTAAAGCTCCTCCGGCAAGCCAAGTCGACGCTGGAAATGCAGTGGTGCTTCTCAAATCAATGCTCGAAACCACAACCTTAAACCCTACGTTATCACAGCTCACGACAAACTTAAACCCCTCCTTTTTCCACCAAGTTGTCCAAATCTTGCGAGACAATTTCTCCCGCAAGGCCTCCAAATCTGCGCTGCACCTACTGGCCAACGTTTGCCAGAGAGGGAGGAACCGGATCAAGGCGGCGGAGGCCGGGGCGGCGACCGTGCTGATCGATCTACTGCTGGACACGAACGAGAAACGATATTGCGAGTGGATTCTGAGCGTACTGGAGCAGCTTTGCCGGTGCGCGGAGGGGCGGGCGGAGCTGCTGAAGCACGCGGTGGGGCTGGCGGTGGTGTCGAGAAAAATCCTGAGGGTGTCGCAGGTGGCGAATGAGAGAGGTCTGAGGATCTTGTACTCCATCGCCAAGTTCTCTGCTTCTCCCAGTGTGGTGCAAGAGATGTTGCAGCTGGGAATGGGGGCGAAGCTGTGTTTGGTTATACAAGTGGATTGTGGGGTTGGGAAGAACAAGGAGAGAGCTGCTGAGATTCTCAAATTGCATGCTAAGGAATGGAAAAAAAAATATTTTTATGCTTGTAAAGAATTACTCCGTATTCAGCTTCTCTGCTATGTTGAGTGACAATGATAACTTCATGCAACACCTACAATGTATGCATTCCATGAATCCTGTTGTTGGAAGCTAGTGACATCTTCATATTTTATGTCTTGTCCTGCAGAAAATTCATATGTGCTTTTGATATCTTCACTGTCTGGCATTTGTCGCATCCAAAAGTAGACACAGCGAAATCCCGCCTCTTCCAAGCAGTCTTTAATTTCAGGCAATGACCATCTGGGTATTTTTAAAAAACATGGTTTTTTGTTTTCAAGTGAAATAGCCATGAAGCAGAGACTGAAAATCAATCTTCTAATGAAAGAAAAGCATACCGTGAAATTAGGAAATTTCCTCTGCAACCGCAGCTCACACTCTGATGATGTGCCTCCATAAAAATCCATCACAAATATGCCACCTTTCTTGTTCAAGACACTCGACGCATGCACTCGACGAGCAGAGAAGAGATGGAGTTCCCTCCGGCGAGCTTGAGCTTCTCCGACGAAGCTTTGTCGGAGTTAATGAAGAAGAAGGAGTGAAAAGACCAAAATGCCCAGGGCAAATCGGAGCTCTCGCCTAAGACTTGACGGAATACGGCCATAGGGACTGATTTGACGAAAAACAATTATTTTCAGGGACTAAATCGATGAATACGTGATTCAGGGGCAACATTGACAAGTCACGAATAAGTGAGGGACCAAATCGTTGATTCACCCTTAAAAAAATAATAAATAAAGGCACTTAACATTTTTTTTTAACTTGAGTAATTCTAGTCGCGAATTATGCTGTGGAAACGTGTTCACCATGCGCATGGTGAACACAGGGGTAGATTCATAATTTTTATGCTGTATATTCATAATTTTGTTTTTCATTTGTTGTTAATGACGTTTCTCTCTTCACAATCACATTATTTCGTCTTCGCAGTACAGATATTATGAATCTACAGTACATAAATTATGAATTTACAGTATAGAAATTATGAATATACAGTATAGATGCTATGAATCTATAGTATAGAATTATGAATCTATAGCTTAGAAATTATGGATCTATTCCGTGTTCACCATGCGCATGGTGAACATAGTTTCACAGCATAACTATTGAATTCTAGTTTCGCTAAGCTAATTCTAAGTCCACATGACCCAGCCCCTAGAGTCACTGTGATAGTAAATCTCGAGTCACACAAACAGTCTACCAATTAGATCATAGTCTTTATGTACGTATAAAAATTCTAATTCAAACCTTTCAGCATACTTTTAAGTCATGCGACGAACCAACCACGCTTAGTCCAGGCACAATGCACTTAGAACTATTGATTTAATTTCAACATGCGCCTAGTGTTTATATGTTTTTTTTTTTTTTTTTTTTTTTTTTTTTTTTTTTTTTATATGAGAAGTTTGTAATGTAGATATTACCAAGAGCAAATACCAATTTTGGTCACACGAATATTAACAAAATGACAATTTTGGTTCACATGTTTAATTCCTACTTATTTTCATTCACGGCTATTGTTTTACTACCAATTTTCATCTACAACTATTGTTTTAGCGCCAAATTCATCACACCAGTCACCCCTTCGTTTAAGACATGCCGAAATGTAAAATTATGAAGGGTATTTTTATCTTTTTCAAATTAATATCCTAATTTGAGCATGAATAAAGGAATTTAAACGCTAATATCAATCTCAATTCACAGTTCTCCTCTTCAAATTAAGATTGGATGAAGAGGAGAAGTACGAATTGAGATTGATTTTAGGACTTAAATCTTTTTATTCATGGTCAAATTGGGATCTTAAGTTGAAAAAGACTAAAATACCCTTAAAATTTTTAGATTTCAGCATGTCTTAAACGGATAGGTGACCGGCGTGGTGAATTTTGACACTAAAATAATAGTTGTGAATGAAAATTGGTAATAAAATATAATCGTGGATAAAAATTTGTAAGAATTAGACGTATGTACCAAAATTATCATTTTATTAATACTCGTATGACCAAAATTAGGATTTACTCATTACCAACGCAAGGTACATGCATTTACTATGATCGTGTAAAAAATTATTGGAATTCACTGTAATCTACGCTAAATGTTCAACAGTATCTAACGCTTGTTATTTGATTAACTCAACAACTTTAAAATAGAATGCTAAGTAGTAATTACTTAACATCAGTTATTCCAAGAGTTAATTATTTCAGGAATGATTCATTGAAAATTGGTCTTAACTAATTTTTATTTTTGACTTCTAATTTGATCATAATTGATCCATTAACTATATATTATTTTGTTTCAAAATTTGGTCTTTCAATTAAATATTTGATTAATAAATTCTAAATTTAAGGGTAAGAAGGTAAAAATGAGTTAATAGAATCATCTCTTCAAATTTGTATTTTTAAGAGTGTTGAAACAAAGATATAATTGGCACTAATTTGGACAGAAACTTATCACTAGCATGGTCCAAAGTAACTTATGCACCAAAATGTTTTTCACATTCCAGCTAATGGTGAATCTAGTATAAAAGTTTATGAATCTAATTTGTCCATCTCAATAATAAGTCAATTTTTATATTCTTATCACTAAATATAATGCTTAATTACTAAATGATGTTGAACTAGATAACCAGATTTTGAACAAAATCAATAATAGTCAATGAATCATTTATGATCAAAATAAAAATTTATAAATACCAATAGTTAAGAGATATTTTTTTTGAGTTAATTCCACCAGAGGTCCCTTGTCTTTGGTGAAAATTCTAAATTTAGTCCCGGATTATCTTTTTGTCATTTAACATCCTAGACTATTATTTTTTGGACAATTTTAGTCATTCTCATGACTTTTTCTATTTCTAGTAAGGAATTTTTGTTTCTTCATATTTTTATTTTATTATTTTTTCGGTTTCAATCGGTTTTATTGGTTTAGGACTTTACTAAAAATTGGTTGAAAAAATATAATTACTAAAAATAAGAGTCTGAAATATTAAATGGTAAAATGATAATCTGACACTAAATTTAAAATTGTCACCAAAGACAAGTAGCTCTGGTGGAGTTAACTCTTTTTTTAATAAAAAAATAAAAATAAAATTAACTCTTATTCAAACAATCACAAGTGTTGTGTCGATTATAACTAATATAATGATAATAAACATTCTGTAAAATATCATCGTGACTCTTCTAGATCTAACATGAGTTGCATTTTGACTCTATATATATATATTTTTTTCAAATATTCATAAGCATACACATTTATCATTTGTGCAACACAAGTTTTATTGTTCTCATATAGAATCGTAAAGTATAAAATAAAATATGACCAGTTGGGACTTAGCATCATGGAGATCAAATAGAATAGTCAGTACCTAAGTATGATCTCGACTTGCAGATAGAGTGTTTTCTTGAATGAATTTTATACACCAGTTAACCTACATGAAAAATGTCTTGAAGATGTTTATGTGGATATAAGTGTCATTTACTTGTCACATTAACGTTGTCCAGTCTCTAGAAGTAGATAATGAACCGTGTATGAACTCTTTAGTTCTTTAAGGATGTAATATGATAATTAAAAATATATATATATATATATATATATATATAATTATAATTAAATATGATACTAAAATACTCCTTAGTTCAGGAAATATAAATTGAACAGTTGAGCGTGAGAAAAGGTTGTAGACTTGTAGTTTAGTGTTGACGAAGACTAAGGTGCTGACGACTCTAACATTCTAACAATGAGGGTGACTTCGTGGGACATACTTGACCACAGTTATGGCATGTTTCATTTTGGCTACCGTTTGAATACGGGTGCTGAATTATTTAATTATTTTTTTTAATACTATCAACTCTATTACCGTGTACTATCTGTTCAACATAATTTTTTTATCAGTTATAATTTAAAGAGTCAATACTCCACCACCTGAAATTCGATCTTGTGGGTTTTGGTCTTGTGACAAGGAAAGCCATAGAGGTGCCAATTGAGCACAAAGTGCTTGACTAATTAGTTAATTTTTTTTGGTAATAAGAGAACTTCGTGGTCATTATTTGAAGTTGTTAAGTAAGTAATTTTTTTTTTTATGACAAGAGAAATTTCGATTACTATTAGAGAGTTTGAATATAATAAATCCCGCTATTATATAATAGTCTGTATTTGTGGTTCACTTACACCAAGTTATTACTTCCCTATGTGGAAGATTGTAAATTTGAGCCTCAGTGAAGATGGACTATTGGCTCTTTGTGTTTCCTGTGACATGTTTCATTTTGGCTATGGTTTGAATGCGGTGTTGAATTTAGTCATGCAATTAGCTTATTTTAATAAATTTATTTGTTTCTTTCGAATTTTTCAACATAAAACTTTCTTAATGAGTAGATTATTGGTGTGAGTAACTGTGTGATGAAAATAGGTCTTATAAATTAAAGTTTTAGATCACATTTTTCTCCACCTACCCATTGATCCACTTTTGTTTTCTTCCTCCTCTTCAACGTAACAAACCCAAGTCAAGAAGCTTAGCTTGTCGACAAAGAAGTCATTGTTGGAAATGCCGTTTCAGTGCTGCTAATGTTATGATGAAAGCTTTTCACTGAACCAAATTCTAAGCACTCCATTATTATAAGAAACGACTTTGAATGAGTCATGCTACATGTTTTGCATTAAATTTGTGATAGTTCTTACAATATTTTTGTAAGGGGGTGCATTATTTAGATAACAATATAATGAACTGATTAATTGAATTCATGAATTTATTTTCTTAATTGATCCGTGACCAATTTAGTTCATTTCATTATCAGTTGTAGCATTTTAGAAAATTTAAATGTTGTTAATTTCGTTAGATAAATCGATCCGATTTCATTTAAAAATTTAAGTTTTATTAACGGAGAATAAGTGAACGATAAAGATCAAAGGCACTGAGCCACTTAATCACACATGTGTCTATAAGCCATTTGGTTAATAACCAAATTAAATTAACTTAGCCGATTTAATCGAATTCGCAAAATGCAATAACCATTAATTAACGAACCAAACATCAATTCTTATTTCTGAATTAATTGAACTGGATTTTATTTTTTTTCAGTTGATTAACCGATTAGCATAAATATTTTAGTAAAATTTAAAAATCTTTTAACATTTTTAAATAAAAAATTTTCGAGCAAATACTAATTTTGGTCCCACGGGTATTAGCAAAATGACATTGCTCAACATGTTTAATCCTTATCAATTTTCATCCCACGATTATATTTAATGTCAAAATTCATTACTCCGGTTAGGACACATCGGAATCTGTAAATATTAAGGGTGTTGGTGTCCTTTCATAATTAAGATTAGAGCAAATATCAAATTTGGTCTCATAGGTATTAGCAAAATGACAGTTTTAGTTAACTTGTTTAATCACCACCAATTTTCATCCAACGACTTTTGCTTTTGTGCCAAAATTGATCACGTTGGTCACCAACTCACCCTTACGAGGAAAAGTACCAAGCTGTTAGCTGTGAAAGAAGAATACATGAAGGATGTCGAAAATGAGAAGCGTGAACGAGAAGCAATGAAGTTGTTGGCGAAGGAATTGAAAGTTGTATAAAAGTGGTGATTGAATGGAGTGTGTGTGAGAGTATCTTCACACCGGTTATCATCTCAATGAGTACTGGATCGGAAGGGGGTTGAATAGTAGGTGCGTGGTTAATCGCAAGATCGAGTGTAGATGTTTGGAAGCTAGTTTAGGAGTGAGTTGCAAGATATCAAGGAACAACTATATGTGCAAAGTGAAATCGTAAAGCAATTAACTAAGGCAATTAACAAGCAATATTAAAACTAAGGGCTTGGACTAATGTATCCTTGTCGAGAGCTCATGTAATGCCTTGAAAAAAGAACAAGAGAGATGCTACTAAATGCCAACATCACTCTGTTGGTCGTTGGGCTCTTAATTAGTTTCAAGCCCTACTCTCATGGTGGCTCAAGACAATTGAAGCATTTTATCAAACATATGGTGTTCGCATTTCTTTCCAATACTACTACAAAAATGAACATAGAAATATGACTTTTCACTATGCTACTGTTTAATAAGAGTGTAATGTATAGTTGAAAAGAAAAGTGCGGTGATAAAACTGTAAATAAATAAATAAACACGTCGACACTTTCCGCGATCACATAATAACACCAAATTAATAATTAATATCGTTAATGTGTGATCTTGACCTAAAAAATTATTGGAAAAACTATCATTACTACACCTCAGTGAGCCAAAGACCAAGACCTTACACATCGTGCATTAGATATTTGGAAAAAGATGGTCCAATTAACTAGGATCTTACATTATTTGAAAAATGATACCAAAAAAAAAAACAAAAAAAAAAAAACAAATCGAATTTTGATAACTCAGATAAATTATTGTAATGTTACATTTCAAACTTAAAGTTGTTTAATGGTAATTCTTCAAATACTTAAGTTTTGTTTCTTTATTAACAAACATATTCACACCAATTAAGCTATTATGAATTTGTAAAACCCACGGCGTATGTTTATTAAAAAGATTTTTAAAAAAATACGACGTCAGTTTTATTAACCGTTTTATTGACCGATGTCATATCATATATTTATTACGTATGTCAGAATGGCATCGAAGAAAAATCGACGACGTATATCTCAAAAACTAACGTTAAAAGTGTTATTTGTAGTAGTGATTATATCTACTATTTGCTTCCAATTCAGCATTCCACGTTTCTCTCCTGCCAATCATAAAAATTGGATGGGATAAGTATTATATACAATAATACTAATCATAACTGCCGGCCCAGGGCATGTCGGTAAATTATTGTGTGGACCATGGTCCATATAACTGTGTGAACCATTAATATAAAGTATATTTTTAATATACTAAAAATACATTATTTGTGTTTTGAATATATATTATTTGATAGTATATAAAATAATGTATTTTTCATACTCAAATAATGTACTTTACATAGTACATACACAAATAATGTATTTTTAGTATATTAAAAATATTTTTTTTTTATTTATGGTCTACACAACTGTGTAGACCATGATTCATGTAAAAATGATTGGGGCATGTCTGCTAAGGCCCAATCGTTATGCTGTGCATCTGTCAAAACGACGTCGTTTTATTAAAAAACGCGCGTTTCCCCTTAAAAAAAAATTCAGGTTCGATTCCCAGCAACAACATTATATTGTTCATTCATTCTGGAATTTTAGTTCATAGATTATGGAATTATAGTTCATTGATTATGGAATTATAGTCCATCGATTATGGAATTGTAGTTCATCGATTCTGAAATTTTAGTTTATAGATTATGGAATTTTAGTTCATTCATTCTGGAATTTTTAGTTCATAGATTAGATTATGGAAATATAGTTCATCGATTATGGAAATATAGTTCATCGATTATGGAAATATAGTTTATCGATTATGGAAATATAGTTCATCTGTTGTTGCTGGGAATCGAACCTGATTTTTTTTTTAAGGGGAGACGCGCGTTTTATTAAAACGACGTCGTTTTTGCATCCGTATGCACCATGCATGGTGCATACGGATGCACAGCATAATTTGCCGCTAAGGCCAATGCACAGGGTTCTAAAAATTGGGGGCCCAATTGTAAAAAAAAAAAATATATTATATATATCCATACAGGATACGGCAAATTATATCGTGCACCAGGGCGCACAATACATTATGCGCCCTGACCAAAACGACGTCGTTTCCCTTTTTGTCGTTAACTTTTAAAAATAAAAATAAAAAAATTCCTTGTTTTGTATGTACAGAATTGTATAGTAGAATATACATAAACTCCTAACATAGTATACATAATCCAACATAATACATAATATACATAAACTCTTAACATAATACACATAAATTCAAGTGTTTAAAAAAAAAAAAGAAAAAGTAACGGGATTTAATGGACAGAACGGTATCCGTCGTATCAACTCTCCACCAATTTATAAAAACATCGATGTTTTGGGTCAGGACGCACAATGCACAATGCACAATGCATAATGCATGGTGCGCGATATAATGATTGATAGGATACAGCAGGGTGAAACACATGGCAATTTGGGCCCAATCAGTGATATTGTTAATTGCTTAAATCAGGACTAAAATTGGACCCAATTACTATTTAAAAAAAAAAAAAAAAAAAGAGAATATATATAGTATATTCCGTGCCATAGTTATGCTGTGTAACTGTGTTCACCATATGCATGGTAAATACAGGAAAAATTCATAATTTTAAAGTTGTAGATTCATAATTTCTATACTGTAGATTCATAATTTCTGATTTATAATTTTTATACTGTAGATTCATAATTTCTATATTGTAGATTCATACTTTCTATACTGTAGATTCATAATTTCTATACTGAAGATTCATAATTTTTGTACTATAAAATCATAATATTTGTACTGCAAAGACGAAATAATGCGATTGCGAAGAGAGAAACGTCGTTAACAACAAATGAAAAACAAAATTATGAATCTACAACATAAAAATTATGAATCTACCATGTGTTCACCATGTGCATGGTGAATACATTTTCACAGCATAATTTGCGTATTCCCTGACTCCCTATTCCATAATCCTTACTACTACTAGTACATGGCACAAAGTTAGATTCTTACACCTATTAGAATAATTTTTTATACTACATTAGTTTTTAAAATTTCTTCTAGTTCTGCAGGTCGCCAATTCTCATTCTTTCCAATCGACAATTACCTACTAACCCACATAGTAAAAGCATCTTCAACCCACTTAACACTAAAATATCAAATTTCTCCACCAAATATCACATTAAAAAAAATATTCTCAGCATATTCTTTCTCCAAATTTTATTCTTCTCCAACTCATTTACACCAAAACACCAAATTTCTACACTAAAATAATTTAATCTCTCAATTATTAGTTCGATTTAATTAGTTTAATATAATTTAATTCGAATTTAATTAATTTAATATAAAATATAACTTGTGATGTAAATAATAATTTTTATTAATATTAATTTTTTATAACATTAATTATTTAAAAATGTACAGATGAGAGTTGAATCAAATCGTGAATTTGATAAATATTTTGATAATTTGGGAGGGGAGTGGGGTGAACTAGGAAATTATTAATTTTATTTTTTAAAATTGTGTTGCATTTTATAATATTAATATTATATCGTATGTATTTTAATTTTTATTATGTTCTAGTTATGTTTGATGTATTTGAAATTTTAATTAATATATATTCAATATTAGTCTTGTTTCGATCGTCTCAATGAGATTTTTAAAATGATATAATTTATATTTGATAATACAAACTTTAAATTTTTTTTTTTTGAAAATACAAACTTTAAATTTAAGTATTCAATAAAATAAAAAATAGATATAAAACAAATAAAAATGATACATTTGAAATTATCAAAAGAAACAAGGGTAAAATGGTCCATTTCCTCCCATCCCACATTTGCCGCGGATGAACAGTGTCGCGCCATATATGGCGCAGCACTGTTCATCAACGCCAAATAATTTGGCGTTTTGCAGTGATGGAGGCGCACGTCGGAGCAGTCAAATTTGTTGGGATGGTGCTTTAGCGTTGGAATTTGCCATTTTGCCTACACATTGGAGTTGCTCTAATACTGTCGCAAACTTATTATGCAAATTTCCAAATTCATTAAATCAACTGCTTTTTCTTGATCGCACAAACTCTCAAGTACTTCAATTCTAGCTCTTGACAGTATTATTTTACAATTCTTATTTATTGACATTACTTAATAATTCTGAATAATATATTCAAGAATTTGTTTCTTTATTAATTATTTATTCATAGAGGTTCTAAATAAATTCTTTTTTGTTCCTTATGATTTTATAATTATATTTTCTAGAAAATATACATCCGGGTCTGAAAAGCGTAAAAAGAATTTAAGAATTGAGCAACTAACTTAATCTCAAAAGATATCTCTTGAAAAAGTCATTACAAAAGAAACTCAAATAGATTAGCAAAAAAATTATGCCAAGAAAAAATTGTTAGATGTTAATCTTCATATTAGAAGATCAAGGTGGTTGTGAGACTAGAACAAATTTAAATGATAATGTGCACAACATGTAAGATTTTCCCTAATAATATATATTATATATTATATATTGGGTCTTAATTAAGTGGTGCAAGATGACTAGGCTTATTAAGTGATCTGGTTGGACTTAATAACTAGTAGTTGTTAGTCAACCAAACTCTATGCCTAATATAATCCTGGATTGATGGGATACAGGATGATTGATGTTAGCACATTCAGTTACGGTACTCAGACCGCTCAGTAGATACCAATACACCATCTAGGGTTCTGAGTCAGGTCTGAGGCAAAACATGGCTGACGGTCTACCGTTAGGAGGCAACACAACAGGAACATCAACTATGGCTGGAGATCAACACGGCTACGCTTCCGCTATCATACGAGGTTAGGTTTCTCGTATACTATGGTTCATATAGTTAGACTATTGTATATCTAACATTTGGTATCAGAGCCTTTATAATCTCTGTCTGGTTGATTGTATTGCCTAGAATCAACATTAGGTTTTTCATATACATTGAGCTTTCGTATATGTTTTAATTCTTTAAACTATACATATAAAAATATATCTATTCAGTCCGGATATAATTATGTAATTTATCGTGTATGTTTTGAGTGAATTAAGAATAATTTTGGTTAATTTGAATATGTATGCAATCTGAATATATTCATTCTATTAAAGACATACATATATTTGTGCTTTGTTTTACAATCTGTATGTACATATATATTTGGATTTCATATATGTATATATATACATTGTCAGTTTTTCCAGAAATAATGAAATAATTTTGGAAAATAGTATAAAGTGTTTTTCGAAATATTAAGGAAATAATTTCGAAATTAAAACAAAACCTACTGCCTTGCTACTTGTTTGCCGGAAAATCACCAGATTTGTTCGCCGGTTACGGTTTCCGTCAGTGGCGAAGCTAGACATGGCGGGGATGGGTGGTGGCGGTGTTCACCGTTAGACGCTGCACATGGCAACGACATTGGCGTTGCAACCAGGAGAGACGGCGAAGGCAATGCTGGGTTTCCGGCGGTGGCTTTATCGCTGCTTCTCTTCTTCTTCTTCAGGCGACACCGGCGACGGAGCTTGGAGTTGCAGAGACCATGAGAGACGGCGGATGGCGACGGCGAGGTTGGGACAGGTCGACGACGACGGCAAGGAATCGGCTTCGGCCGGCTTCTTTTCTCTCCATACAGTTGCGTCTCTTCCCCCTTTTTTTTCCGGTCGCACCTGTCTCTCTTTCTCTCTGTGTTTGGCTGCGGCCGAAACAATAATCATGGCTGCTAGGTTTTGGCTGATTCAAGATGGAGGAGGTGATGGATAATTAATGGGCCGGGTGATGGATAATCACTGTGACAATGGAAATATTTTTTATACAATATTTATATTTTAACACAAATTTTTGAACAACTAGTATTTATATATAGGAATTATTTTAAATATGGTCTAAATTAAAATATCACACATGACTTCTATTTTTATTGGAACGGCCTATGTTTGAAGATGCGACTACCATAAATGTACCTGCCAAGGCTGGCATTTGACATGTATTCAAAATCGGTATGAGCACTTTTCCATTGCCAAAATTTCCCAACAGATGAATAAGATTGGGATGATTCAATTCACATTTGTAATAAAACTAATTTCAGTATCCAAGTTTGTCTTTGCTCAAAGAAACATGACATAAATGCGGACAATTATGTCAAGTATGGCCTAAGAAGTCACCCACTCACCCTCAATGTTAGAATGCTCAGCATCTTAGACTTCGTCAACCGTCAACTACCACCTTGCCTCACGTTCAACTGTTCAATTTCTATTTTCTATTTGAGAAAATTGCAATTTTATTTATGGAATATTGTAGCACTATTACATTTTGTTATAGTTTTTAAATTTTACTACATTGCATTTTGAGTTTCATTTGCTTATTACATATGACCATCTGGTTAAATTTTTATCAATTCAGTCTTTAATAAAATTGACAGTTGCATTATTCAAAAGAAATGTATAAAAATTATGATTACCTCCTTATATTAAATTACTAGTATTTGCACCTGTGCGATGCACGGAATGAATATGTTGTAATATATTAAGAATATATGAATCGATATATAATTATTTAAATTAGAACATCAAA
>NW_017619597.1:65000-67500 GCF_001879475.1 Ipomoea nil
ATATAACTGAGTAAGGGGCTAAGGCCTAAGGGCAGCAACATTTATAAAAAAAGTTACCAAGCCACTTAGCAATTAGCAGTTCTGGAATCTTACCTGAGTTGCCTCAATTCTCAAAGAGTCCACACATTTATCAATCAAACTAAACAGAAAGTCAGAAAGCAATGTTATATAAAAGTATTACAGCAATTGTTGGGAGTGTTCCAACAGCACTTGGTAAAGAACCAGCAGCTCCAGTGGACAATTCTGCACAAAAAGGATAAACAAAAAATAGTTTAGAATAAAGGTAACAATTAACAATTTCTAAAGTTGAAACCTAAAAAGTTAGAAAAGGTACCCTTCTCTAATCTTTCAACATCATCCAAGTTTTCCTCAACAGAGATTGGATGATTGGGTGCCCTCAACCAATCTTGTGCACATACTAGGGCTTCAACAATTTTAGGAGTTAAGGAACTCCTAAAGGGATCTAATACCCTACCACTAGTACTGAATGCACTCTCAGAGGCAACAGTTGAAATGGGAACAGCCAGCACATCCCTTGCCATTCTAGAGAGTATAGGAAATCTATCACTGTTAACCTTCCACCATCTTAGGACATCAAAGTCCACATTTTCTTCATCTTCCACTAATTTTTCACTTAGATAAATCTGGAGTTCAGTTTCTTTACTGCTTCCACCAGTCTCCATTCTCTGTTTTTTAAGCTGGCTTTTCATTCTAGCCTGAGGTTTTCCAACTGAAGTTTGAGAATGGACAGGTTCAGATTGGGTAGATTGCACAGTAGGGGATGCAGACTGCACATGGTAGGTGGCTGTATAATCATTAAACAGCAGAACCATAGAAAATTGAACCTTTTCAAAGCATGATTTTCCTTTTTCATCACCATACAACTGGGCAAATTGGGCAGGCATGTACTCAATCTTATCCCTAGGATCCAAAATATTGGCATAGAATATCAAGAAGTTCATTTTTTCAGGATCTCCCCAATATTTTTCAAATTTTTGTTTCATATGGGACCCCATTTCCTATAAAACAGACATAACACAGAAAAAATTAACAGATGCATACAAACACATTCAGAAAAATGTTAACAGTTTAGTGTTTACCTTTTCAGAGGTTGAAACAGAGTTAACCATGTCATCCAGCATGCAACCTAAGTCAGAAATCTCATAAAAGAAAGTATTTGAAGTGACATAGAGAGAACCAGATATTCTCACAGTCATTTCATAGAAGCCTTTCAGGAAATGGACTAAGCTTTGCACAGAAAGCCAATCCATAAAATTTGGAATAAAATCAAATAAGTCAGCATTCAATGAGGCATCATTCTCATAAGCTTCAAAGGCCCTCTGGTATTGAAGGGCAGTGTTAAGCATCATGTATGTGCTGTTCCATCTTGTTGGAACATCAAGTTGTAATGCACATTTGGCTTCCACCCCATTAAGCACAGCAATCTCTCTAAACTTCTTAAGTCTGGCAGGAGAACTCCTCACCCATCTCACAACATCTCTAACTTTCTTAACAGAAGGACCTGCATATCTCAACCCATCCTGGACCACTAAGTTCAACACATGGGCTATGCACCTCATGTGCATATATTGAACCCTAACAGAAGACTCACCCCAAGACAGAAGTTTGTTCTTGAAAAACCCCAAAGCTGTGTCATTTGAAGAGGCATTATCAACAGTAACAGTGAAGACATTTTTAATCCCCCAATCAAGAAGACAACTCTCAAGGGCTTTGGCTATGTACTCTCCCTTATGAGAAGAAATTGGGACAAAGGAAATGATCTTTTTGTTTAGCTTCCACTGATCATCAATGAAATGTGCAGTAATGCACATGTAATTGATCCTTTGGACAGAGGTCCATGTATCAGTGGTCAAGCTGACCCTTTGGGTGTTCACCTTAAACAACTTTTTTAGGGTTATTCTCTCATCTAGGTAAATCTGATAAATGTCTCTAGAAATGGTCCACCTAGAAGGGATTTGAAACCTAGGACAAGCAACTAAAATGAATTTCCTAAAGCCATTTCCCTCAACAATCCTAAAGGGAAGTTCATCAACAATGATCATCTCACACAATGCCCTCCTAATAGCCTCTTGGTTGAAAACCCAAGTCCCCAAAACCCCCTCAGAAGCTTCTGTTCCAGAGGCATTAAAGGTGAGAAGAGACTGCCTTGTGTCCTTACAATGAGAATTTTTTAGGCAGGCCTTCATATGGTTTTTCAAAGAGGAAGTGCCATGCTTTTTACTTTCACATTTATAAATTTTGGCACAATAAAGGCATTTGCCCTCAACTACTGGTCCCTCGGTTTCACCTTCAGCAGGTGGAGCACGGATCTTTTCAAAATGATCCCATACTATAGATCTAGACTCCACCTCTTTCCTCTTCTTTGTAGGAACAACAGGAGGAGAAGGCATAGGATTTGTCTGAGGATTTCTCTCAGTACCTTGAGCTTCTACTCCATGCTCCTCATCAGTTGAGGTTGGAGGGTGTCCAGTTGCACTGA
>NW_017619597.1:72500-395000 GCF_001879475.1 Ipomoea nil
AATGAAAATTAAAAATTGGAGGAAAATATTTCAATAATAATATTCTACATTATCAATAGTAAATGCATATTTTAAACAATATTAAAGGTAAATTAAAAATGGAACGGAAATATTTCAATAATAATATCTACATCATCAATTAAAAATGGAACGGAAGTTAGGTAAAAATATCACTGCATTTGATATTCTAATTGATTGAAAATAAAAAAGAATAATTGGCTGAAAATGAATCTGATATTACGAATTGACTGAAAATATAAAAGGATAACTAATTGAGTGATATTCTACCATTATATATTTTCACCCAAGTAACGCGTCCTGATGGAGAAGATGTTAGCTCTAGGCGAAGATGAACAAGATTGTGTTGTCACTACCAATGTCGCCTACAAAGAGGTTTCAATAATGTGTAAATATAATCGGTGATATTAATTTTTTTTAAATGAAAAAATTGTTATATATCTAGACAAAAAAAATATATCTTCCATACAAATGAATATGGATAGCAATTCATTTTTATAACTGAGTTGTTAGAGAACGAGCACATTTACCTAATGTATGAAAATACAAACAATGATAAAAAAAATCTTCAAAATTATAGGACCGCATCTGTACATCTAGACATTAGCTATTAATTTGAGCAATTATTTGCACAAATTCAAGCAATGATAACATCAAAATATATAAACGATTCAAATCATATCTTTAAGTGCTCTATATAATATTTGATGTTCTAATTTAAATAATAATATATCGATTCATATATTCTTAATATATTACAACATATTCATTCCGTGCATCGCACGGGTGCAAATACTAGTTTATAATAATATAAGTTAAAATTATCTAATTGATTAAATAATTCAACATTCTAGACAAACCGTAACAAAAATGAAACATGCCGTTACTATAGGCTATTATATAGTAGCGGAATTTACTCAATTTACACCTTCGAATATTGATTGTAAATAGGCATCTTTTGTCATCCAAAAAAAAAAAATAGCCAATTGATTAAATAATTCAACACCGCATTCAAACCGTAGACAAAATGAAGCATGACATATTGCAGAACATTACTCCCTCTGCCCCATTTTATGTGTCTGGTTCAATTAACGAGATTTAACTGAAGTTATTTTTAAACCAATTTTTCATAATATTAAGTTTGGTATTAATATACAAAATTTATTTATATATTTATAAACTACGTTAAAAGTACTATTAAACATTAAAAAAAAAAATTTAAAAATAATAATAAAGAAAATAAACAAAGAAGCAAGAATTGATTTGACCAATGACTAGTAAATAAAACAGATAAAATGGGACAGATGGAGTATATAATAATAAAATTTATCCAATTCATATTATAAAATAGTTACTACAAAATTTTCATGTAATCTAAAAAAAAATTAACTAATTAATTAAATAAGAAATAAGGTTCAAATTGGTCACTGAACGTAACCTGAAAATGCAATTAGGCTATTGAACAAAAAAAAATGCAATTAGGTCATTGAACACTCCAAATGTATGCAATTTCACCTGATAGCAGGTTACCATCAATTTAGTAGGTTACCTGCTTACGTGGCAGCTAAGTTGGCATTTTAATAATTTTTAAATAATTTTTAATAAATTTTAATAATAAATTTAAAAAAAAAAAAAAAAAACGACGGATTCCCCTACCCCTTCTTCCTTCGTCTCTGCCTGTCGTTTTTTTATTTTATTTTCATAATACGTTTAGTGGCCAATTTGAATCTTATTCTATTAAATAATTCAATAGTGCATCCACGAACTACTCACACAAATAATTTACGTATTAAGAATGTTTTGTATTGAAAAATTAGACCGAAACAAATGAATTATTTATAATAATATTAACTTAAAATTAGCTATTTGATTAAATAATTCAACATTCTAAACAAACTGTAACAAAAATGAAACATGCCGTTACTATAGGCCGGCTATTATATAGGGCAAATTATGCTGTGCATCCGTATGCATCCTGCATGGTGCATACGGATGTAAAAACGACGTCGTTTTGTATAAATGTGCGCCTTACTTAAAAAAAAAAATCAATTTTGATTCCCAGCAACACATTTATTTTGGATTTTTTTGTTATGAAATTTTGGAAGTGTAGTTATGCAATTCTGGAAGTGTAGTTATGCAATTCTGGATGTGTAGTTTTGAAGTTATGAATGTGTAGTTATGCAATTCGATCTGGATGTGTAGTTATACAATTTTGGAAGTGTAGTTATGCAATTCTGATTTTTTTTTTTTTTTTTTTAAAGTTAGACGCCTAAACGACTTCGTTTTTACATCCGTATGCACAGCATAACACTCCATTATATAGTAGCAAAGTTTATTCAATTGACACCTTCAAATATTGATTGTGAATGGGCCTCATCCAAAAAAAATTAACTAATTGATTAAATAATTCAACACTGCATTCAAACGGTAGACAAAATGAAGCATGACATAATATACAATATTAGGCTATCATTATGCGGTTATGCTTGCAAATTTTTCTCACTTTTAAATTTATAATTTCTCCACTATTTTTTCTATATCCCTATAAACTGTGTCACTCTAAAAAATAGTCTCATTTTCCTATTCTCTTATAAGCATGATAATAAAATAATAATAAAAGAAATTAAAAAAAAAAAAAAAAGTATGGACACGGTAGCTTTTGCTGTCATTGACAGCAAAAGTTGCCTTAGCAAATTTGCTAAGAATGCAAATTTGTAATCTACGTAAACATTAAAATTAAAAAAAAAAAAAAAAATCAATGTTACTTAGCAAATGGACAATTGACTGGGATAAGGCCAGACTTAATAATAGTTCAATACTGCATTCAAACCGTAGCCAAAACGACACAAGTCATAACTGCGGTCAAGTATGCATGGCCCTCAAAGTAGTCACCCTCAATGTTAGAAACTTAGAATGCTCAGCACCTTAGTCTTCGTCAACGGTCAACTACCACATTGCCTCACGTTCAACTGTTCAGAAATTGAGTAAATTTCAATTTTAATCATGAAGTATTGTAGTACTATTACATTTTATTACCTGAAAAATGAAAGACAGGAAACCAAGACCGGCAATTTCAATATATTTACCCGCCCTCTATTTTTTAAAGCCATGCAAATTTGCGTATTTCTCCTCCGATCCTTGAGCCTAGCTACAGTGGTCGTACATGGCGGCAGGCTCAGGCAGGTGGTGGTGGTTAGCGGTGGTGATGCTGGTGGTGTCCGTATCAGAACCTGCGTTCTCCGACCCACAAACCAACCAAATAGGCAACCTGGGTTGCGGTCCGTACCATGTTTCCGATGTGCCAGATTATAACAGGGAACTCAATCTCAGCTTTGCTGATCTCAGAAACCAGTTATCCATCGCCAACAAACGCTTTGCCACCTCCACTCGCCCGGCTGTGTACGCAATGGTACAGTGCAGAAAGTACCTCTCCACTGCGGACTGTGTAGCCTGTTTCGATGCCGCCGTGTTAGTAACCCGAAACTGCCCCATCGACACCACCTCTGCTATTGTCATATTCGATGGCTGCTTTCTCAGGTGAGTTGTAGTATGCTTAGCCACCTAGTTTGACCATGTATATCTGTTGAGTTTGTCTCATATATGGATTAGAAATATGAGTTATCTGTTTGTTTTTTTTTTTTTTTAATTGTATAGGCACCACGAGAGTTACTTCTATGACCAGATTACAGATACGATTACAGGAGGAACCTCTCGAGTTTGTGGTAATCGAACTGCCAGCAAACAAGATATTTTCAATGCGACAGCACAAGAACTACTAAATGAGCTTCTACTTGCAACGCCCAGAATTAATGGCTTTTACGCTGCAGCTAAGGAACCTCCTGGTGGTGGTGGTGCTACCACCTATGCGGTGGCGCAATGTGCTGAAACCGTGAGCAAAAGCAGCTGTCAAGATTGTTTGACATTAGCTTACAATAACATAAAGGGTTGTTTACCTAATTCTGCGGATGGAAGAGCTGTGGATGCAGGATGTTTCTTGAGATATTCAGACACCCCTTTTTTTGCTGATAACCAAACAACTGACATAGCACCATTCTTAGTAAGAGGTACGTACTAGAATATTTCGCCCTCACTCTGTAAATAATGGAAGTTTTAATGTTGGAAGCATCATATCACCTAACTGTTAGCATCTTCTCCAGGGAGTTCAGGAAAGAAGAAACCTATTCTTCTTGCGAGTGTAGTGGCTACTATAGGGATCATTTTGGTATTAGGAGCCCTTTTCCTTTTGTATCGGCAATCACGAAAGGCAAACGCTTGGAGAAGAGGTGAAGCTCTTTAGTGGCTGGCACTCATCATATCTAATCTTGAAATTTATAAATGCTGTTTACCCTTAGCTTTCTGTTACTTGATATATAGATAGAATGAATTTTCACTGTTTGAATTGGTTAAAATTGTTTAGTTCTGTACGTGTTAACTTATGGAATGCTTGTCTTCTACCTTCTATAGGAAATATTTTGGGGGCAATGAACTACATATATAAAGATTTGAAAGCTGCAACAAATGAATTCAGCGAAGAAAATATACTGGGTAAAGGAGGTTTTGGTGATGTATATAAGGTGAGTAACAATTCATGAAATTTCAGAATTGAAAGAAAATATAAGCAAAGCCGCCAGTCTGATCTTGTATGAGTAAACTGCAGGGCACCCTACAAAGCGGCTATGTGGTGGCAGTAAAAAAACTGACAACAATTTCTAGCAGAGCAAAGGCAAACTTCGAGACTGAAATTAGTCTTATTACAAATGCGAATCATCCCAATCTCATTCGTCTATTGGGATATTCTGGCAATGGAAAAGTGCTCATACTGGTTTATGAATACATGGCAAATTCCAGCCTTGACAGATACATATATGGTACTCTCATCCTCAAACATTATATTGTACGTTATATAAATAAACTTTTCCCATCCCATTTTTCATAATTGAATGGGCAGGAGAAAAACGAGGAATGCTGAATTGGAAGCAAAGGGTAGACATAATATTGGGTACGGCTAAGGGTCTTGCGTATCTGCATGAGCAGTTGGATGTATGCATCATACACAGAGACATAAAATCAAGCAATATACTACTTGATGATGAATTCCAGCCCAAAATAGCTGATTTTGGTTTAGCAAGACTTTTACCGGAAAATAAGAGCCATCTTACAACTAAATTTGCAGGGACTTTGTAAGCCTAACACCGTTATTTTGTTTTCCACGTTAGTTTTTTTGTAATTTCCACTTAATTATTGCTCGTTGCAACAGGGGATATACAGCGCCAGAATATGCAATTCATGGCCATTTATCAGAGAAAGTTGACATCTACAGTTTTGGCATCGTCGTCCTGGAGATCATTAGTGGGCGACGGAGCAGTGACTTACAAGTTGAGCCTGTAACTGAGTATCTCCTAGAACAGGTAATTTCTTGTCTTGAAGAAACAGCCAGTTTATCTGATGTTGATATATTATTCATCATTTGACTCTTGTATATATGTATCATTTTAAATATAATAAATACAGGCATGGAAATTGTACGAGAGTGATGAACATCTAGGACTGGTGGACAATAATTTAGACCCAAATGAGTATGAAGCAGAGGAAGTGAAGAGAATGTTGGAAATTGCATTGGTGTGCACCCAATCACCCTCCAATATACGGCCAAGCATGTCAGAATTGGTGGTCATGCTTTCAAGTACTGATTCCACAATCATTCAAAAACCCCAAAACAGGCCAACCACTATTAGTGATTTAAATAAGAGGATACCTACAATTACAAACACTTCCCCACTTAGTACTGCCACCATTTCATTTTCTCGTTTCTCAGGCCGCTAGCTACGACTATTTTGATCTAGCTAGTTTGATTGTGAATTGTGATGTGTGTTGGTATCATTTTAGGGTTCTTATGCGATTCCGCACAATGAAAATGGAAGAGATAAATAAGATTATTCGTAAACTATGACAGCAATGAAGTAGGCGAAAGTCGCCACTTTAGGCAGCCTGTGAGTACAAATAGATTGTTTTGTTTTTCTAATTCTTCTATTACTCTCTGTGTGATTGCTAAGCAATAAGCATAGTACTTCTGGCCTACTGGCCCTGACTCTCTCAATCTAGTTAATCTTCCTTTTTGTTTTACAGTGCCAAGGCAATGCAGTTTACAAAGTATAACCATGTGTATGATGCTTCTGAGTTGTGACTGATTAGACACTTGTGACTGTATTAAATGTTTGACTTGGTGTTGTTTTTTGATTTAGTATCATAAACTTGTATTGTTATGAAACTACTATTTATATTAAAATTGCTATTGCAAATGGATAATTTGTATTAAATTAAATTCATAGAGCAGCGAAATGATTTTTTTTAATTTTTTTTTGTACTTAATTACTTGAAATTTCAAACCACCCATAGTCGGAAACTATGCAACATAACTTTTTTACTCACGACCAAATTTTCCGACCACCTTATTTTAATTGATACTATTTCCGACCATTTCATGTGATAATCGGAAATAGCGATGAAGGTTTTTATAGATACTCCAGGTGATCGAAACAAGGATTTCTAACCGAAAAATGGCGGTTTCCGACCAATTTATGATGATAAGAAAATCAAAGATTTTCAACAATGAACAAGTAACAAGCAAAAAAAAAAAAAAAAAAAAAACTAGGAAAAAGCGTGTGTATGCCACTTACCGAATGGAATTCCTGTAAATCCATTACCTCCGGCCACAAGATTACAACATTTGGCGTTTATGATATGATTAGTTCTATGTGAATTTCTCATCAAATTTCGTTTTTATCTTTTATTTGTCTTTTTAAAAAAAAAAAAAAAGGTGTAAACTATCACAAATTTAATTCAAACCATGTAATAGGACTCATTCAAAGTCGTTTCTTGGGTTGGCCGAATGCAAATAAATTAAACAGTTGTGTTTTAACTTTCAAGCAATTATGGAGTGCTTAGAATTTGGTTCACTGAATATCTTTCTTAATTAGGTTCAACAGCACTGAAAGGACATTTGAAAAATGAGTTTATAGTCCGGACGACATGTCTTGACTAGTGTAATCACATCCCGGCCGAACAGAGTATCTGAGAGGATGTAAATCATGGTAACTCAGCTGAACCACAGAGGCTCGACATTTACTTACTGCGCACGAGGAGACCCCCTCCACTTTGAGAGGTTGCTCCCACAGTGTCGTTGGTGAGACTAAATCCCATGTCATTCTTCCCAAACTTCACCCCTATGACCAACTGAGCTTGGGCGAGCATTGTGTGAATCATATTATCAAATAATATACATTCAGTACACAAATGATGTCGTTTTAATATATTAAAAGTGTACATTGTATTCAAAGAAAATACATTATTTGAGTTCTAAAAATACATTATTATGTATAATATACATTCACTACAAGAATAATATATTTTTAATATATAAAAAATGTATTTTTTTTTTATAGTTTCTCCACACACTAATTTGTCTTGTCTAATGGCATGGGTTTGTTGAAGAGGAACGAGGAAAAACAAAACAAAACAAAAGTGGAGCAATGGGCGGAGAAAGAAGGCACTCAAATTTTATAAGACTTACTTTCATCTGATAGGCACAAGAAAGTTTTGTATTGAAAAATAGGACAGAAACAAATAGATTTATAGTACTATAATTTCAAATTAGCTAGCCTACCGTGATAGCTTAAGTGACAAATGAGCTCTCTTTGTATGTGAAAATTTTGGGATAATCCAAGTTTTATTCTCACAAGATACGGACAAAGAAAAACTCGAATTACTCGTGGTTCACACACACACACACACACACACACACAAAAAAAAAAAAAACTAAAATTAGCTAATTGATTAAATAATTCAACATCCCAAACAAATCATTTCACTTTTAATTATCAACTATTGTGACTCTTTTAATTTTGTCTAGTTACTCCTTAAAATTTACTCCCTTTTAAAGTGACATGTGGCTTGCAGTCCTTGCAAGAAAGGCTGAACTTACCCTTGCAAAGGAGTAAGTTTGTAAGATGATGTGGCTTTAGCCACATCATTTTTTTTATGAAATGGGGTGCAAATTTGCAAACCCTGACAAAAGCTGCGGTAGCTTTTGTATATTTTTTTTTTACTTTTTAATATTTTAATATAATTAATAATATTATTTTAATATATTTGGCCCACTTTTGAAAGTTGATTAAATTTGTAAGAATGTAGTGTGAATAGTAGATGATTTGCAAATGGGATGATATGAAAGTGAGACCCATTTTTAAAGTGAGAGAGATTTGCATGGATAATGTTAGTCTTAGCAAGGATTGCAAGTCTTGGAAGGTGAAAAAAAAATAGAGTTAATTACCAAAATGGTCCCTTGACTGTAGCAAAATTACTAATTTGGTCTTTGAGTATTTTTTTTAACCAATTAAGTCCCTCAACTTTAAAATTTTTAACCAATTTGGTCCTCCGTTTGTTTGATCGTTATCAACCGTTAACTTGGGACCAAATTGGTAATTTTGCTATAGTCAAGGGACCATTTTGGTAATTAACTTTTGGGGTGGACAATTCGGTTTAGTTTTCTCTAATCGAACCGTACCGAACCAATTGGTTCGGTAATATAACGAACAACCGAATGGTATTGGATTCTTGTATACCGAACGGTTCAATAAAAAACTGAATCGAACCGATCCGAATTGTTCGGTAAAAAATTGAACTGAATCGAACACCGTTTGATTTTTTTTTAAATAATAATAAAGAAATAAATAAAAAGTAAATCCAAATCTCTTGCTACTTGCTCTGCCATTCAGCTCATATTCTCACGGTATCTCTCGTAAATGTTTTATTTGATTTCTTGATGGTTTGTTATCAAAAGTTCTATATTATGTGTTATGGTGTTTAGATTGTCCATATCCAAAGTCTAATATATAACAAAATAGCAATCCAAAGTTCAAACGGTATTATGTTCGGTTTTTACCGAACAATTCAGTTCGGTTCGAGTTTTTACCGAATCGTTCGTTATACAATAATCTATTACCGTTCAGTTCGGTTGTTCGGTATATTACCGAATCTAACTAGTTTGGTACGGTTCGGTTCGAGAAACTAAACCGAATTGCCCATCTTAAAGTTAATTACCAAAATGGTCCCTTGACTATAGTGAACTACCAATTTAGTCCCAAGTTAACGGTTGACTAACGGTCAAACAAACGGAGGACCAAATTGGTTAAGATTTTTAAAGTTGAGGGACTTAATTGATCAAAAAAAAATAATCAATGACCAAATTGGTAATTTCGCTATAGTTAAGGGACCATTTCGATAATTAACTCAAAAAAAAATACAATGTCATGAGTGGAGAGAGAGTCTTTATTACTTTTTAAATCATTTTTAATAATTTAAATAATAATAATAATAATAATAATAATAATAATAATAATAATAATAATAACATTGATGAAATATAATCATTTTTTAATGTGATGTGAAATGTGGACCGACTTTTAAAAGTGAGTTGAAATTTTAGGGATGTAGAGAAAATAGTAAACGAATTGTAAATTTGATGATTTGGAAATAAGACTGATTTTTTAAAGTGAGAGAGTATTGTAGGGATAATGATACCCTAATGCCTTTCTTATTTGTAAACAAAATTGCTATCCTTCCATTCATGACTTGGTTCCTTAATGACCCGAGTAGAGCGTCGTAACCCATTTGTCGTTGACTCATACCGTGGCGTATCCATTGGCAATTGTTATATCGTGCATCAGGACGCACAATGCATTGTACGCCTAAAATCACATGTTAAGTATGTATATAATCGTATAGTAGGATACACATAAACTTCTAACATAATACACATATACTCTTTAACATAATACACATATACTCTTTAACATAATACACATAAACTCTTACGGCGAACAATGTATTGTGCACCTGAGTGCACGATATAATTTGCCATCCATTGGTGTATCACTCCCCTCTCCTTAAAGAGCACCTTGTCTGCAAAGTGAATGATTGAAACTGTTAACGAATACACTCTAAATCTTCCCAAGTTTGCATCTTCCAACAACCCATCATTCCAGTGAATCAAACTTTGTTCACCTATCTGTCATTTACTAGCACCTGTCGGGTTCCAGAAGTGCTACTATACAGCAATGGACATTGGTATAAATTATTAAATACAATATCGAGTTTACAAAAAAATTATATAAAGTGGTGCTTAAATTCAATTATGCTGGCCCATCAAGTTGCAAAGACTTTTGACCATTAAGTCAAGTACCATCGCTATAACGCTATACGGTGATGATACTCAATAATTAAAATAGGACAAATAGGTGGTGACGTGGTATATTATGAGGGAAAGTATACATCCGTGTCATTTGACATAGTCACTGGACCTGGTTGACCCGCATTATTTATTGAGGTTAGGCCTTCAGCATCCGGTGCTAGAGATTGTTAAGCGGTCTTTCAAAAATATGTGTGACTATAAAGGAATAAAATTATACGGAGATCGGTAAAAAGTATTAATTTTGATCTCTCACTGAATTATAAGAATATTGATGGATGAGCCTCTTTCATTCAATCACACCATTTCAAGTTGACGCAGTCGTAAGTCTTCACCCTAATATTACCTAACTCATATAAAATTAGGAAGGATACTGTTATTGGAAATTAATTTTATTAAAATTTTCTTTTAGGTTGCGTTTGTATAATTAGAATTTTATTAGAATTGTATAATTAAACATTTTAATTATTTTATTTAGAATATTACAACATGTATAATAATAATAATAATAATATAATATATAATAATATAATAATTTTAAATATAATAAAAAATCACTAATAAGATATCAAAATAACTCACCAAATCTTGTAATTCAAAACAAAACAACAACAACAACAACAACAACAACAACAATAATAATAATAATAATAATAATAATAATAATAATAAGTGGTATAGTAATGGTGGTATGGTGGTGGTGGTGGTATAGTGGTGGTAATGTGGTGGTGGGGGTGGTAGTGTAGTGGTAGTGGTAGTGGTGATAACGTGGTGGTGGTGTAGTGGTAGTGGTGGTAGTTGTGTTATTTGTTATATAATAATAATAATAATAATAATAATAATAATAATAATAATAATAATAATAACTGGTGGTGGTATGGACGGTGGTGTGATGGTGGTGGTGTAGTGGCGGTGGTTGCGGTGGCATGGTTGTGGTGGTAGTGTGGTCTGTACTGGTGATGGTGGTAGTGAGGTGGTGGTGGTATGTTGTTGATGGTGTTGGTGGTGTGATGGTGGTGGTGTGGTGACGGTGATTGCGGTGGTATGGTGGCGGTGGTAGTGTGGTCTTGTACTGGTGGTGGTAGAGGTGGTGGTGTGATGTTGGTGTAAAAGTTGGAAAATGATTTCTCTAAAAAAAAAAAATCATTTTCCTCCAAAATAAGCCTATTTTTCAAAGTCAACAAAAAATGATTTCCATTGACTTTTTTCCCAGCACATCCAAACACTGGAAACCTACAAAGGTTTCCAAACACACCTTTATATTACCTGAAAATTGAAAGACAGGAAACACATTTGGAAATTTCAATATATTTGCCCTCTATTTTTTTAAAGCCAAAAAAAATTGTGTATTTCTCTTCTCCTCCTTGAGCCTAGCTACAGTGGTTGTACATGGTAAACTCAGGCAGGTGGTGGTGGTTGGCGGTGGTGATGTTGGTTGTATCAGTATCAGAACCTGCGTTCTCCGACCCACAAACAAACCAAATAGGCAATCTGGGTTGCAGCACCTATAATGTTGCCGATGCGCCAGATTATATCAGGGAACTCAACCTCAGCTTTGCTGATCTGAGAACCCAGTTATCCAGCGCAAACAAACGCTTTGCCACCTCCAATCAGCAGGCTGTCTAGCCAAGGTTGCAAAAATCGCTAGGCGCTCTCTAGGCGCCTGGGGAGTGCCTAGAGCGCCTAGGCGGGCGCCTAGAGTAATGTCTACGCAATGGTACAATGCAGAAAGTACCTCTCCACTGCAGACTGTGTGGCCTGTTTCAATGCCGCCGTGTTAGTAACCCGAAACTGCCCCATCGCCACCAGCTCTGCTATTGTAATATTTGATGGCTGCTTCCTATGGTGAGTTGTTGTATGCTTACGCTTTTAGTTGAGATGGAGCATAATATATGCTTCAATCCTGAGCCTTTGTTTGTTTGTTTGTTTGTTTTAATTTGTATAGGTACCGCGATGGTTACTTCTACGACCAGATTAAAGATCAAATTACAGGAGGAACCTATCGAGTTTGTGGTAAACGAACTGCCAGCAAACAAGATATTTTCAATGCAACAGCACAAAAACTACTAAATGAGCTTCTACTTGCAACGCCCAGAATTCATGGCTTTTACGCCGCAGCAAAGCTGCAGGAGGAACCTCCTAGTGGTGGTGGTGGTGCTACCACCTTTGCGGTGGCGCAATGAGCTGAAACCGTGAGCCAAAACAGCTGTCAAGATTGTTTGACATTAGCTTACAATAACATAAAGGGTTGTTTACCTAATTCTGCGGATGGAAGAGCTGTTGAAGCAGGATGTTTCTTGAGATATTCAGACACCCCTTTTTTTGCTGATAACCAGACAACTGACATAGCACCCTTCTTAGGCAGAGGTATATATATCTATATATATAAGCTAGAATATGTTATCCTTAATTTCTTGCTGTTTCTTAAGCATCTTCTCCAGGGAGTAATTCAGGGAAGAAGAAACCTATTCTTGCGGGTGTAGTCGGTACTGTAGTGATCATTTTGGTATTAGCAGCCCTTTTCCTTTGGTATGTGCAATCAAGAAAGCAAAATGCTTGGAGAAGAGGTGAAACTCCTTTAGTGGCAATCATTATATCCTATCTTCATATTTTATAATTAATTTGACCCTCTTTTCACTGTTGGTTAAAATTGTTTAGGTCTGTACGTGTTAACTTATATATGGACTGCCTTCTTCTATATATAGGCAATATTTTGGTGGCAAGGAACTACGTATATAAAGATTTGAAAACCGCAACAAATGATTTCAGCCAAGAAAATATACTGGGCAAAGGAGGTTTTGGTGATGTATATAAGGTGAGTAATAATTGATGAGGGCAGAATAAAATTTCCGAATTGAATGAATATACAAGCAAAGAAAAATACTACATGTACTTTCACTTTTTTACTCTCAATTTCTACCCCTCACAAATCTTTGAGGTTACACTTTTTCTGGGACCCACATCATCATGGAATAAAAGTGAGAGTAAATTTGAGAGTACATGTAATAGAATTCTAGCCGCCACTCTGATTTTTTATGAGTAAACTGCAGGGCACCTTACAAAGCGGGGATGTGGTGGCAGTAAAAAAACTGTCAACAATTTCTAGTAGAGCAAAGGCAAACTTCGAGACTGAAATTAGTCTTATTACAAATGCGAATCATCCCAATCTCATTCGTCTATTGGGATATTCTGGCAATGGAAAAGTGCTCATATTGGTTTATGAATACATGGCAAATTCCAGCCTTGACAGATACATATATGGTACTCCCATCCTCAAACATTATATTGTACGTTGTTATATAAATAAACTTTTCCCATCCCATTTTTCATGATTGAATGGGCAGGAGAGAAACAGGGAATGTTGAATTGGAAGAAGGGTAGACATAATATTGGGTACGGCTAAGGGTCTTGCGTATCTGCATGAGCATTTGGATGTATGCATCATACATTGAGACATAAAATCCGGCAATATACTACTTGATGACGAATTCCAGCCCAAAATAGCTGATTTTGGTTTAGCGAGGCTTTTACCAGAAAATAAGAGCCATCTTACAACTAAATTTGCAGGAACTTTGTAAGCCTAATACCCTTATTTTGTTTTCCACGTTAGTTTTATTTTAATGTCCACTTAACTATTGCTCGTTGCAACAGGGGATATACAACGCCAGAATATGCAATTCATGGGCATTTATCAGAGAAAGTTGACATCTACAGTTTTGGCATTGTCGTCATGGAGATCATCAGTGGGCGATGGAGCAGTGACTTACAAGTTGAGCCTGTAACTGGGTATCTCCTAGAACAGGTAATTTATTGTCTGAAGAAGCAACCAGTTTATCTGAACTTGATATATTATTCAACATTTGACTTTTGTATATATGTATCATTTTAAATATAATAAATACAGGCATGGAAATCGTACGAGAATGATGAACATCTAGGACTAGTGGACAATTACTTAGACCCAAATAAGTATGAAGTAGAGGAAGTGAAGAGAATGTTGGAAATAGCATTAGTGTGCACCCAATCACCCTCCAATGTAAGGCCAAGCATGTCAGAATTGATGGTCATGCTTTCAAGTACGGATGCCTCAATCATTCAAAAACCCCAAAACAGGCCAACCACTATTAGTGATTTGAATAAGAGGATACCTACAACTACAAACACTTCAACACTTACTAATGCCACCATTTCATTTTCTCGTTTCTCAGGCCGTTAGTTACACCTATTTTGATCTAGCTAGCTTGCTTGTGAATGGAAACTGTTGGGGAAAAGGAAAACGCGTTAATAAACGAAGTTTGGAGAGGAAATGGGTTCCCGGCCCAGACCATATGGTTCAAGAATGGGGGAAGCATATATGGACTACAACTAATGGATACCTCGAGTAGGGTACTCAGTCGAGAGGTCGAGTTGATCACTCGACTTTTGACAGTTAAAATGTGATTGTAGTTTATACTTGAATGGTTTGCACTTGACTTGACTCCTCTCTCTATATAATAGAAATGCAAATGTTGTTAAAGATTTTTTTTGTTACTTAATTATTTCTGTATAAATATGTGGTATTATATGTTATAATATAGGGAAAATTGCATCTTTAGTCCCTGAGTTATAACCAAGTTCCAACTCAATCACCAAGTTATGACCGTAACCGAGTTTAGTCCCTCAGTTATGAGCAAGGTGGCGAGTTTGGTCCCCAGCGTTAATATTCTATATGCAGCTAACAGAAAACTTTTAAAAAAAATTAATAATGGAGGGGTAAAATGAGAATTTCAAATTATAATCATCTTCTTATGTTGAAACCCATTGCGTAATAGTCATTCTTTTCTTCTTCTACCTACAATCACATGTCTTTTTCTTCCCCAAGCTCTGAAATCTCAAATTCGTCCACTTCCAAGCTACGAAGTCCACATGTAAGTTGTTTCTCTATTTTATATGTTTAAATAAATAATCAATATCCCCCGTATTGATGAACTAATTTAGGTACCAAACTTGCCAGATAATTTAGTCATCTTTATCCAAATTTGAAGATTATTTTCGATGTAAATATGGTGAATTACCCATCAAAATGTCATGGAGTTATGCTAATCCAAGGAAAAGATACCAAGCTTGTCCACGTTATGGAGTTAATTTTTGTATTTGTCAAAAGATTGTAATTTAAGTTGTTTTTTTCTTAAAAAAAATAGAATTGAAATATTGAAATTTGATTTTTCAGAAAAACGGGAGTAGGGTTTCTTCGCCGATTACATAAGCAACTTAGAGCTTTTGTCGGTTTGGGGAGAAAGTATTTTGGCTAAGTTTATAAAATGGGGAAACAAGTTATATTTCATACAAGTTTTATTAAGGAATTTACTTCTTTACCCATGGAATTAACTCTGTCAGCACATCACTAGCGTCAAGGACCAAACTCGCCACTTCTCTCATAACTGAGGGACTAAAAATAGATACATCAATAACACAGGGATTGAGTCATCACTACAATTATAACTTAGGTACCAAACTCACCATTTTCCCTATAATATATGCTATGTATCTTTGTGAGGCCAGGTATGGTTACATGGTGTTTCTAGTCCTGTGAATTGTTCAATATGCTTTGTTGGAAGGATTTAGTTTTGAAAACTTGCTTTATTGCTAAGGATTTAGTCTTACTAACCTTGTCTAACCGCAATTTCGCATATCAAAACTGTGTTTGTAAACCTGCTCTTTTACAAACATTATTTTGATAAGCTAATCCACTAATCCAGCTTAAGCTAAATATCTTTAAAATTTTATTTGAGGTATTTAACATGATATTCATTGTTTATCTCATTAGTATATATGTAGTTGTATTAATAGGGTGAGCAAAAAATGAAGACCGACCGAAAAACCGATAACCGAACCGACCGAAAATTTCGGTTTCGATCGGTTATCGGTTATTACCTTAAAAAAATTTCGGTCATTTTGGTTTTTCGGTCGGTTATCGATTATGGACCAAAAACAAAATAACTGACCGAAAAACCGAAGAAGAAGCCCACACATTTTGACTTAGCCCATTACTTTTATCTCATCTACTAGCCCAAAACTAATTTACACTATAAATTTAAAGTATAAAATATAAAATTACAGAAGATATGAGTATGCCGTATGCATGTAGCTAAACATATTATATTTGTTTCCAAAAACAACATATTATATTTTCTTTAAAACATATATAACATATTATATTCTGTTTAATTACTACAAAACATATATGTATGCAGTATCCAAATTTAATTTGTTAATTATATTTTGTTTAAAATTTACAGTTTATCTTTTATTTTGTACTTTAAATTTTAAGATTGTGTTTGGACTTTGGAGTGTGGACATTGCAACTTTGGGCATATGATTTTGAAATTCTTATATGATCGACTATTTTAACTAGTAATGTGTTTTTAGTGTTTAAAATTTTGAGTTTAGACTAAATTTTTAAAGAAATTTCAGCATGTTAGGTAATTAAGTTCGGTTAAAAATAACCGACCGAAACCGACCGAAATTTTCGGTTTTCGGTCGGTTCGGTTATGAAATGTCCGTCGGTTATTTCGGTCGGTTATGCGAAGGTCATGAATTTTTCGATTATTTCGGTTAATAACAAAACCGACCGATGCTCACCCCTAGTTGTATAACAAACTTATATGTTCTTTGACAGACAACTGAGATGGCAAATAAGGACCTGGACATATACTACAATACCCTCTGCTTTTGTTGCATCACATCATATAATTCCTCAATTTATAACACTATAACTCTCATATGCCATTATTTTCTCAGTAGATCAAGTATTTTGGGAGATGCTAAATTGAAAATAGGGTCAATTTAAGGGTGTGTTTGGTTCATGGGTTTACACACTAGGAATGAGAATCAAAATCATATTTAGTGTTTGGTTGACAACTTTTTAAAACACAATGAAAATGAAAGAGATAACAAGAGAAACAGTTCTATGAGTGTTTTATTATAGAACTGTTTCTCTTACGATGGTCAGAAAATCGGAGATTTCCAACAGTTGGATTACAAGCAAAACTACTAAAAAAGAGCTAGGAAAAAGCGTGTGTATGAGTGTATGACACTTATCGAATGGAATTTCTTAAATCCATTACCTCCAGCCACAAGATAACAACATTAATTCTATGTCAATTTCTCATTAAATTTCGTTTTTATCATTTAATTGACCTCGAGTGATTGAAGCATGTACTCAATTTCAACTAAAAGTTTACATTAATAGTTGGTTCACGTGTGGAAGCCAATTACTTTAGACAGGCTCCAAACAACACGTGGACGAATTGCATATTATGTTTATATATTATATATATATATGCTCAACACGAGTAACCCTCATTGATAGAATGATCAGCACTCAGCACCTTAGTTATCGTCAACACTCAACTACTACCTTGCCTCACGTTCAACTATTCAATTTATAAGCCTAAGAGCCCTATTCCTTTCCACATTTTCTTTTTTTTTTTTTTTCCCCGAAGTTTTCACCGGAACATACAACACCAGAATATGCAATTCATAGTCATTTATCAGAGAAAATTGACACTTACAGTTTTGGTGTTGTTGTCCTGGAGATTGTTTGTGGCCGAAGGAGCAATGACGTGAAAACTGAACCTGTAACTGAGTATCTCTTTGAACAGGTGATTTCTTGTTTCACAACCTAGTGTGAAGAGGTTTACTTACAAGGAACAGTATCTTCTCACATCACCTTGGACATCACCAATAGTCATTGCAAGAGCAGTCCCCTTCTTCGAAATGGTGGAACCTATTTGTATCTCTCAATATAATTCTTCTCCGTGTTACTTCTGACACAAATTTCATCCAAGTGTGACAATCTGCACAAACACGAAGATTCTTTGTGATCCTAATGGGAACTCCAGAACCTGTATTAATCAACCCGAATACTGTTGCTAGCCTTTCACTGTGCCCACATACCATATCTCTCCTAACAAAACCCGAAATCAAAGAGTTCCAACTAACAACATTCCTTTCAGGCATTTTCTCAAACACCTTCAGCACATCTTCGAAGCACCCACTTTCCATGTACATAGTCAAAAGGCCATTGTATACAACTTGGTCAGGCTCCGTTGTAGATTATATAATCTGGGCATGAACCGCTCTACCGACTCTCAAGTCCAGCAAATCCGAATAAGCCTTTACCGCTACGGAAAATGCAAAATTCCCGGGTTCGTTGACCTGGGACAGCATTTCAGAATAAAGAAACAGTGCTTCTTTGGAACGCCCATTTTTGGAGTACCCAATAAACATCGCCACCCAGACAGACTCGGGCAGGTCTTGAGTAAGTAAAAACTGGTGGAATCATAGCTCAAAGACTGTTTTATTCATTGATGTTCTTGAGTAAGGAGACAGTAGGGAGTGTTGTACATGTTAGAGAGAGTGTAGCAGAGAGGGAGAGGAATCCCCCAAAGAAGGGCTAATGCCCCTTATATAGGCACAAGCATTGATGTGTTTGACTTTGACCCGCTGACCCGAACTTATTTGATCCCGAGTCCCGACCCAATAGAAAACGAGAGGAACGTATAGTGAAGTCGAATCGGGGCATATTTCTTATCAAATGTAAAAATAATATACATATTTGTACATTTCATTTTTGAGAAGACGATGTTCTAACATACCGATGGACGGTCAACTCACACTGAGATTTGAACTTGAGACCTCTTATTAGCTTACAATAACATAATTCTGCCGATGGAAGAGCTGTTGATGCCGAATGTTTCTTGAGATATTCAGACACCCCTTTTTTTGCTGATAACCAGACAACTGACATAGCACCACCCTTCCTAGGATGAGGTGTATATATATATAAACATTCAAAATTATCCACAAGGCTTATGAGTGCTATTCACAGAAAAATTTTATCAAAAATATCAAACAATGAAAATTTTGAAATATTCAATTCTTTTTATTTTTTTGCTCATTTTCTGGAAAATGAACCAAACACACAAAGACAGTTTTACGTTTGGTAGCCAAACACTGAAAAGGAAAATGTTTTCAGGAAAATGACTCATTTTTCAGAAAACATTTTCCAAAAGTCATTTTACAGCTTTCCAAACGGAGTCTAAATTTGCAGGGACTTTGTAAGCCTAAGCCTAATTAACACCGTATTTTGTTTTCCTTGTTAGTTTTTATTTAATTTCCACTTAACTATTGTTCGTTGCAACAGGGGATATAAAACGTCAGAATATGCAATTCATGGTCATTTATCACAGAAAGTTGACATCTACAGTTTTGACATCGTCATCTTGGAGATCATTAGCGATAGAAGGAGAAGTGACATACGAGTCGAGCCTGTCACTGAGTATCTCTTATAACAGATAATTTCTTGTCTGAAGAAGCAGCGAGCCAGTTTATCTTGATATATTATTCAACATTTGACTTCTATATATATGTATCATTTTAATTATAATAAATACATGCATGGAATTGTACGAGAATGATGAACATCTAGAACTGGTGGACAATAATAATTTAGACCCAATTGACTATTAAGCAGAGGAGGTGAAGAGAATGTTGGAAATGGCACTGGTGTGTATTAAGGATTATAATTCATCTGTTGTTTAGTCTTTACTGTTAGCTTTATTCTCCATTAGAGTAGGTCTTCTTTGTTGTGTAACTTATCTCCTGTAATGTCTCTTGGTTGTACCTATATATGCTTCTGCTCTTTAATGCTTAATACAACAGTTTATATTTTCCCTTCATATGGTATCCAGAGCCTAAAGCACTCTCACGAGAATTTTTTTTTTTCTCTTTTCTTCTCCTCTTTGATCCAATGGAGATTACAGATGGTACTGCTATCATTCAATTGTCTGCTCCTACTCACTTTCCAATTCGTCTCACTACGGTTAATTTTCCGGTATGGCGTCGGCAGATTCACTCCACTCTCATTGGACTTGGACTGCTAGGCTATATTGATGGCACACAAAAGGAACCAGATGCGTTCCTTGACACTGCACGTCAACAACCAAATCCCTGTCACCTCATTTGGTTTCGCCAGGATCAGGTCATTGTTAGTGCTCTTCTTGGTAGGATTCATCTGTTGTTTAGTCTTTACTGTTAGCTTTATTCTCCATTAGAGTAGGTCTTCTTTGTTGTGTAACTTATCTCCTGTAATGTCTCTTGGTTGTACCTATATATGCTTCTGCTCTTTAATGCTTAATACAACAGTTTATATTTTCCCTTCATAGTGTGCACCCAATCACCCTCGAATATAAGGCGAAGCATGTCAGAAGTGGTAGTCATGCTTTCAAGTACTGATGCCTCAATCATTAAAAAACCTCAAAACAAGTCAACCACTATTACTGATTTCAATAAGAGGATACCTACAACTACAAACACTTCAACACTTACTAATGCCACCATTTCATTTTCTGTTTCTCAGGCTGCTAGCTATGCCTACGCCTATTTTGATCTAGCTAGCTTGTTTGCTTGTGAATTGTGATGTGTTTGTATTTATTTATAGAGGCCAGGTATGGTTACATGGTGTTTCTAGTACTGTGAATTGTTCAATATGCTTTATTGGAAGGATTTAGTTTTGAAAATTTGCCTGTGTCCATGTACGGCCCTCAAGTTACCCTCATTCATAGAATGGCCAACTACTCATCAACTTCCATGGCACGTTGCTTCATTTCTGTTCTTTGGTTATTTAAGCTAGCTTTGAATTGCCTTGTTAAACATACAGTTAAGGATTGGAACAAAATGGCCAATCTAATATAAGTAATACACAATTAAACATTGAAATAACATATTTAGAGTGTTTGGTAAATGGCTATTAGCTGATAGTAGTTTTTTTTTTTTTTAGCTGATAGTTGTCAGTTGATTGAGTTAGTGAGTTTTACTAGTTGATAGCATTAGCCTAAAAACATGTTTAGTAAATTAGTTGTTAACTGTTACCTAGTAGTGGTGCAAGTTGCAGAAACTCTCCGCCAACCAGTCAATTATCATCGCTAGAAGGTGATGATATTCAATGAGGGAAAGTATACATCCATGTCATTTGAAAATTGGAATGGTCACTGGCTAAAGGTTGACCATCCAGTTGAGGGTAACAAAACCATATAAAAATAGAAATGATAGGATACTGTTCTTGATAATCAATTTTATTTTATTTAATCTGAAAAAAAAAACAAAAAAACAAAAAGACAGCAAGATATATATTCCAACAATATGTTTACCCTCTATTATTTTCTTATAAGTCAATTGCGTGTATTTCTGGTCCTTAGCTTGAGCCTACAGTGGTCATATATGGCAGGCTCATCAGGCAGGTGGTGGCGGTGGTGGTCCGCGGTGGTGATCATGGTGGTATCAGTATCAGAACCCGCGTTCTCCGACCCACAAACCAACCAAGTAGGCAGCCTGGGTTGCACCCAGTTCAGTTTTACCGATGTACCAGATTCTATCAGGGAACTCAACGCTAGGTTTGCTGATCTCAGAAACCAGTTATCCAGCGGCAACAAACACTTCGCCACCTCCACTCAGCAGGCTATCTACGCCATGGTACAGTGCAGAAACTACCTCTCCACTGCGGACTGTGTCGCCTGTTTCGACGCCGCCATGTTAGTAACCCGAAATTGCTCCATCGCCACCGGTGCTCTTGTCATACTTGATGGCTGCTCCCTCAGGTGAGTTGTAGTCAAGTGTAAACATATATAATTTTCAGATCAAGTAGACGCTCTTTAGCATATAATAAACATATCAGCTTAACATTGAGATGGAGCACATGCTTCAATTTGGCATTTCAATTTAGTATCAAAACTAAATATAAATGTGCAACTCAACTATCAGCAGTTTAAACGTTTAGTTTAGTTGAGATGGAGCACAAACTTCAATCTGTCTTAGGTTGTTATGATAAATAGTTGGAGTTGTTTGTTTTGTATAGATACCAGGACAGTTACTTCTACGAGCAGACTACAGATCAGATTACGGTTCCAGGAACGTATCCAGTTTGTGGCAAACGAACAGCACGCGACCAAGATAACTTCAATGCGTCAGCGCAACAACTACTAAATGAGCTCCAACTTGCGACGCCCAGAATTAATGGCTTTTTCACTGCAGCAAAGCAGGGGCCGGGGGAATCTGGTGGCGGTGCTACCACCTATGCGGTGGCGCAATGTGCTGAAACAATCAGCGAAAGTAGTTGTCAGGATTGTTTGTCGGAAGCTTACAAGAACATACAGGGTTGTTTACCTAAATCCGCAGATGGAAGAGCTGTTGAAGCAGGATGTTTCTTGAGATATTCAGACACCCCTTTTTTCGCTGATAACCAAACAACTGACATAGCACCCTTCCTAGGAGGAGGAGGAGGTATAGAAGAAGCTGTTTCTTATGCACTCTGTTTTTGCCTAAATCCATCCTGTACAAATTTTTAATATTGGAAGCATCATCTCCAGAGAGTTCAGGAAAGAAGAAAGCTATTCTTGCGGGTGTAATCGGCAGTGTAGGAATCATTTTGGTATTAGGAGCCTTTTTCCTATTGTATCAACAATCAGGAAAGCCAAATGCTTGGAGAAGAGGTAGTTGAAGCTCGTTTAGTGGCAGTAATCTTATCCACTATTCATACTTTATAATTTTACTGTTTAGGTATGTGTTAACTTATGGACTGCCATCTTCTATATATAGGCAATATTTTGGGGTCAAAGAACTACATATATAAACATTTGAAAGCTGCAACAAAAGATTTCAGCGAAGAAAATATTCTGGGTAAAGGAGGTTTTGGTGATGTATACAAGGTGAGTAACAAAGATGGATCATACTAAAAAGAAGTCAATTTCTTCACTAATCCCTTTTCTTTTTCTTGCTCATCTTACAATTCATGAGAGGGCAGAAATTCAGAAAGAATAATCAATGCCATTCTGATCTTCTATGACTAAACTGCAGGGCGCCCTACAAAACGGAGATGTGGTGGCAGTAAAAAAACTGACAACAATTTCTAGTAGGGCAAAGGCAGACTTCGAGACTGAAGTTAATCTTATTACAAATGTGCATCATCCCAATCTCATTCGTTTATTGGGATATTCTGGCAATGGAAAAGTGCTTCTTCTGGTTTATGAATACATGCCAAATGCCAGCCTTGACAGATACATATATGGTGGGTGCTCCTAAAACATTATATTGTTATGATTAGTATTTATTTTGTGCTGGCTGGGATAGATGTATATAAAACCTTTCCCATTTTTCATGATTGGCAGGAGAGAAACGGGGGATGTTGAACTGGAAGCAACGGGTTGATATAATATTCGGTACAGCCAGGGGTCTTGCCCATCTGCATGAGGTGTGCATCATACACAGAGACATCAAATCTAGCAATATACTTCTAGATGATAAATTCCTTCCCAAAATAGCTGATTTTGGTTTGGCTAGGCTTTTCCATGAAAATAAGAGTCATCTTACTACTAAATTTGCCGGGACTTTGTAAGCCTAATACCCTTATTTATTTTCCATGTTTTCTTTTCCACATTTTTTTATTGAACTTGTGCTTGCTGCAATAGGGGATATACATCACCAGAATATGCAATTCATGGTCATTTATCGGAGAAAGTTGATATCTATAGTTTTGGCATTGTAATCTTGGAGATCATCAGTGGTCGAAGGAGTTGTGACATACGAGTTGAACCCGTAACTGAGTATCTCCTAGAACAGGTAATTTCTTGTCTGAAGAGGCCGGTTTATCTTGATATATTCTACAATTGACTTCGGCATCATTTTACAAATACAGGCATGGAAACTGTACGAGAATGAGGAACATCTAGAACTGGTGGATAAGAGTTTAGACCCGAATGAGTATAAAGCAGAAGAAGTGAAGAGAATGTTGGAGATTGCATTGGTGTGCACCCAATCACCCTCCAATCTAAGGCCAAGCATGTCAGGAGTGATGGTCATGCTTTCAAGTACAGATGCCTCACTCATTCGGAGACCACAATTCAGGCCAACCACCATTAATGATTTTAATAAGAGGGTGCCAACAGACACTTCAACACTTTCTAATGCTACCATTTCATTTTCTCGTTTCTCGGGCCGCTAGCCTTATTTTGATCTTGCTAGCTTGCTTTGTGATGTGTGTGTATTTATTTATTTATAGATTTTTTTAGGGTTTAGGCTTTGTAATAAAAAGTAAAAGCACAATGAAATTGTATGTATTAAAAGCATTGTTGAAGTGGAAGCAATTGAAATGTATGTAAAGAAAATTTTAGCTTTGATCCAAAGTGAAATTAAAGATATATACAAACTTGAATTGAAGTTGTAGTGGAATTGCAATCTTAAATTACAATCTAATCTAACCTAGTCTAACCCTATTCTACCTGGAGAGAAGTTTGAGAGTGTAAATATCAAAAGTTTGCTTAAAAAATAATTGTCAATCCCCTTTTATAGTAGATGGAGTACGTCACGCCTCATTTCAGAATATTGGGTTGTACCCGCACGGACTTAGCTCAATGGTTTAGTGAGCAGTATTTGGGGTAAAAGATCAAGGTTTGAACCTCGGCGGCGGCAATGTGAGAATTATGTCCAAAGTGGGCAGATTCCTTGTGCGCACCAGTATTTGGCCCTTTGTCTACTAACACATTGAGTCACACATTGAGTCACCGTGATTTACATCCTCCCACATGCTCTGACGGGTCGGAGTGTGGGGGCCCCTAGGGTTGGGGATTCAGCCTTTTTGGGGTAAGAATATTGGGTTGCTCACGATTGTGAGTCGTCCAATCATGACAATTTTACTTTGAGCAACAGTTCTGGTTTCTAACTCAATTTTCACTTTGTAAAAGTCTAATTAGACTAATTTGTTGTCTTCATAGAAGTTGTAACCATTTCAATTATTTTTCTAACTAGTAACTCACCCACGCGATGCACGATAAAAAATTATGTTATTATAAATATAAATTAAAAAATAGAAAAACTAAAATATTTTAAATTATTTAATATAATAATATTTTTGAGCTTCCATTCGTCAAGTATTTATTATTTTTATAGAATACAAAATTACAATTAAAATTATAATTATAATTTTATATGGTTAATATAATCTCTAATTATGTGCATATTCAAATAAACTTATAGAGAAAATTTACATAATTACATTGATTTATTCTTAATTGTATTTCATCTATATTATAATTTTCACAATACGAATAATAACTAAGATAATTACATTTGGAAAGCAAATTTCAAATTTTGTATGTGTAAATTTAAACTCTAATTGAACACATTTTTTATATGATTATATAATATATAGCTATTTTATTTTTCAAAAGTATATTTTTTATATGATTATATAATATATAGCTATTTTATTTTTTAAATGTTGTGCTTTTTTTTTTTTTATCACAATACGAATAATAACTAAGATAATTACATTTGGAAAGCAAATTTCAAATTTTGTATGTGTAAATTTAAACTCTAATTGAACACATTTTTTATATGATTATATAATATATAGCTATTTTATTTTTCAAAAGTATATTTTTTATATGATTATATAATATATAGCTATTTTATTTTTTAAATGTTGTGTTTTTTTTTTTTTATCACAATACGAATAATAACTAAGATAATTACATTTGGAAAGCAAATTTCAAATTTTGTATGTGTAAATTTAAACTCTAATTGAACACATTTTTTATATGATTATATAATATATAGCTATTTTATTTTTCAAAAGTATATTTTTTATATGATTATATAATATATAGCTATTTTATTTTTTAAATGTTGTGTTTTTTTTTTATAATAAAGGATGTTGTGTCATTAATTGTAACATTAATTATTTCCCAAACCATATAGCTTTATTATATAAAGGATACCATTTGAATCACTTGATTTGACATTCCTATGTTGAGATATGATTAAAATATCAAGATGTAGCCTAACTGAGAAAAATAGAACAAAGTTTCTCACGTTGACATTAATAGTCGTGAGCACCAGCGTGAAGCTTGGTCTTCACTTGAAAATGTACTTTTCTTCATTTCTTTTACTCATTTGGGTCCCGGGGTCATGCCAGGGTACTTCTAACTCACTCTTCTTCACCTTCTTAACTTCTCACAACTCACTAAACACACTTTTTTGTCAAGGTGACTTTAACATATATCCAATTATCCTCTAATTTACGTGCTTTTACAATCAATGTCTCCAAACCACCTTAATGGCATAAAAAGAATCTAATAAGCACATACTTAACTTCCAATTAATACAAAATTATATAAATTTGATGTGAGATATATACATAAAAATAGTAAGAATGGGCATTAATTAGTTTGTTACTGCTATCCCATCACCAACTGTAATAGTGTCAAGAAAGGGATACAACTCATACAATAAAGTGATGGTCCGAACAAGAAAAATATTATTTAAGTACATAAATAGGCATTTTTAACTTTTTGAAAATGATGATTAACTTGTGTAAGACTTGATAAGCTAATTTCTCAACAATATACCAAAATATTATGTTGAAATTAACTAATTTTTCTTGATGATTTAGTAAAATGAATAGTAGAAATCTTAACCTAACCCAAAACATTAATGAATCTCATTCAAAATAATACCTCAAAATGCCAATTAATTTTTCTAACAAGTATTTTATATTGATTACTGCAAGCACACTAGTTTAATATTACCCCTTAAAGAGTGCTTGAACCCACAATGTAAGGGAGGTAATTGAAATTTAATTTCTTAATAAGCCTTTTGAAAAAGTGCTTGTATTGTGGAAGCACAGTGTTAAAAGATTTACCTAATTAAACGAGTATAAAAGTGTGGTTGCTTCAACAAACTTGGAGCTTGACTTGTTTGCTCATGTATGGATACGGATTCATTGTCATTAACAGGCCCGGATTTTCGGCTGTGCAAGCTGGGACTACCGCACAGGGTCCCAAATTTTAAAAGCTCAATATTTTATTTTTACCTATTTAGTTTAGAAATAAAAATTAAAAGTTTTTAATTAAATTTAAAAGGCTTTATAAAGAAATGGTATGAACATGTATTTATTGTATTTTAACTTAGAGGTCTAAGGTTCAAAACTTGTGTACACTATTATTATTATTCCATAATGTCTATTTTTACATGTGCGTTGCACGGAAAAGATTTGTTATATAGTGCAATTGATGAAATTGGTTGTATGGATTATGTTTTTTTTTTTATGTTATCCTTGCTTGAATTCGAGCAAATAATTGCCCAATTATCCGTGCAGTGTGCGTGCGATGCACGGATAATTTTTTTTTGTTGTTATATATTTAGATAATAAAATTACGGTATTAGTTTTATAGATTTTAATTTTGGTAGAGCCTTATTTATTTATCCGAACAGGGCCACAAAAATCTAAAAACCGGCCCTGGTCATTAATAGTTTCAAGTTGCAAGTGTGTTTGTTATTGAAAATTCATGTGTGTATCTCCTTCAATAACTCAAAGTGGTTGTATGATTCAAAGTTTAGTCTACCATTATGACCTCATGAATTATTGTTGTAAAGATTTGTTGCACCAAGTGAAAGTTCAATCTTAGTGATATTTTTGTTATGCATGAGTTTTGAGGATTTATCTTGTGGCAAATGATGAGCATGTTATTACATTTACCTTATAAATGGTGAAAGGATTGTTGGAGATTTATGGAGTAAATATTGCTCAAGTTCATACACGATTCCTTGTTACACATCCCTTTGGTACCGCCGCGGATATAAATGTTTGATAAAGATGTTGCTTTTCTTGGTGACGAATTAAGTTGAGATAGAGGCCAACTCATTACGTTTGGGGAAGGCCAAGTCATTATTCAGACACTAAATTTTTTATCTTTCTTCATATATTTATAAATATTATCATCTCATTTCTATCATGACATAGATTCTTTTTATTCTTATAAATATTTATCTTCATGTACTTCAATATTATGAATTACCACCGCCGCCCCCACCACTGCCACCACCACCACTACCACCCCAGCACCACCACCGCCACCACCACCATCACCACCACCGCCACCACCATCGCCGCCGCCGCCGCCGCCACCACCACCACCACAGCCACCAGAACCACCACCCAGCAGCACCACCGCCACCACCACCACAACCGTCGCCACTCCCACCACCACCGCCGCCGCCACCACCACCATCGCCACCATCACATATTTTTATAAGGGTATTTATGTCTTTTAAAACATATTTCATTTCTATTCCTTAAATCAACCAAACACTGTAATATAATTCCTAAAGTCTATTCCTTCCGCGAACCAAACAATAGAATACAATTCCTATTCTATTCCTTGCCTATTCCATTCCTTATGGAATAGCATTCCTATTACCTCAAAATTCATTCCGTGAACCAAACGTGTTGTAAAAGTCTCAGTGGATACGTTGATGGCACGTTATCTGTCCAGCTTTATTTATTAAGGCTCTGGATGAGTGTTCCGTTGTAGTCGCGCTCCGGATGAGTGTTCCGTTGTAGCAGTGCTCTAGATGAGTGTTCCAGTGTAGTCGATCCTATGGTTAAAATTTTGGTCTGTCTAAATTCTTTTATTTTGTCCATGTTCATCTCGTCTCTGTCCCTATAAAGACTATTGAGTCGCCTTTAGGTCTTCTTTTCGAGCAAGATATCTGAGTTTCCATAGTCGGCTACTGTCTTTGAGCCAGTGGGATTTCACTAGGGGAGTGAGTATCTTGGCAAAGCCAAGGTTTTAATTTGACTACTAAAGAACCTATGACAATGCCACTAGTAATGCCATGTTAAATGATCCAAGAAACAAGCTAGCTGAAAACCTTAAGCTTGAGGGGACGTATTATGACTTTGTATTCTAGACACGCTATAATTTATTCTCTAATTATTGAAAATATTATCATTTATCATTCTTATCCGGAACTCGATCTTTGTAAATTTGTAATTACTTATTTTCATGATATTGATCAATAATAAAATTATTTTCAAAAGCCAAAACTATTGTTATCATCCCTCCAGCCTGCCTGTCGCCAGTAAGCTTTGACCAGTATTATATAATTAAGAGCAAATTACATTTTTGGTCCTGTGACTATAGAGAGTGTGTTAATTTGGGTTCGTGACTTTTAAAACTAACAATTTAGTCCTTTAACTATCATTTTTTTAGCAGATTTGGTCCTCCCGGCCAAATTGCCGGTGGAATTTGACCAAAAAGACGTTCGATTTTTTAAATCAAATATTGATGGGGGTAATTCGGTCTTTTAATTGTTGAACCGAATTACCCCCACCAATATTTGATTTAAAAATTCGAACGTCTTTCCGGCCAAATTCCACCAGCAATTTGGCCGGGAGGACCAAATCTGCTAAAAAAATTATAGTTAAAGGACTAAATTGTTAATTTTAAAAGTCACGTACCCAAATTAACACACCCCCTATAGTCACAGGACCAAAAGTGTAATTTGCTCTATAATTAATTAATACACAATTAAACATTAAAATTCTCATACTAACACCAAATAAGAAACTCCAAATATTGAAATAATACCAAAAATAAGTCCAAACCATTACAACCGAAGACTTTTGGCTATCCTTTGAACTATCATCTACAAAGTTGATTTTCAATGAATTAGGTTTTGTATTATGAGGGAAAGTATACATCCTTGTCATTTCACATCCTCTAATATAACAAGGTTGACTGGCATTTATTCAGGGTACCCATAAAAGTTAGAAATGGCCGGCCGGCCGGCACACTGCCCTTGACAATCCGTTCTAATTATTATACTTTTCTTTATGATTCCACGAATATTAACAAAAGGGTGTTGCTATTTACACCACCCTTTGGTCAAAAGTAGGTATAAAGTATCTTGAAATTATAAAAAGGTGAAAATTTTTAATAATTACATAGGTGGTGTAAATAGTCAAATGGGAGTTCATTTTGCTATTTGCACCACCTTGGTCAAACCTCATTTATGAGGTGTAATTAATAATTTTTTAATTTAAAATTTGATTAAGAGAAAATTGTACTTTTTCCCCTTAAGTTATATACTTATAGTATACTTTTTATCCCCGAATTATTCATGTTAGCATATTAGCCCACTCAATTATTCTAAAAGTGACGATCCCCCCCCCCCCCCCGATATATTAAATTGACATTTCTACCCTTAAAGTAAACATTTTATTTATTTTTCTTCTCTAACAAATTATTGCGTATCCGTATGGATGACTACGGTTCAGTTCTAACTGAACCGGACACTATAACAATCGAATTAAAAGTTTCCGGTTAAGGGAAAATTGTACACTTTTTCCCTCTGAGTTATATGATTATAGCACTTTTTTCCTCTCAGTTATTTGTTTATTCACATTTGCTCCCTCAATTATATTAAAAGTGGCAGGTTTTCTCCATTTTATGTTAGGTGAACATTTTTACCCTTAAAACTAAATATTTCATTTATTTTTTCTTCTCCAACAAATTATTGTTTATATGTACGGATGGTTATGGTTCGCTTCGAACAATTTTTTTATTTTATTTCCAATTCAAAATTTATTTATTTATTATAAATTCTATTTCTTATTTTTAAAATAATATAAATTCAATAATTATTTTATTTTATTTCATTTTTTCGGTTCTGAATCGTAAGTATAAGAAAATAAAGTTGTGTTGTGCCTTCACAATTAGTTATATTTGTTCTATATTTTCTTTAAAATTTTTAACCCTAAGAATCTAAGCTCCACTCCCAAGGTCCGGACCTATGACCATTTATTTGAAATGGTAATTGAAATGTCATCATATTACATGATAGTTGACTTAATCATATTATATATAATAATCATATAAAAACCAATTGCTGTTAAATCAAAGTAATTGTAGATTACTAGTATATATGTCCTCTAATGAAGGTGTGCATTCCTCAAAAAGAGAGAAATCAAATATAATATTAGATATAAAATCACACTCCAAAATGCCATTGGAACGTAATGGATTGTCAACTTCAATATGACTGTGAAAGCCTAAGAAATCCATACTTTTCCCCCCTTTTTATGAAGTTCGGAAGAGTAATATATAACACGTGTGATTGCAAATTAAAACAAACCCCTATTGGCTTTGCTTACGATTCAGAATCGAAAAAATAAAATACAATAAAATAATTATTAAATTTTTTTTTTAAAAAGAAATAAAATTTATAATAAATAAATAAATTTTGAACTGGCAATAAAATAAAATAAAATAAAAATTGTTTGAACTAAACCGTGACCATCCGTACATATAAACAATGATTTATTGGAGAAGAAAAAATAAATGAAATATTTAGTTTTAATGGTAAAAATGTCTATCAAACATAAAAGGAAGGAAACATGTCACTTTTAATATAACTAGGAGGCAAATGTGGATTCATGAATAACTAATAGGGAAAAAGTGTTAAAAGCATATACCTAAGAGGAAAAAGTGTCATTTATAATAAATATTTGTTTAAAAAAATAATGTTTGACTAAAATTAATGAAGGTGGTGCAAATAGCAATTTTCTATTTACACCACCTAAAAGTTATCACACCTATTAAATAAGTTGTGTAAATAGCAATTAGGGTGGTGCAAATAGAATTTCCCTAACAAAATGACAAATTTTGTTCACGTATTTAAGTCCTACCAATTTGCATTCACTACTATTATTTTAGCATCAATTGTCATCCATAACTATTGTTAATTTAGTGCCAAAATACATCACACTGGTCACCACTTCGTTTAAGACATGTCGAAATATGAAATTATTAATGGTATTTCTCTTCTTTTCAAATTAAGATCTCAATTTGAGCATGAATAAAGAGATTTAAGTCCTAAGATCGATCTCAATTCGCAGTTCTCCCCCTCAAATTAAGGTAGGATGAGGAGAAAAACGCTTTGAACTGATGCACTTAAGTATCGAATATTCGAATTGATGCACCTTAAGTCTCAAACTTATGCAAGTTCTAACTTATATGCACTAAACTACCATAATGCCACTGCATTTATTTAAAAAATTTCATCATTATGGATTGTTAATTTTGACTAGATCGAGAGTTCACCACATTTTTATCCGAGACTTCATTCGCATTTGATCTCTAGTGTGTGTGTTTCTCTCTCTCTCTCTCTCTCTCTCTCTCTCTCTCTCTCTATATATATATATATATATATATATATATATATATATATATATGGAGTGGATCAGGTGCAAAGATAGTTAACACAAAAAGACACACCTTAAGCATTAAGAACACAAATCACTCACCTAAAGTTTTAAAATGACGCACCTTAAGTATACAAACCATGCATCTTAAACACACAAACAAAGCATCTTAACAACATAAACCACGCACCTTAAGCACACAGACAAAGCACCTTAAAAACACAAATCACGTACCTAAAGTTTTAAAAATGGTTCACCTTAAGTACACAAACCACGCACCCTAAGCACACAAGCAAAGCATCTTAAAAACACAAATCACACACCTAAATATTTAAAATGTTGTACCTTAAGTTTCAACAACTAACGTACCTTAAAAAGGAAAACCACACACCTAAAGTTTTAGGTAGATGCACCTTATGCACACAAACCACGCACCTAAAGCTTCAATCAAACTCTAAATTAAAACTTCGTATATAGTTCAAGTTTTAATTTTGATAATGTGAATAATGTCTAACATTTAGCGTAAGCAAAAATGTTATGTTTATTTAGATAATGTAAGTAGAAAAAATAGAAGATGATAATTAATGTAATCATATGTAGACTCATAGTAATTAATAAATATGTAATTAAGTTGATAATTGTGAGAATATTGCGGTTATAGTGATATATATATAACCGGATAGATTATAGATAATTTTGTTTTCCATTTAGAAAACAGTTTTTAAATTGTTTCTAGTTTTCAAAATGGAAAATCATGCTAGTAAATATGTTTTTTTTTTTGTGTAAAATTGAAAAAATTTTAGGAATAAGGGTCAAATAGGCCATTGAACTGCACACAATAATGCAATTAGGCCACTAAACCTAAAAAAACAACAATTAAATCCCTAAACTAACTATTTTTATGCAATTAAGCCAATTTACAGGTTTTGTAAGTTAGTAACAGGTCACCCAAATTTTAAAATATATTTTTTAATTATTATTTAAAAATAATAATTTAAAATTAAAAATTATTAAAAAAAAAAAAAGTTTAACCGTCTCCAGCCATGGAGACAAAGAAAGTTTCTTCATCTCCATGGCCTATTTGACCCTTATTCCAAAATTTTACTATTAGTAAACGGGCAAAAAATTCTAGCAAGTTATGTTGATTTGTAAAATCCAAATCTGAATGGACTAAAAACTAACCAATCAACTTTCAACGTGCATGATCATCTCTAAAAGCATGTCAATATTATGAGAGTTCTAATATGTTACCCTCAAATTATATATACTCCATCAATTATACTTTTTATGTGATAAGTATAGATAAAATATTTTCATTTGATAAGTCGAGAAAAAATTATCTATATAAAAAATTTAAAAATAAAAAATAAATTTAAAAGTACATATAATAATATTTTCTATACTATGGGTGCGTTGGGCAGTTGTTATATTATAGACCGTGGTGCATAATCGATTATGCACCGCGGCCCATATACGACGCCGTTTCTTTAAGTAAAGAAACGGCCCGCCGTTAGAGTTAACGGAGTCCGTTTGTTTGGTGTATTAGACACTACAGTATATTCAAACTGACACTGCAGTTATATCAAAATGATACTGTAGTTATAGTGAAATGAAACTGCAGTGTATATAAACTGAAACTGAATAACATTTTACATATTTGAGTGTATATTGTACAATGAAGCTGTAATTATATCAAAATGATTATGTAGTTGTGTTTTAATAAAACTATAGTGTATATAAAATAAAATTAAATAACATTTTCACATATTTGAGTCTATAAATATCGAATGAAACTATAGTTATATCGAAATGAAACTGTAGTTGTGTTCAACTGAAACTGCAGTGTATACAAAATGACACTGAATAACAGAGTTACTTTTTGCAAAATGGTGTGAAACGGCGGAAATAAACACTGTTAATTTTCATTTAAAAAAAAAAAGACGCGCGGTGCATAATCGATTATCCACCGCGGTGCATAATATAATTTGCCTGCGTTGGGAGTCTTGGAATGGCTCAAGTGCTCAACCATAGCTTGGATGGCTAAGATGGCCACACCAATTAAGCTCTTCATGATGAGGTCAAAATCGCCTCACTATTGAAAAGCTTAACTTGGTAATTCTAAGTTAACTTGGTTTTCTCCTTGCCAATCAATTTTATATTATTTAACGGAAAAATATCGTATTCTCATTAATTAATACGTGGACTTATGTCTCGTGTATGAGATAAGCTTTAGTCTCATGGATTATAGTAAAAATTAGATTGTTGAGTGTTGACCCACATTTTAATGTGTATTTCTCCTCCTAGAGCCTACATACAGTGGTCGTATATGGCAAGCTGTGCAGGGTACAGGTGGTGGTTGGCGGTGGTGATCTTGGCGGTATCAGTACCGGAACCTGCGTTCTCCAACCCACAAACCAACCAAGTAGGCAAGCTGGGTTGCAGCCCGTACAATTTTAGCGATGTACCAGATTCTATGAGCCAACTCAACCTCAGCTTTGCCGATCTCAGAAACCAGTTATCCGCCAATAAAACCTTTGCCACCATTGAGCATACTCCTGTCTATGCACTGGCACAGTGTAGAAAGTACCTCTCCACGGCAGACTGTGTCACCTGTTTCGATGCCGCCGTGTCTGCAACCCGGAACTGCTCCATCGCCACCGGGGCTCGTGTCATATTTGATGGCTGCTTCCTCAGGTGAGTTCCAGTAAAGCGTATTTATGTCCGCACGGACAGTAGTTTAGTTAGTTTATGTCAGGTCCGTCTTGCATTATATTGTGAACCTTGGTCCACCTTACATTACATTATGAATTCTGGTCTAAGGCTCCGTTTGAAAAGTTTGAAAAATGTTTTCTGGAAAATGAGTGGTTTTCAAGTTTCCTTACATAAAACTATCTTTGTGTGTGTTTGGTTCATTTTCCTGGACGTTATGTATGTTGTTATTGTAGATATATACCTGGAGCCGTTTGTTATGTATAGGTACGAGGACAGTTACTTCTACAATCAGATTACAGATCCAGGAACCTATCCAGTTTGCGGCAAACGAACCGCCGGCAAACAAGATGTTTTGAATACCACAGCACAACAACTACTATATGAGCTTATAGCTGCAACGCCCAAAATTAATGGCTTTTTCGCTGCAGCAAAGCTGGTCTCCGGTGGTGGTGGTGGTGCTACCGCCGCCTATGCAGTGGCACAATGTATCGAAACACTCACTGAAAGTGGCTGTCAGCAATGTCTGACATTAACTTACAGTAACATAGTGAGTTGTTTACCAAAATCTGCAGCGGCAAGAGCAATTGCCGCAGGTTGCTTCATGAGATACTCAGACAAACATTTCTTTGCCAATAACCAGACAACTAACCTTGCACCCTTCTTAAGAGGAGGAGGTATAAATTAAAATCTGTTCTTCATTCTCTTCATTTTTCTTAAGCTATAGCTATGTAAATATGAAAAATGAAATAATTTATTAGTTTTTTTTCCAGGGAGTTCAAGAAAGAAGAAAGCTATCATTTGGGGTGTAGTGGGAGGAGTAGGAATCATTTTGGTATTAGCAGCCATTTTCGTTTTGTATCGACAATCAAGAAACCCAAAGGCAGCAAGAAGAGGTAATAAATTATATTAAAGCTGGTTTAATTTAGTTAAAAATTATTGTTTAGATCTGTATGTGTGTTCAACTTATGGATTGTCTTCTTCTATAGGCGACATTTTGAGGGCAACTCAGTTGAGAGGTCCAGAGAACTATAGATATAAAGATCTGAAATCTGCAACAAAAAATTTTAGCAAAGAATATAAACTCGGGGAAGGAGGTTTTGGTGATGTATACAAGGTGATGAGTAATATAAATAAATTTCACTATTATTTCCTCTTCATTATATTATATTGTCTTGCTCATCTTATCTTACTATATATTATGACTAAATTAAACATCCTGAATGCAGGGCATACTAAAGAACGGGGACGTGATTGCAGTGAAGAAACTGACAATGACTTCCAGTAGAGCAAAGGCAGACTTCGAGACTGAAGTTAGGCTTATTACAAATGTCCACCATCGCAATCTCATTCGACTATTGGGATGTTCTGCCAAAGGAGAAGAGCTGCTACTGGTTTATGAATACATGAAAAATGCCAGCCTTGACAGATACATATATGGTACCCCGGCCGGCCTAAAACATTGTTATTCTTATTATTAGTATTACTTTTGTAGGTGCTGGGATAAATAAACTTTTGTCGTCATTTTTAATGATTGGCAGGAGACAAACGAGGGATACTGAATTGGAAGCAAAGGGTTGATATAATATTGGGTACAGCTAGGGGTCTTGCCTATCTGCATGAGCAGTTTTATGTATGCATCATACACAGAGACATCAAATCCAGCAATATACTACTTGATGATGACTTTCAACCTAAAATCGCTGATTTTGGTTTGGCAAAGCTTTTACCTGAAAGTCAGAGTCATCTCAGTACTAAATTTGCAGGGACTTTGTAAGCCTAATAGCCTTATTTCTTTAATTTCATCCCCCAAATTTTCACTCAACATCTTTTCCATGCAAATACTTTAAATCACTAAATGATGATCGACAACTATTATATTTGCTAGGGGATATACAGCACCAGAATATGCAATCCATGGTCATTTATCAGAGAAAGTTGACACCTACAGTTTTGGCATAGTCGTCCTGGAGATCATTAGTAGCCGAAAGAATAGTGACATACAAGTTGAGTCAGTAACTGAGTATCTCCTTGAACAGGTGATAATTTCTTACTCCACAAGCTTCTCAAGCCTATAATATAAAATATAAATGTATAACTAACCTCATAGGTTTTTAGTTAAAACGGAAATTTATCTTGATTCAACATTTGACTTGTAACATCATGTTATACAGGCATGGAAATCGTACGAGAATGAGGACTATCTAAGGCTGTTGGATGAAACTTTAGACCCCAATGAGTGTAAAGCAAAAGAAGTGAAGAGAATGTTAGAGATTGCATTGGTTTGCACCCAATCACCTCCCAATTTAAGGCCAAACATGTCAGAAGTGGTGTTCATGTTTTCAAGCGATCGTCCAATCTTTCAAAACCCACCAAACAGGCCTACCTTTATCACTGATTTGGAGAACAGGGTACTTACAGACACATGAGCAATTAGTGCATCATACACTTCTCATGCCACCGCTACATTTTCCAGTTTAGTTCCGTTGCAAGTTTCCAGTAGCTCAAACTTTTTCTAGTAGTGATTTCAAACTGTATTACTGAATTTAGAGTTGTAATAATAAGTGATTATATTTGTAAACTATCATTAAAGATGTTTACATTAAAGTTGAAATTTTGTATATGAACAATTTAATTAAGATTTAATTGGCACAACACCTTGCTTCAATTCTGAAAAAATAAATTAAATGGGTTTGTTGGCAATGTGAAAGGAGAGCCATCCCTTTGTAGTTTGTATTGTGTTGGAGTTAATATTAAAAATTGTCGACTATTTTGAAATATCAAGGTTCATTCTTGACTTGCAATTAGATAAGATTAAGTTCTTGATTATGGATATAGATTAAGGATCAAATGAGGACTTATCCTTATTTTTTTATTTAAATAAGTCAATGGCTCTGATTTAATTCTACGCAATGAATTTAATTTCTCGTACTCAGTTTGTTGTGTATTCGTTCTCAATTTGTTGTACATTCGTTCCCAGTTTGTTGTGCATTCTGTCCCAATTTGTTGTGCATACATAGTGTGATTGATGTGTATCCATCTCAGTTCGTTGTGCAATCCTTTTTTGATTTTTCATAGTCGTTAGATCACTCCAAATGGATGACTGGATTAGTCCTCACCTAAAGATAGGTCCTCACTAATCCGGAACTTATGGATATATTATATTATTTAGGTATCCAATGACTTTTTCAATCATATATAAGGGCAATGTTGAAAATTTTGCATTAGTCAATGTTATAAATGTGAAAATACAAATTTTCCTGACCAAATTTGCAAAAATACAACTTTGTATACCAAGACCATTCAAGTTTCAACCATTACGTTGAACATTCTCAATCAAACAAACTTTAACCTTTCTAAAGGTTACAATAATCTATCACTCATTTTCTCCAGGCCATCTATAGAATTCCTACACGTGAGGTGTGAAAAGTCAAGTTTCCAACATTGCATTTGTATTTAGCTAAAATATTGACTAGAGAACCAAATCAAATAACACACGCATAATGGCCAAACATATAGTGCTCAGATGGTACCTCTGCGACTCCCCTTAAGGAAAGGTCACAGGATTGAATCCCAGTGCTAGAGTATTGACTCTTTGGAATACTGCATAGTATTCAAAAATAATAATAACACATGCATAATCAAAAACATAATTTAGTTCAATTGAAAATTAAGCACCAATTTTGGTCCAACGCAGCCCTAATCTTATTCACGTTTTTGTAAGCAAAACTCTATAGCTTGTTTAAGAATTAGTAGTTAACAAATTAAGTTAGCTATTAACAATGAGTTGATTGTGTGAGTGAATTTGAAAAATGATACTATTAGGTGTTTGTAGATAAATAATTGGAAAAAATTAGTTATTTGTTGTTAGTTGATAACATATAAATGACTTTTAAAGATATTAATATATTTTATAATAACAATTTATTTGTTTTTTTTTTGTAAGACCACGAAGTTTAGACAAAGTGCTTACCAAATTAATTTTTTTATATAAGAGTACACGGTCACTCACACTAACCAAGTTGGTAAATAATTTATTAATTATATACAAAGTAATAATTACATTTTATAAATAAAATATTATTTATGATAATAATATAATTAAAGAACATATAATAATAAGAAGAAAATTCTTAAGTGTCTATCAGTACCAGTACAACCTCAAAGTGAATGAGAAGGTTTAGAATTTGTATTGTGTACTATGTGGATATTGTCACCAAAGACTCTACAGTACCTAATACAAACCTAGCTAGCAAATTATACCATGAATCAAGGTTTACCTTGGTTTGGACACTAATTCAAAAATAACCTTCAAATTACCTGTAAACAAATTGAAGGTACATCACATGGTAACCCGGGGGGAGGGGGGGGGGGGGAGGGGGGGCGGAAAGGTTAATTGTCCCCCACCCCATATATAACCTTTGTATGCATATATGTATATATATATTACAAGTTTAAGTATTAGTATAAAAATAGATGAATATTAATGAGAAGTGAGTTAGATTAGTTGGCTTCAACACAATCACGTTTATAATGTTTTTTATTCAAATTATTTTATCAAATTAATTATGTTTCATATTTTGTTATGAATATTTTTATAAAGTTTCGATGTGTTTTATTTTTTGCTCATATCCAACAATATTTATACCTATATTTCTTAGATTTTTTTTTTCAAATTATCTCTTTTGTTTTAACGTTTCCCCTTCACTGGGAAAAAAAAAATTATGGATCTATCCCTACTTTTTCGCCTCCCTCAACGAAATTCCTGGCTCCGTCCCTGTAGACACACATAATAAGTACTCCGTAATAACTACATACACAAATTGTTAGATGCAGCTACAGAATATGTTAACTACAGACATTTTCTTTTTTTCCCCAAGTTTTCACTGGAACATATATCCAACTTTAAATCACTGAACGAGAACTATTTTCCATTGCAACAGGGGATATAAAGCACTAGAATACGCAATTCATGGTCATTTATTGGAAAAAGTTGACACTTACAGTTTTGGTGTTGTTGTCCTGGAGATTGTTAGTGGCCGAAGGAGAAATGACGTGAAAACTGAACCTATAACTTAGTATCTCCTTGAACAGATGATTTCTTGCATCACAACCTAGTGTGAAGAGGTTTACTTACAAGGAATAGTATCTTCTCACATCAGCTTGGACATCTACAGGAGAGAACTAAGAACCAATCGCTGCCGTCCACATGTCTAGATCTAACGGATCAGAAACACATTTTTTTTTTAAAATAATGCAGTAGTATTTTCATAAATAATTGAACTTTGAAGTGCAAATAAATTGTGTTAAAAGTGCAAGTAATTACTTATAATAGTGCACCTAATTGCAAGTAAAATGTATTAAAAGTTCAAGTAATTAGTTATAACAATTTCATATAGTGCATCTAATTGCAAGTAAAATGTATTAAAAGTGCAAGTAAAATATATTAAAAGTGCAACAAATAATATACACTGAGCATCAATATTAAGTAAATCTAACGTTATTATTAGTTGCATCAAACGTTATCATTAAGTGCACCAATGTGAAAGACATTATCATTAGGTGCACCAATGTTAAAAAGGTAAATTACAGTGAAAATGGTTGCACTTTTAAATGGTTTTATTTGCACTTTTTACTTACGCCCAGTTACTTGCACTTTTAACACATATTAGTTGCAACTTTTCGAATTATTTACAAAAATATCACCGCGTCTTTTTTTTTTTATAAATACATCTGTTAAATCAGGACACGTGGACGGTTGCGATTGGTTTTTAGCTCTTTCATGGGCATTTGTTTTCACCTGAGCACGCCCCTATATGTGTGTGTGTGTGTGTGTGTGTGCATATCATATCTTGCACACAACACATGCTTAATATGCACATGCAAATTTTGAATCGCACAATTGCACACATCACATGCACAGAACGCATACTTAATATGCACACGCGAATTTTGAATCGCACAATTGCATACAACACATGTTTAATATGCACATGTGAATTTTGAAACCCATAATTGCACACATACAACACATGCCTTATATACACATGTGAATTTTAATTTGAACCTCCAATTGATCTCATCCATAGATCTATTTTTTTAATGGACTTATTGGTTTTTATGGACTCATGTTACAATATGATTCTCATAGTAACATCTCTCTCTCTCTCTCTCTCTCTCTCTCTCTATATATATATATATATATATATATATATATATATATATATATGGATTCATGATAATTCATAGAAATCCAATAAATTGTCGTTGTTTGCATTATTGTTGATTTGTTAATTAATCTCATTACTCTTACCCAAAGGCTAAATCTCAACTCTAATAGTCCCCCACACTCCGACCATATAGAGCATGTGGGAGGATATAAATCACGGTGACTCAATGGGTTAGTAGACAGAGCCAAATAATAGAGTTCGAGTAATATAATGAATATATATAGATAAATAATACAATAAAACATTAAAATGTGTGAAAGAAGGAATACTGATTTGTAAAAGAAAACATATATAATATAAAAATATTATCCTTAATTCCAAATAGTACAATAGTACAATATAATAATACTAGTATAAATTTTGTTACTACTATTATTATTAGTATTAATAATTAATAAAGAGTGAAATTAAACTAAAATAGCTGAGTGGTCTAAGATTACCTTCTCAAGGTCCTCCTTGTCTAACACTCCTACCCATCTCAAGTTCTCAACCATTCTATCCGATCTCAATTCTTCACCAACATTTTGTTGATCATCGTGAACATTCTGTTGTTCTGTAAGTAGAGAAGAATCCATATCTCCCAATTCCTCATTCTGAGGAACAAACGGAAAATAATCGTCGCTAAAACCTGATAATGCAGCTTGATGATGATTATGATGATGATGATGAGCAACCGAAAGGATTTCATCATGTGATCCATGATTTATTGCGTATTCAGGTACAAAGCTAGATTGATGAAACTCCATTGGAGGCAACATGAAGCGATGCGATGGATTATTATTGTGGAAACGAAATGCTTCGTCTGATGATAGAAATTGCATCCAATATCTGTGATCGCCGGGAACATTATTGAACAGAGATCCATCACCGCCGGCGGCCATGGGCGAGCTGCACGTAGCCGAAGATGACGGTGCCGCCGCCATCGCATAGGGTGAGCTCTCCGTCTCGTCATACGACGATCGATCACTAGCCGCCGCCGCACCGGAATTTTCTCCGATTTTGAGGCCGTTCAAGCTCTTCTTAAATACACGGCAAAGCGCATAAGCATCCTGCAATCCCGATCGGGTTTCGCATTCCCTTTCATCCAAACGGTACTCGTGCATAATCCAATCTGTTCGAGCTCCGTGAGGAGCTCTCCCTCTGTGATACACTAGGGTTTTCTTCATCCCAACCTCCCTCATTTCTGAATTTACTTTCCTGTCCTTCCCTGTCGCCTTCCAATATCCAGCTTTTGTCGCCCGATTCGTCCTTGACCCGTTTGGATACTTTCGGTCTCGGGGACTAATGAAATACCACTCGAGATCTTTGCTGGGCAATAATGCCTTCCCTATAACACAATAAGACAATAAAGAGAATTATACTTTTTTTTCAAAATTTAAGCGGTTTTCCAGCTTTGAATCATCTTGTAATGATGTGATTTGTTCCTATTGTGTAAGTACACATCTTTAAGCTTCTAATAGGAGAAGACTAAAAGACTATAGGGACCATATTACAATGTTAGGTTCTTTATCTCTGTGTAGACATTTATAATTAGAATATATAATCCATACTTTGTACTATCATTGCTGCACTAAAGCATATAATTTTTGACTGCTAAAGTGTTTCCAAAGCATATTATGGACTATTTGGTAACATAATTAGCTTATTAGTCAATACGAGTGTTTGATTAATTAGCTTTTTGTAATAGCTTATTGTTTCAAAAAGCTGCTTTGAACCCTTTGAGAATGTTATTTTGCATGTAATCAGCTAACAGCTAATTTACCAAATATTTTTCTACAATCAGTTAACGTTATCAACTAGTCAAACCCACTAACTCAATCAGCTAACAGCTATTTACCAAACACCCCTATATTACTGTTATCGATCATTTCATTTTCTGGTAAGAACTTGAAGAAGAACAAAAATGTAATAAAGCTTAAAGCTTGCAGAGATCAAACATATGATTTATTCTATCATCAGTACTTAAAACAAGTCATCAAAGTCATAAATATAACTCTTACTGGTATGGGTAACACCAAAATATGTTTAATTTGGCATGCTTGTTATACCTTTCTTGAAAGTGGGTTTAGAATTAGTTAAAGATATAAATTAATATAAAAAAAAATACCTGGTAAATCCCATGGCTCACATTTGTAAAGATCAACTTCTGGAATGATGTCAAGCTCAATGCTGTGCCCATTGATCTTTCGTTTAAGATAGTAAGCAACGAGTTCTTCATCCGTAGGGTGAAACCGGAACCCTGGTGGCAATGAAACTGTTGCCATTGCCTCCATCTCCAGATTCGATCGATCCTCTGACGTTACAGCTACCTTCTTGAATTCAATTCAAAATCAGCTTTCTGCAAATTTGATCGATCTTCTGACCCACGTAACTAGCTTCTTGAATCCAAAACTATATATGTGCACCACATGCACATATACACCTGAAAAACTCGTGAAACCCTCAATGGAGCTATGAAACCCTAAAATCAGAAACCTTGTTTATATACACATAAACAACCCTGGAGTATGGTTTTTGTTTATATTTTTTATGAGAGGACAAAAAGAGAAGATGCGAAAAGTAATGTGGGGCGGCTAGCTACACTTTATCTTTAAATTAGATTATTATTTTTTTTATTAGTATTTTATTTTAACATCTGACATGCTTTAATAATCTTTCTTCTCAAGCTCTTATATTGTCATGCCCTTTTTTGTGTCTCTCTCTCTATATGTATATGTTTGTGCATGCAGATTCATACATACAAACTGTACGTATACGTTGAAGTATGTAAGTGTAAACATTACTGCTTTAGTTTGCAACTTGCAATTTAATTATTTAATTTATATATGCAGCAAATGAACAAAAATTCTATGCTTCCAAGTTGTCCTAGCTAGGAATCATTTGAGCTTGCATTGTCCACGTGGAGATATCTGATTCGATGCTTGACAAGGCTACATTATATTCTACGTACGTTAACCAAGGTGGTGGGATATATAATACATTAGATTATATAATATATAAGGTAGTATATGTATGCGTATGGAAAAGAATTGGGAGCTTTCTTCAATGCCAATCTTCAAACAATTTTAATGTTCCTTTCACATATATGCTGATTTAATTTGCACATCCATAGGGTAATGTTAGGGTTATTAATTAAACATCAACTTACATAATTTAATTTTACTCCACCATGTCATAAACGGTCCAACATTAATAAATGTGTTATAATTTAAATGTCGCATACGTACCCTGAAAATATTAGACTCGCCTAAAACTAACAAGCTCAAGGAGAAGTGGAATATAATATAAGAAGAGTAGGCCTAAGATCGATAACCTTGAGCAACCCAACGTACAGTTGAGCTAGGTCAATGCAAACTTGGTTTGGCGAGACCATGCCAGAGAATATCGGGTCAACGCAATTATGAGAGACACCTAATTTAATCGGGGGAGCGCCCAAAATGCATTAGGGAGTTAATATAATAAATACTTTGACTCGAAAAGGACAGCATGTCTTCTTATTACAAACGCACAGTTTCTCTACTAAATGAACAATGTAACTAATAAGAAGAAAATAATTGATCTAACATTCTATTGTCCTTTAGCATTATCTATTATTGTAAGTTGAACCCATTTTAATTGTTTCTATAGCAAATGTATACAAATTAGGCACAATTAAAATTTTTTTAAAATGTTAAAAATAATATGATATGATTTGGGTACTATATGGTGAAGAAGAAGAAAGGTAGAAATGGAATAATGCATGCATGATACCTTTGGTGGCCTGGCCTACATAGATACGAATGAAAGATGGGGCCTACTTTTGCCACGTGAATGAAAAGTGCCAGCGTGGAAGGGAGGGGCCGGGGAAATACTTGGTTGCAGACTTTGTCTGGATCTTAGCATGAAGAAGAAGATGCTGAAATTATTGTATGTATATATATATGACCGCTTGCTTTACCTTTTCATCAATCCATCATTTGGTGCTTTTTCCCCTTTTATGGCTTTGTCTTACTTGATTCGTAAGAAGCTATTATATATATTTTTCAATTTTGTTTTATCTATCTCATCTTCTAGAATGGATATGATTAAGAAAAAAACATTTTATAATAATTCCAAAATATAAAAGAGTATAAGACATTTGTAAGGACTTTTAATTGTTAAAAAAAAAAAAAAAAAAAAAAAAAAAAAAAAAAAAAAAAGAGTAAGGACTTATAATTTAATTTTAGTACATATTGTGCTTAATTTTTTCAATAATTTAATTTATTTAATATTTTTTTGAGTGATTAGGGAATCCTGCAATTATTACATGAGAGTGTACACTGAATAATAAATCATACATTGAGCCGATAAAGGAATACAAGAAGGTAAACAAACCTAAGTTACTTATAGCTGGCCAGCAAGCCAATGGGCTGCTCCCGCTGGGACTTGGGAGTTAAGTTTGTAACCTTGTTGTTACAAAGTCAACAATTTAAGTAACTCGGATTTGTTTAATATTTTGTATGTTTTCGTGTATATGTTTTGGAGCTATTTATTTCGCAGGTCTAATAACAGATGCAGGCTTCAAAATGAACATGAAATTTAAAGTATAAAAATGGAATAAATAAATACACACTTTTTAAATATAATGGTTTTTAAATATAACATTCAATTATGTAATAGCAAAGTCGTTGTAGTATAGTGGTAAGTATTCCCGCCTGTCACGCGGGTGACCCGGGTTCGATCCCCGGCAACGGCGTTTGTATGTTTTTTACTATCAAATATGCCAAAGCTGGGTAAACTATGTATTCACAACCTCATATCAGATGGCATTTTATGTGTTTTTTTGAGAATAAAAGACTCATTGTTTTAGGCAATTTTGAACTCAATGTTTCACACCAACACATATTTCAACCATTTCACACTCAATGTAGAAAGTAACCATATGATAACATTAACAATTAAAGAACAATGTTGGGCACTCTATCCTGTACACCTGTAGTGTTCTATACAGCAATTGAACTGAAAGAATATTCGAAATCACGTGAATGCTACACATTAGGTTCTGATGTTTTGATGTATACACAAATATGAAGAAAGTATTCTGGGTTCATCAAATTCTTCACCACCCAAGCAAAAGGGATTTCCAGCTTGGGTTCGATTCCCTGGATGCGAACTACTTTGATTTCTGCACCATCTGATAAGGAGGAGCATGGCTCCACAGCCTCGTTCGATGCTTCTCCCTTGTCCTGCCCACTTGTGGTGTTCGTCTCTTCTGAAGGTGATCTTTTCTCATCCTCTTCTTCTGCTCTACGGGTGTTGGTGTTTGGAGAATTATCCACAAAACACTCGGGTAGGAGTGATTTTACTGCATCGCCCAAGGTGAATAATTTGCCTGCAGTACATAAGTAGACTCCTAATGTGTGGGCATTTACATTTCGTGCATGAAAATGCAGGATCACTTGTGGAGCTGCTCATTAAATTTCTACCTTAATAGGTTATTTTACTGGTTAGGCCATTAAGGTTATGCCCTAATCATTCAAACTGGCAATACATACCAAATGCAATCACTGAATAACATTTCTACTAACCATCTTCTTGAATCTCAATGGGTCGATTAATGTAAGAGATCTTGTCCCAACTTTCAACCACAGGTGCATCTTCTACATAATCAAAATCCCCAGTAGAGCTCCGAACATACAACCGAACAGGAATTCTACCTGACATGCACAGCACAAAACAATACAAATATAACAAAAAACTTGGCAGGCAAAACCACAGCACATTTACAAGTAGAGCTATAAAAACCAGAACTTTAAATGTCATTCCAGACTTCACTATTGGAATGAACATATAGCCTTGAAAGGCTGAATTTTCCCTAGTTGTTTTTCTTAAGTTATTGCTGATATTTATTAACAGAAAAGTAGGAGGGGGGAGCAACTGCTTGTCTACTCTTACCAAATGTTTTTCAGGAGAACATTCAGGGAAAAATCCCCAGCAACAATGAAAGTAAAAGCTCAAGGTTATATATATCTATCACCATGACCTCTGGTTTACAAAATTCTGAAACCATGATTTAACAGTCAATTGCAAGCTCAGTCTTCAACAGGTACATTATAAATATATCTAAAATTTCATGTTTTCATCAACATTTACCATCTTTTCCAACAATCATTGAATATAAGAATAACAATTATGTTTCTGTTTTGTCAAATATAAATAGTACAAGTCTATATTTAAACCCTATTATCCCTTTCCTAATAAATACAAGTCATTGTACATTCTTAAAGGCAAAAAAGAGATATGACATGAACTAATCTATTTAAAGGGTAACAAAAGAAGAATGCAAAAATTCATTCTTCCAAACAGATAGCCTTGTGAATTTCTCTCACCTGTTTTTACTGCTCCAGGACTAGGAGCATCTCCATCACTACTGCTCTGTCGAGACTTGGAAGAATCCAACTTTATTGAAAAATCATCTCCATATATACCCAGCTTAAGCTTAGAAGAAACTCGGAGATAAGCTTCCAAATTACCTGGAGCAGTTGTATTTAATAGTTAAATTGATGCACATAGGCATAGAAAGCACCAACTTTTGGAAAATACGAACAGTGGTTTAACAGTTAAATTGATAATAGATTATAGATTTAAGAATAATATAGAAATTAAGTTTCGAGAATATATTGTACACCTAGTGATCAGAAGTCTAGATTTATGTCAACATATAACACAAACACATTATTGTTGCTGGTAGCTCATAACATATTCTTTGTAAATGTAACTAAGCAATCAAAGGGGAACTTTCTCAATCCTCACTTAGATTGCCACAACAAAATTTTTTGAAAGCATACTTTATAGAAATTGCAAGTTATAATATGGAACAAAAATCTAAAGAATAGAAGAAATAGAGGATAGAAGTAGCAAGTATTATTTGGATACACATACGGTTTACAACAGAACGCCAAAGTTCTGATTGATCAGATTGAGACATATTCATGATGTTTTTGCAGTTCCCATTGATAATGTATGCTGCCTGCACAGCGAAACTAAGGTAAGGGATGGACAAATAAAAACCCAAATCTTTCGCAACAGCAGTAAGAGACATTGAGTAACGAGTGATCAATAAAATAATAAGAAGCATATCAGTACAAATGAAGAAAAAATGCAATGACTTCTGAATGTGTAAATATTTTAGAGAAAAAATGAAATGACTTCTGAATGTGTAAATATTTTAGACTACCAAACTTGATGCTACATCCTCTTCACTCTCCAGATCATCTTACCAGCTCATGTTAACTAAGGATCTCTACAGCTCAAACTTCCATTACCTTTCAAAGAGAATCACACACCAAAGCAAAGTTTTTAAAGCGAAAATCAAAGCAATGAAGCCTTGCTTTGCTTTAAAGAGAAACGTCACTTTTTCATGCAAAGCAACATGAAGTGGCAAAAATGAAATTTTATGATTTCAAACAACTGTAATGATTTGCAGTATAATTTCTGTAATAGCATACTGCAATTAAAATGATAAAAAAAAAATGTTATTTTCACTCTTTATATCCAATTCCTTGTCAAGCATACATATTCAATGTCCTCCCAAGGAGTTGATTTGAATCAATTGATTAGTTATGTTTTAATTAAATAAAAACATTTCAAGATGTTGAATTATTTGAAATTTTGAATAAATTAATTAGTTGTGTTATAATTAAATTTAAAAAATTACAATTCTGGAACTCTGTCAACTGTGGATAGAGAGTTCCTGCTAAATAAAAATATTACATTTCTAGAACTCTCTGTCCACAGAAACTTCTATTCTAAGAGAACAACAGTCATTGACTCTCAGTTAACTCGCTTTTGACTGGTAAGAGAGACTTTTATATGGCCTCGACCGAAAAAAAAAAAAAAAAGCCGAGACAAATAATTGGACAAGGAGAAGAACTGAAGAAGAGAGAGAAAAGACAATCAATTTAGATATCTGAGGAAAGAGTGTTAAATTCCAAAATAAATAGATGAAGATGAAGAAGAAAACCAGAAAGGATATCCCGGTGCCAGAGCTGCTACAATTGCTTCAGCGAGATGAAAGAATGAGAAACTTGCAAGAATGAAAGGTTGTACCAGTAAATTCTATTAAAACCCTAGGGACCGTTTACTAACTGGAAATTTCTGAAAATTTCCAGAAACTAGAAAATAGAAAACAGAAAACATGTTTACTAATACAGTTTTCCATTTTGAACACTGAAAATAATTTCTGGAAATGTCTGGAAAACTGGAACACACTTAAAAACTGTTTCCAAAATGAAAAACAGAATCATCTATCATCTATTTAGTTATGTCACTATAATCACATTACTATGATTACATTCATTATCATCTTATTTTACTTATCACTATCTTCTATCTTTTTTACTTACTTTACTTATTTAAACATAATTTATTTGCTTACACTTTAAAGTTAGATATTATTTACATTATCAAAATTAAGAATTAAACTCTATATAATGTTTTAGATTTTGATTGAACTCAATAGATTATTAGTTCAAATATTTTTAATTATGTTACATCATAATACAAGTTGGGTCCAGATATCGAATATTGAAATCTAACATATATTAGAATTCAAAGTAAAAGTTATATATTCATATACATGTCAATGAATATATCCAAAAAAAATATTTTAAATATTAGCTCAAAAAATACTAAAATTATCTAAACTAAATTTTAAGTAAAAACTGAAAAATTAGAAAACAGAAAACCGAGAACAGTTTTCTATTAGTAAACAAGTTTTCTAAACAGAAAACAAAAAATGAAAAACAAAGAATGAAAACTGAAAAATTAGAAAATAGAAAACAGAAAACAGTTTTCTGTTAGTAAACGGACCCCTAATTTTTGTTCCATTGACTAGTTGACTTCATGCCACAAAATTAGGTGTGCTCTTGCTTCTTATGCTTCAGGGAAAAAGAGACAGAAGTGGTCACTTTTATGTATACTTCAGAACTTTGCCAAAGAGGAGCAAGGAAGCTTTGATCACATCGCCTGATTGCTATTAACAAGCTTGTACCAAAGTCCCAATTCGTATATCAAATGTTGGGAATAAAGATGTATATTAGAGACTAGAGAGGAACTTTATAGATTTCCCTATCAAAGTTAGTAACTTCATAGTTTCATGTCTATTTGACAATTCTATTGTTAAGAAATTGTGCGATAAAGGAAATATGAAAGATAGGATAAAACAGCTTGCTATAAAGGCTACTTAAGCCAGAAAGGGAGAAACAACTGTCATTTAAAGCTTCATTTAGGAGGGATTGAGTTTGGAGCATATAGAGCTGTGGTGGTGAGTTTGAAATGATAATGGTAAACGACCATTAAAGACATTTACATTAGTATACAAATAACTTTAATAAATTGGTAAGGGTATAAATATCCCAAAAGCTCCAAATGCCCCAACCCCCTTGGGTTGGGTACAATGGGAATTTGAACTATAGTAGTTGAAGCAGTAACCACCCCAAACACTAGGTATCCAAACACTGCTACGAGAGAATTTGGAGCAATGGAACACTCCCACTGCTCAGTAAAGTAGTGACGAATTCATGATTCCTGTTCTTAAAATGCAAGAGAATTATATTATGCCATTATTAACTATTGTAACTCCAAATTACCAGTAGCAAAAACAAGCAGCCATTTTATTTATTACCCCATATGAAATCCACTAAAAAAAGACTTAGTAGTGTCAGACCATAAAGAAAGTTGATGTACAAAAGCAAACTATACCTAACCTCTTTTAAAGAATTGATAAAACTCCATTTCACGCTATCTTCAGCTTCACATGGGGTTAAAATATTTCCAGGGTATCCTCTAAAATGTACCTTCAGGAAGTTGTGGAAGAGTGTCATCATCAATAATAGAAGAATTGCAGAGAGCATGGGAATAAAAATATATATATAAATATAAATAAATAAATGAAAAGACAAAACTAACTTTCTACATAGAAAACATACTTATTTTTAATGAATACTACATAAAACAATTAGAACTAGTTTAAAGATAAACTTCTTGACAGAAAGGGGGTAAAGGTTAGTTTCAACAACAAAAAGCAGAATATATCTTGCCATGATGTGATACTCCTGAGAATGGTATAGCAGAGACCAACTTGATAATCTGTGAATGGCCATTAAAGAATATTTCCTTGTACAATTGATCCATTTCAAAGAAAGGAATTTCTTCAAAAGCATGATTTTTGAACAATAAATTCCACTCAACTTGATTAAAACCCTAGAATCCACACACACTCAGTGTCATGTCCGCCAACTAATTTTATCATGCTGCTTGCCGAGATAAATTCCTTGCTGTTTTTTAAGCAACTCCAACATTAAAAAATACAATGCTTTAATCCATAATAGATTAACAAGTATGCATTGAGTACTGCAAAAGGAATGATACTTCATCAATAAAATGAAATAAAATTATTCACCACAATTTCTTTTATGCTGAATTTGCACTGTACAACCTGAATTACAAATTCCTATTCTGGCTATTCAAAATGAGCATTAGATGATGTATAAAAATCTTAATAGTAAACACAGTATTGAGGTTTTCAGGTTTCTCATAATTTCAAGAAAATAGCAAAGTCAATAAATCAACCCCAAGAAAATACCGTTAGATTCCATGGTCTTTCTGGTTCTGCACACAGAAGATCAAAGAGTACCCCAATAGGTATATACCTGCACACATGACCCAATTAATCAACCCAGCAAATAGCAATCCTTATTAGAGGAATGGCAAAGTGCTACTTCAAAAATAATAATAATAATAAAACATAAAAAAAAGGTTTTGGGAGGTGAGGGCTGAGGCCACGGTGAAGATGAGCAGTGTCAAACCCAACTGGCTACTTAAGCTAGAGTACAACACATCACTGTATAATATAGATACATTGATCTAAACATGGATATAGTAACAACTTTAATCAAAATCACTTCTATAGGTAACTAGAAATGAATTCTTATAAAATATTAAAGAGTTCTTGTTACACACCTAAAACTCTGAAGTCTTCATGCTACTGAAATTCATATTCCATATGTTCATGAAACAAGATTTGCTATTCACCAATTTATTACAATTAACATGCTTAAAATAAGAAGCTAAGTAGATACAGTTTCTTGTGAGGATAGAATACCATTTCAGAGGAAGTCCTTTGTACTCAAACCAAATAGTGTCCACACCCGGGGGAAGTGTACCACTGAAGAAAGGTTTAACTTGTGGGGCTAACAGAGGCAGATACCCTATTCGAGGAGCTAGAATCTGAAACAGATAAAACATGAAATCAATCTAAGCTAAACTGCTATTAAAAAAAAAAATATCAAAGTTCAATAGCTATACATCAGTTTCAGCCCACTCAAACACAAGTCTGCTGATCAAAGTTATTGGCATCATTAACAACAAATCATTAATTGAATGAATTTCTCTAATGCCCTATTTTAAGTAAAAAATTTATGCAGAATTGCAAATAAATAAATTGAAATTCTAGTAAGTTCAGAAGAACAAGCTCTGTAATAAGGTAAGATCCATGTAGCAACAATAAATCCAATGTGGGTCATGCTACAAGTCTTGCTTGATTTCTGTGGCCAATTATAGCATACTCGCTAGTCGCTACATTGAAGCTACCAATACTCTCGCTAAACTCTTCAATGAAAACAAAAGTCCACAAGAGATATCTGCAACACTCATATCCATACTAATTGTGTATATATATGTATACTAAAACATCAATCAATCAACGGTGACAATCAATAAGCGGCAAACACACACAGATAGAGAGGGAGAGAGAGGGGATTACGAGAGCAGGGGGAGGCAGAGGGAGAGTGGTGACTTCGGATTCGTGAAGATGAATCTGTAGTGGAATTGCTCCTTCCCAAACATACTTCTGTGCTTCTGTGCCTTTACTGATTTCCATTGTTTATGAGCTAAAAGCCTTAAAACTGAGCAACAATTAGCGCCAGGCACAATGCTCAAGACTCAAAGACTCGAAAGATTCCCCAAACTCTCTCTGTCTTTTCTCTTTCCTTTGCTTCGGAGATCAAAGGTTTCGTGAGGTGGAAGAGAAGATCGATTGAATAATGGGCCGTCTTTCTTTCTCTTTCGACTAAACTTTAGTTCCGGTTTTAAGGCAAATTATGCTATGGAACCGTGTCCAATATGTGCACGGTGGATATACTATACATTCATAATTTTTATATTGTAAATTCATAATTTTTAAATTGTAAATTCATAAAATTTATAATGTAGATTCATAATTTTTATATTGCACATTCATAATTTCTGTACTGTAAATTCATAATTTCGGTAATGTAGATTTATAATTTCTAAACTGTATAGTTATCAAATTATGAACACATAGTTATCAAATTATGAATCTACAGTATATAAATTATGAATGTGCAGTATAGAAATTATGAATCTACATTATAAAAATTATGAATCTATAATACATAAATTATGAATGTGTAGTATAGAAATTATGAATCTACAGTACAGAAAGTATGAATGTGCAGTATAGAAATTATGAATCTACCGTATAAAAATTATGAATCTACAATATAGAAATTATGAATGTACAGCGTGTCCACATGCACATGGTGAACACAGGTCCAAAGCATAACGCTCCCGATTTTAATGGCCCCAAGTAGGGTGCGGGCCAGCCCGTCCAACCGCGGCTTGGAAACACACAGCTCAAGCCCGCCCCCATGCGGGCTGGCTGGCGGGCCTCCCATTAAATTTTTTTAAAAAAAAAATAAGAAATAAAAATCAAGTAGTATGAAGTAGTTAATGACAATAACACATAGTAAGCTCAAACAATATTTGGACAGAAAAGCATCTCTAAATTAACTAATTATACAATACAGTACACAAAATAGTTAATGACAATAACACATAGTAAGCTCAAACAATATTTGGACAGAAAAGCATGTCTAAATTAACTAATTATACAATACAGTACACAAAACATTAATTTTTAGATATTATATTATATATCAATATTAAAAAAAATGTTGGATGATATCAGGTTTCGACCCTCTTAAATACTAATAGTATAAATTTAGCTAGTTGATAATCAAGTCCAGGTATGTAAAATGATGATGAATGGTATGTTTGTAGGAAAATTTATGTATTTGATACCTTTTTTCTTCTGTTGAGAGGGGGATACCCGTCAAAAAACTCAGAGAAACAAACAATCACAAGTGAGAGACCCGTCTAATTGACGACGCTCCGATCCGGTCTAACTCGATCAACTCCTCCATCTCGCGCGGCGGTCTATCAAGAATGACGATTCCGCCTTGATGCGCCGCCGCCTTGTGAGCTAGCCTGTCCGCAAGTCTATTCTGCTCTCTGTATATGTGAACGTACCTCACCTCGGAGAAAACTGCTGCTTCTCGGTGGCACATGCAGAGGATGTTGTTTGACATGTCCCTCCACCCTTCGCCATTACGAAGACTGTCCAACAGGTTTTTTGAATCGCACTCAAGGACGACGCGTCTGGCTCCATACTCGTGTATATATCATATTATATTTTTATATGTATTTATTTATATATAACTAGAGTTTTATATTTTTTAAGCTAATTTATTATCCTATGCATTTATAGACTGTATTTTGATAAAAATAAAGGGTTAAGTTATTTACCTATTGTCATGAACTTAAAAGAAGCAAATGGTGTGTTTGATTCGCATATGAGAATCGAAATCAGAATCAGAAAGAATATCAAATATTTGATAATGTCGTAATGGTAATGAGTTTTGGTGAAAGTATTTTGCATATTTGGTAGTATGGTGGAATGAAAATTATTAGACTGAGAATGAATAATGAAATGAAATCCTTTTATTAGGAAATGAGTTTTTAATGTTACTCCAAATTTTGTACTTTTAAAATCAATAAAATTTCTTTTGCTTCTCATATATGATAAAATGATGACTCATGAATTTTCCAAACCTTCGAAAGTACATAGATATTGTTGACCTCCTAGTCTTTGAGCTGTGTCTCTTGGTGTTAAGCTGCAAAAGTTGCTTTATTTTGTTGGAAAAAGTGTCAAATTGGCTTCCTAAGTCGATCGGATAGTGCAATTGAGTCCCCTAACTAAAAAAATGTCCATTCAGATCCCCTAAACCTGTTAAATTGTTTAATTAAGTCCAAAGTGACTTGTTTAACAGGTTAAATCTTCACATGGTTGACACATGTCATTTTAAAATATATTTTTTTGTTTTTTGTTTTTTTTAATGATTTATTTATTTATTAAAATATATATTATATATATAAAAAATAAAATAAATAAATAAATAAAACACAGCCACTTAATCAACTTTGTGCGTTTTCAAAAATAAAAAACAGCTTTGTTTTTGTTTTTTTTTTTTAAATTTTAATTTATTTTTTTATATGTAATATATATTTTAATAAATAAATAAATCATTTAAAAAAAAACCAAAAAAAAAAATTTAAAGTGACACGTGTCAATTGAAGCATGTGCTCCATCTCAACTAAAAGCTTAAGCTGATAGTTGAATTGCACATTAATGACTATATGCTCACAGTGTCAACAATGTGAAGATTTAACCTGTTAAACAAGTCACCTTGGACTTAATTGAACAATTTTACAGGTTTAGGGGATTTCAATGGAGTTTTTTTTAATTAGGGAAACCAATTGCACTATCCGGTCAACTTAGGGGGCCAATTTGACACTTTTCCCTATTTTGTTAGATTAGCATTTGCTTGTTGTTCATGTATTTTACTTGCGGGAAAATAATGGTAATATCTATGTATGATAACTGTAGTTCCATAATCTATAATAATTACTCGTACTATTTACTTAGGGATAAGAAATCACATCAGAAACAAGAGATGCATACAATTTTTGGCTAATCAAGACTTGAGATACATTGTGAATCAACTACAATCAACATAAACTACGCCCAATGATGAAGTTTCTCTAATTACATTAACTCTCCTTTTTTCTGGGCTCTACCAAATTAAAGAGCAAACAAAATTTTCCTCAAAAGACCAATTGTTTGATGCAATTCTAGGATGAGGCTTCACTTCTAAGCTTCAAACTGTTTGCCTTCAAAGGTCTGCCCATAATTCCAGTTCTTGGGAGCAACATTGTAAGATGTCAGGGTCACACGATCGCTGCTAGTTATCTCGAACGATAATGGTTGACTCCTCAAGTTTGCATTTATGTGCCAATTTTGGCCCCAATTCCTACCCATTGGAAGCCATCCTGTTCTTGAACCCTTAATTTTCACTGCAATTATATCGCCAGTTCCGGCAACATTTCTGATTAGCACTGAGATAAATATCCCTGCACCACTAACAGTGAACCTCACTCCTCCTTCCTTCCTGCACTTTATTCTGTTTGAAATCAACAAAAAACTTATATGATTTACATTCTGTCCAAAAAGGTTTGTGACATGAGAATAACATATATTACTGCATAGATACAATTGAAGCATGTGTTCTAACTCAACTAAAAACTTAAACTGATAGTTGGATTGAACATTAATGGTTATATACTGGTGTTACAAAAGCCATTAATGACATCCAAGCATGCATCTAGTTCATCAAAGCTAATAACAGAGTGATTGCAGAAATACAGTAAGAACATTAGAACAATAGTAAATTGAAACGACGGAAAACGAACCTGCGATACTGAATGGGCATATTGGAAGCTTTCCAGATGGCAATTTTCTCGAAGGCTTCAATGGGGAGCACGAAATGGGCATTGGGAGGGTTACAGTGGCCGCCGCCGTCGGGCTCGAAGCCGTAGTTGGGAGCGCAGAAATTGGTAGCGGTTACAATGATGGAAGTGCCGGGAATGCACCACCGGAGATCCTCCACGCACCTGACCTCGAAGCACGCGCCGCAGATCTGACCCCTCTCGAACAGAACCGTGCTCAGCCCCGCCGTGGCCTTCCCGTACCCGCTCTGCTCCAAATCCCCATACCCGCAGGCCCCGCCCACCGCGTCCCGGGGATCCGCAGGGGCGTAGTAGGTGGCGCGCGCCGGCCGCCACTCCGATTGCAAGGACGCCGCCGCCGCGGAGGAGGTCGGCGACCAGCCGTCGTGGGAAAAAACCAACGACGTCTTAGAAAAGAGTGTTAACGCAAGGAGATACAGTAATAAAAGTACAGTACTATCCGGCATACTCGAAGCTAGCATTAGCAGTATCTATAGGTGAGAGTGGTTATCTTCAACCTCAGTTCTCTGCAACTCTGCTATGGTGCTGCGGTCAATGGGAGAAGCCTAGAAGCTATAACCGGTTTGCTTTTCGCAGAAGCCGATGAAAATGGAGTCGTTTCAGAAAAGCAAACGGATTGATGATGATTGTTACTACTTTTGTAGCCTAGAACAGTTAAAAAGTAAGCAAATCACGCGGTTGTGGGGTACATTAAACCAAACCCTAGGGCTCCAGCAGGGCCCAATCATTGAATTCAAATTCAAATATTCAAAGGAAAGTATGATAATATGATATTCGATTTAGTCTGAAACAGAGAACAATCTGAAGAAATGCAGAGAATATGAATTATGAAGAAAAACACTAAATCATTCCAAATCGGAGCAATCCAAAGCGGTTTTGATCTTCTGAACGGTGGAGCTAATGAGGGCGTGCACGGTGGCCACGCAGTCCATGTTGACCTGCTTTGAGAGAGAGCCGTTGCTTATCAATATCTGGAACGCCACGGTCAACAGGGACCCACCTTGTCCCTTTTTACTGCTCGACGTTGAGCTTCTCTTTTCCAGACGACCGTCGCCGCTGATCACAAACCCCGACGGGAGCATCGGAAATTTGATCGGATCATCGCCGTTCATGGTGGCGGTGATGACCGGGAGGTCCATCGGAGCGTACACCACATGACCTTCCAACGAGTTAACGCAGTTCTCTTGCAGCATCAGCATGCTGCTTTCTTTCGAAACATAAGGCTGCAAATTTATGTTAGTAAAAATTGAAGAATGTGCTCCATCTCAACTAAAAAACACAAAGATTGTGATCTACCTGAATAATGGAGACACAGTTTCCGGGATGATTTCCGGTAGGGATGCGGGCGACCTCGGTGACGGGGTAGCCATTAGAAAGAACGTCCCAGTGAGCTCTTAACTGATCATCTCTGAAGAAATTGAAGAGATGGTCCAAGGGAAGAGGAAGCCAGAGAGACGAAGCAGCGCAGACGATCAATGCGTCTGCAGATTGGGCTGTTTCGCCGGCGCTTTTGCGAATCGAAATCCTGACGCCGCTATTGTTCATCTCCGACGATTGAGGGAAATCTACTCTTTCACCCATGTTCAGTACCTCGCAGAAGCTCTTCACCATCCTCTGTGATAACTGCATCACGCTCCTCCTTCCTTGAGGCTCATTAATCACTGCATGCATGCCCACCAGTCCACCACCAAACAATTCAAAATTTTTAGTGTCACTATTTGAGGGTAAGCACAGATAAATCACTGTGTCGGGTATTGTGACCTTAGTTGACACGTAAATTAGTCTAAATTATTCATAGTTGATTGACTGTCTCAAATCAAGAAGGTCAATAAGTTACTTCCAATAACTTGTATCCTTCCAATGACTAAGTCAATAGTCTGGCCGCCATAACTACCAAGCAGGCAAATAGGTTACTCCCCATAACCAGCTTAGTTGACATGAGTAGCACTGCACTCTTGTCCCTTAAAAGGTCCAGAGTTTGAATCCCCTCTGGTATGAAAAAATCAATATGATCAACACTTTGCCCCTTAATTGGGCTTACCAGGTGCGAACGGAGATTAGTCTGAGTATGGTACGGACTTAAAGTGCCTCCTACAATTATGGTCTGCCACCTCTGTGGTCACTTATAACCTTCTGATTACTAAGTCAATTCACTGTCTGACCGATTTAGCTGGATTGGTCCCCTAATATTACACATATGATCTATACATTATATTATTATATGCTCAACATATATACCTCCTTCAAGTTCATGTTTAGCGGTAGGTGCACCCCTTAATCCCATGGAGAATGCATAACGTTCACACATTCTTTGAAGTGTAACGATCCATCGGTTCGCTCCATAGGCTTGACTGCCGCAGATTAAATCTCTATACAGGCGATGAGTTTGTGCTTTATCATCCACTTGAACATGTTCAATCCATGTAACCTACAAAAACATTTATATATATATCAAATCAGATCACCATTATGTGTTCCCAAAATATATATATATATATATATATATATATATATATATATATATATATATATATATATATATATATATAGATGCAGAAGGAACCTTGGATTTGCCATTATGCAGATCTTGAATCAAGCATCCAGAGGGAAGCCTCCAGGAGTAAGATGGAGCAAAACCCTCGTTCTCTTTGAAGCAATCATATGAAACATGAACCATTAACCATGCGCTTGAATCCAGTTGTCGGCAATAACGTAAGAAAATGAAGTCTCGAGGCGCCACCATCGGTGATAGAATGTGCATTTTCTCATACATCTGTCACAGCAGCATAGTTTTATAATTTGAAACAGAAGCTGGCATAAACAACTCAGTTGGTCACTGGGGAAGAATAATTTGAAATAGAAGAAGTTATGCAATTTCCGACCACCTGAAAGTGATCATAAATTAAGTCGAAAGCAAAAAGTGGTCGGAAATAGCAACAAAAGTTTTTTCCGTATACCAAAAATGACTTTGGACTTAATTTAAGATCACTTTCAGGTGGTCGGAAATTCCATAATTTCCGGCAGTGATATATTTAATTTACCAATTGTAAGGAGCCTCCTAGCATTCCAGAATCAAGAACTTCAATGACCCTAGCCGTTGCCACAATTGTTGGGAAGGAATCCATCCATTTACTCTACACAATCAAATTAAACTTCAAAATACAGTTTCCAGTTGAAAATGAGCTCTGAAGATGGACGGAAAGAGGTCGGAATAAGATAAGTAACGAACTTAACTGGATCAAGACACATGTCGATGAGTTCAGCCGGGTTGGCGGCGACAACGCCGGAATCCTTGGATGATTCCGTCCTAGTACTGACGCTTCTCAGGTAATTCACCTTGGGGAAAACTCTGTCGTAGGTTTCGCGATGGAGAACTAATCGCCCCTCTTCGGGGGTTCGTATCCACAGGGGTTCATCCGCTTGCAGAAGCTCAATAACCTCTTCCATGGCGGCCGCCATTGTTTCAATCATCACGCTTTTCTCCATCTCTTGCACTCCTCCACCCAGCGTCAACGGCTGCGATGAAACCACCGCCGGATTATTGTTATTATTCCGAGGAATAATATTCCGGTGGACGTTCTCCATCTGATCAACGGGAGGTGATGAGCCGTCGCCGCCTAATAACCCTCCGGCCAGCAGGTAGTTGCTTTCTTCATGCAAAACTCCACTACAAGGTGGCGCCACCACCATGGATCTTCCCATCAGATTGGAAATCATTGCTGATAATCTCTCGTGCTAAAAACATTAAACTTCCAAATCAAAAACTAAAAACAAAAGATTCTCAATCAAAGTGTTGAAAAGAAAATGAATTGAATTGAAGAACCTCTTCCTTGAGCTGTGCATTCTCCATTCTCAGAATTTGCAGACCGCGTTTTCTCTCTTCTTCTCCGAGACCAGGACCGTCGCAGTTTAGGCAGACGACGTTCTTCAGCGCCTCCCTCATCGCCAGATTCTCACAGTGAATTCTTTCATTTTCTGTTCGAAGTGCACTGTTATCTGCCCTCTCACCCTGAGCCTGCATTATATTCAAACATATATTGAATTTCCATTTTTTTAAAAAGAAAACATGAATTTATAAGTGTTAACGGGCGGGTCCTGTTTTACCGCTCTTACTTTCTTTCTTAGTTTGTCTCAAAATATTGTCTCCAAAATTCAACATCATCATCATTCTATAATCTATATTTCCCAATTTAGGGTTATAAGTTTTGCATTCTTTGTATTATATTTTCAAAAGTGAGAAAAGTGAGAGGTATAATTGGGTAAAGCAATATTTATTTTAGTTTCCTAAAAAGTGTGTAAAAAGTAAATGTGACAACCAAATCGGGATAAAATGAGTAATACATAAAAGCGCAAATATTAATTTTGGTCCCATGAGTATTAGTAAAATGACAGTTTTGGTCCATATGTTTAATTCCTACCAATTTTTATCCACGACTATTGTTTTAGTGCCAAAATTCATCACGTCGGTCACTCCTTCATTTAAGACATGTCGAAATAAGAAATTATTAAGGATATTTTCGTCATTTTCAAATTAAGATACCAATTTGAGCATGAATAAATGGATTTAATCCCTAAGACCAATCCCAATTCGCAGTTCCCCTTCTCAAATTAAGGTAGGATGATGATGAGAACTACGAATTGGGTTCGATTTTAGGGCTTAAACCCTTTATTCATACTCAAATTAGGATCTTAAGTTGAAAAGGATGAAAATACCTTTAAAATTTAGATTTCGGCATGGTTTAAACGGAGGGGTGACAGTCGTGATGAATTTTGGCAGTAAAATAATAATCGTAGATAAAAATTGGTACTAAAACAATAGTTGTGGATAAAAATTGATAGAGATTAAACATGTGAACTAAAATTGTCATTTTATATTAATACTTGTAGGACCAAAATTGATATTTACTCTTAAATATTTAGTAGAGACAAGTATGATATATACCTTTGTTTGTGTCCTTTTGTTTTGGAACCAAAATTTGATCTGCTTAGGCTCCAATCCTAGTTCCCTACTCAGTTGTCGTCGCTGGTTCTCATCTGGATGTGGGCAATCCTTGAAAAACCTTCATTCATATCAGCCAATTAATCATATTTTTTAAGAATTAATTAACTAACACAAAATCATCAAAACCAGTAAATGTGAAATTAATCATATCAAATTAGATTAATAGATTGCTATAATTTTTTTTATATTAATTAATTACAGTTAATAACAAGCACTCATCTCAATAAATCAAACAAAAACCTATGTAGACAAAGACCATACAACGCAAGCATACTGGACATTAATTTTAATTAGTTAGTCAGGACTTGATCCAACCCCTAATCTTAAAATCAATAATGGCACAATGCCCCTAAAGGTCTGAATATTTTTCTCGTAATTAATCATTTTTTTGTCAAATTTAACCAATTTGCTATCAATTTCAAATAATTCTAGAGCAGAATGAATAGATATGTGTGTAAGCAAGAGACTTATGTTCGATTCAACTTCTATCTCGACATGTTTACATGAATGACTGAAAACAACAACAAAAATGAGAGTAAAATGAACAAATATGTGTAAACATATAAGAACTTATGTTCGATTAAACTCGTACATCTATCAGTCAATTTTTTGCAAAAAGACCAGAATAAGAGTAAAATCATACCCTTCGAGTTGCTGAATTTGTTGGGACGTATGGCGATGATAATGCTTCTTGCCTCTTCTAGAGCTGGAACTATCCTGATCATTATCATCTCCAGATCCATTTCCTCTGTACCCAGAATCCATCTCTTTCACTCAAAGGATACCAATTCAATCAAGCAAAGCAAAACTATGATCTTTTCTTTAATTATCAGAGAGAATATAATGATATGATGTTACAAAAGAGTATAAACAACGTAACAACAATAAGGCCAGGGGATAGAAGAAAATAGAATTCAGTGTATATAAGTCATATTTCACCAAGGATGCAGGCTTCTTAAATGAATTTTGATCTGTGGATTTCATGGGATCATTTGGTAAAGATTTATAGTAATTGGCTTCATGTTTTTTTGGTAATCATAGTTGGTGTGTAACAGTTGGAGATTATTGTAAATAAAATGCGGGATATCAAGAAGAATCACGGGTTTGATTCATAGACAAAATAATAATAATTCAAGCGGGATGGAACAAGTTAGCTATCTCTAAATTCCGGATTCAAACATCGTACATGAAATAGCAGATGTTGTCAAAGTTTCTTCCGTAATATATAGCTCGACTCCTTACAAAAATAATACATGAATTAATAAACAAATTAATTAATCTTAAACTCTTAACTCTTCTTTTTATATAAAGTTTCAAATAAAATTAATAGCATTGGACTACAAGATTCTTAATAATGATTAATTATTTAATTAGATGGAGAGATACAAATTCATAATTTCTGTCGAAATATTTTATTTAAAAAATTAATTGCATTAAGCAATCGCATTGGCGGCATAGCTTTGCATTATTACTCTCCTTTCCTAATTAGGCAGTGGAAATTCAAGATCTATTCATATCTGATCTTTTAGGAATTTATTAGTATTTTCCTTAACCATATAGGCAATATATTCATTTTTAGATAATTTGCATTTAATTTGTTCTTTTATAATGTTATACCTTATATAATTATGTCTTTTAAAAGTTTAATTTGGTATCATAATTGATACTTAAAATGGTCATTGACTATATCGTAATTTTCAAATTAATCCCCAACTATTAATTCTCTCAAAATGATTCCTCGACTATAACAAAAATTTACTCGTTTTAATCTTTTGTTATTTACACTGAGGATTAAATTGAATAAAAAAATTTCATAGTTAATGAATTATTTTAAGTGAATTGGTAGTCAATGACTATTTTGAGAATTATGACATAGTCGATAAGTCGATAAACTATTTTAGATATTATCTCTTGATATTATTCCACCAAAGTCGCCTTCTAGGTGAGAGTTACATTTAATTCTTGTAATTATATTGGTGATAATTAACACATTTGTCGATTATATTATAATATAAGATAATACAATTTATACTTATTGTTTTTAGAAAAATAAATAATAATTATATACATTATACAAAAATAGAAATGTGTGGTTGCATTCTTATAAATTACAATTAATGTTGACAGGTTTAGTCAACTTATGCAAATTATTTTGTGGGCTCATGTCTAAAAATACACAAATTACATACTGAATGTTTACAATTTTATCTACTAAATATTCACAATTTATATACTAAATATTCACAATACAAATTGTAAACATTCAGTATATAAATTGTGTATTTTGAACTTAGATCTACCTTGCAAGGTGAATTCCGATCCATAATATAACTGATGGTCAACCTACAAATGGACCAGTGGTGTATTACTTTTTTTTTGTATGTAATGGATTAACAGGATTACATTTGTTAATATTTAATTAATAAAAGTAGTTGTTTACAATCACCAATTTTATTGTTTTAGTGATTGAAAATAATCCAAGTACAAATTTCTATAGCAAAGGCATAACATTACAAACGTACATTAAGATTCAAATACGAGTACAATATGAAAAATACAATTTATATGTGTATTTTTTTCTGGAATATTAAGAGTTTATTAAATAAAATTAGTTCTTTAATGCGCTTTGCGTGAATGGAATAATGCCTAATAATTATTTTTAAATAAGTATTTTAAACTATATCAATGCAATATTATATCGGATGTTCATGCATAGGTAAATAAATATTGAATTTGTTTATTTAAATTGGTAATTTAAAGTATATAAATTCAAGATAATATATGAAAGGTTGATTATATTATCACTAAAATAAATGTTTGCAACTTTGTAATAATGCTAGTCTAAATATTTAGTCTAAAAACAATAGTATGAATAAAAACTACTTTTGGTTTAAATTTCTCTAATTCTTCTTAGTTCTCTTTTGGGTAGCATTGTCATTGTCTTCATCTTCAGTACATGTCCTCTTTTTTTTTTTTTTTTTTTTTTTTTTTTTTTTTTTTATTGGTAGTGTGTCATGTGCAATTGGGTTACTGGTGGTAGCATAGATGGATTCATCATGCAATGAGATTATGGTGTAGGAAGTTTTAGATTTGTAGTTAGGTTGCACAGGTTTGACAATGATGTAAGAACAATTTCGTCCGATAAAAAAAGTAATAGTATAATATTTGTAAAAGTAATGTACAATTGTACCATTATAAAAATACATACAAAAAATACTAATACTATAACGACCTAAGTCATACCAATAATGCAAAAATATAATTGAAATATTAAGTTTTGTTCTAATCTAAATAATTAGAAGAAGATTAATTAAATGAAAAAAAAAAACTTAACCTAAATTTGTTTTTTTTTTTAAATGCATAAAAATCAAATGATTTTAAAAGTTATTGATTTATAATCTTTGATGCTTAACTTTTAATGTTATGTATTTAGTTGGACTAATTATTTGACCAAAATTTATGTTAAATTTTATATTATATATTTATTAAATACATTTTAACATATTCGTAGTATATATATATATATATATATATATATATATATATATAATAGAGGGTAGATAAGAAAAATTATTAAAAAATGTTAAAAACAAAATAATATGAACCATTCATTTTAAGAAACAATACTACAGACATTTTTTTTTTTGTTTCATTTAAGAGCATAATATTATTGACTCTTATTAGAATGGTAGATAATAATTCGTTTCAACATAACTGAGATGAAGTCTCGTCTCTCATATATGGTGATGACAACTCCAAGCTTGAGCAATCGTTATGCTATGGACCGGTGTCCAGCATGCAACGGCACCATTCTCTTCCACTTTTTTTTTTTTTTAAAAATAAATAAATAAATAAAATCAGACCACTTTGTTATAGGAGTATATGTTCATAATTTTATCACTATATATTCATAATTGTAAGTTCATAATGTCAGAGTTCTGTGTTCATAATTGCATAACTGTACATTCATAATTGCATAAATGTACATTCATAATTGCATAACTGTACATTCATAATTCCGTAACTGTAAATTCATAATTTTCGAAACTCTATGTTCACAATTTTAGAGCTCTATGTTCATAAGTTTATCACTATATGTTCATAATTGTAAGTTCCTAATGTCAGAGTTCTGTGTTCATAATTCCATAACTTACATTCATAATTCCATAACTGTACATTCATAATTGCATAACTGTTCATTCATAATTCCATAATTGTACATTCATAATGCCACAAACAAATAACGTCGTTAACAGCGAGACAAAATCAAAATTTTTTTTTAACTAAAAGGCCACGTTTTCCCTTAAAACAATATCGTTTTGGACTCGTGTCCACAATGCATTGTGGACACGAGTCCACAGCATAATTTGTCAAGCTTGAGCATGTCATTTGAAATACATGACAACAAACTTGGACTACCAGATATGGGCCATTAAGTTGGATTTGATATACCAATATTGTTGGGTTGGGTCAGACCATAACCCAATATTTTATCATATGTAAAAGTCGGCAATTTATATCCTGCATCAGGGCGTGCATTGTATTGTGTGCCCTTATGCAAAACGATATCGTTTTAATTTTTTTTTATTGAAATTTCGTTATCCTGTGTTGGCGGTTAATTTTCTTTTAAAAAAATCTCATGTTCAAAAATGTACATAATTGTATACTAGAGTACACAGAATTGTATAACAAAATACACATACTTTTTTTAAAAAGATAATACATATAATCTAACATCTAACATAATACATAATATACATAAACTTTTAACATAATAAACATCAACTCTTAACATAATACACATAAATTTCCTGTATCGGAGGTACATAATTGTATAAAAAAGATGTACATGATTGTATAAAAAATGTACATAATTGTATAAACAAATACATATAATTGTATAAACAAATACACATAATTTATAAACAAATGCACATAATCACGTCAATTCCCTACATAACTTACCAAAACGACGTCGTTTTGGAAGGCGCGGGACACACAGTGCTATGCGCGCCGTGGTACAGAGTACAACGATTGGTAAAAGTCACTTTGAATATAAATAGATTTAATTGTACCTTCTTTTTTTTTTTTCCTAAAAGAGAGATAATTAACCATTAATATCAACAAAGGTTACATTTATAAGAAAAGCCAAAGGGCATAAGTGTCATTCCCCATGACCTGACATAGAAATGGCTTCTCTCACAAGAGCGTTAGTAGCATAATTGATGGTCCCGATTGTAAAGTAAAAGTCTAAAGGGGTAGGGATAGGGAGGAGGGGAGGAGGTGAATAGATTTTTAAAGTTTAAAATTCTTTGCAAATTATCTTAAATGTTGATTGCCAAAGGTCTTGTGGTCGAGCGGCATAACTGTGGATCCTCAAATGAGAGGTCTCAAGTTCAAACCCTAGTGCGGGGATATTGACTCTTTGTGAGTTAGTATGTTTGAACATATACTACATTTTAGGTTATAGTCACAATAGCTTTATTTTTGGTAAATGTAGGGATCCATTATTTTTGGCATTTTGATTTTGATCAAAAGTCAAAATTGTTATTTGGTAATTCAAAAGTTTGGAGCAATGTTTTGCTCCAACCTCTAGCAGCATCTGGGGGTTGACATTTTGGAAAAAGAAAATTCTTTATCCAAAACACCATTCAATTTATAAAAAAAAAAAAAAAAAATACTACATTTACGGGGCGTTTGGTTGGAAGGAGAGAATTACATGGGAAAGGAATTGCAATTCTAGGAGAAATGAATTACTGGGAATAAAATGAGAATTTAAATTTTACTGTTTGATTTACAAAAATATAATTATTGAAAATTTTTTCATTTAAAACGACTTCGTTTTGAGCAAAAATTTATTTAAAAATAAAAATTGACTCTGTCGAGTTTGAGTCTACCGACTAAATGGCATCTAGAAGTGAAATCCCACAGTCTAGGTGCACCTAAAATTGAATATGGCTAGAAAGAGATATAAAAATTAATGTAATTCAGTTTGGATATAAATATTATTTGACTTCCACAACAGAAGAGATTAGCTAGTAGGAATCATAGGATGGTCACTCTTTCGTCCAATTCATCAATTATTTTGTTTCTTCTTTAATTGCGAAGGGCCCATACATATATAAAAAATCTTCTAATTTACAATGATGTCAACCCACTAAAATCTTTGAATATGGGATCAATTATTGTGCCATTTGTGCCTTAGCTTACCCTTTACTTTTCTAATCTTTTACCCAGAGCCACATAATATATATAAGAGTTCTAATATGAATACTCTCAAATTCTACTTCATCAATTATATCTTCTGATGTGGTAAGTATGGATAGGACATTTTTATTTTATGGGTACAGAAAAATTTGTTTACATCTAAACTAGATTTGTAAGAGATTAAACCCAACAAGTGTGACATGAATTTGACGCCGTCACACCGGAAAATTCACGATCGTGAGTTTAATTGGGAAGTGTGTTGGGATATTTAATTGGATTATTGTATTTGTGGTTGTAGTAGCGGAAGCCATTTGGAAGGGGAAGGAGAGAAAAAAAAAAAAAAAAAAAAAACTAGGAGAAATTAGGCTCTGATACCATAATAGATTATGAACTTAACTGATATTATTGATGTAAAACAATCAACTTTAAATAACATACAAGGGAAAGAAGATAGCAAGTAGTTAGCAGGTTGTTGCAACAACTAGTCTAACAGTGTTACATAAAAGGAATGCAACTAGAACTAATCATATACAAAAGATGTCAGCCACAGACATTCTTAGCAAGTAACAGTTGAGGAGTATAATTTGAGAGTACAAATAGTTCATTTGAAACAACATATTCAATTTTCTTATCCGAAACATATACACTTCTGAACTAATGATGACGTAATAAAAATATAAATTTACTTTTTTTTCTTTGCAAATACAAATATAAATTTACTATTAACCATTTATCTACAATTTCTAATATATTCTTCTAAAAAAAAATTATTGCAAAGTCAATGATAAAATACCAAAGATAATAGGTACAAACCCATAACAAATCAACGAGGATTTTCCTTTTCTTATTTGTCTGACAAAAAAATAATAATAATAAAAAATCTTATAGTGATTCAGAAAATACAATGGCTCTATTTGGCAAACCTAGCTAAAAAGTTATAAGCTAGGAGCTGAAAGCTGAAAAGCTATAAGCTCGAAGCTGAAAACGGAAGATCTGTTAAGCTAGCTGTTATGATTAAAGTGTTTGGTAAAATTAGCTTTTTGATAAGCTGATAAATGTAAAAAGACTAAAAAGGACATTTTTATAAAATTTAAATTAGTTTGTTTACATATTAAAAGTTAACATTTTATCTTAAAAAAATAACATTTTGAAATAAAGCTATTAGTATAATCACGATCTAGCATCTCATAATGAAGTAGGAATATTGTTGCAAATCTAATAATAATAATAATAATAATAATAATAATAATAATAATATTATTATTATTATTATTATTATTATTTGCGGTGAAAGTTGCGGATAAAGGAAGAGAGAAAATGGTTTTAATTAAGAATGGTAAATTATGTCATTTCTTTAAAATAATAACAATAAAGATGAAAAAAAAAAGTTAGGAAGCTATGAGCTTATTTTGAAACAGTACCTAAGGTAACGTTCCAAAATAAGCTCTTATTTTAAGCTAGTAGCTTATTTTGCGAACATTACCAAACAAAGCTTATAGCTTATTAGTAGCTTAAAATAATTTATAAGTTCCTAAATAAGCTCTACCAAACAGACCAATATATCATCGCCCCCTCCAATGTCATCACACACATCCACATCAAATGTTTCTCGCAAATGAAGAATTATGAGAATTATCTTCCAAATCTATCATATTAATAATTAATAATATTCATATATTCTGACCACATATCACAACAAGTCAACAAGTCAATTCTATACATAATTGTCCGTACGAACTTAATTTACTGGTTCAGTAAACAGTATTTGGAAGAAGAGATCAATGTTCGAACCTCGTCAAGTGAATAGATTCTTTGTGCACACCGACATTTGGCCATATCTATTGAGTCATTGAGTCAGCATGATTTACATCCTCCCAAAATACTCTGTCCAGTCGAAATGTAGGGACGGGACCCTTCGAATTGAGAATTCAACCTTTGGGAGAAAATCATATCCATAATTGTAACATTTGCCATCAGAAGATTAAGAGAGAATTTTAAATGGCTAGTATTATCACCAACTAACATAGACAATAATATGATGAACATTTTAAGCAACCTAAGGAACATTATCCTAAACATTTTCAATACTATCTCGGTGTGCCACTTCATTCCATCATTCTTTATAGCCAAGCAACCATTAGTTTTTTTGTATTGGATTACAATTTCTAATATATTCGTTGCATGGCTCCACTCAAAACTCATTTATTTTTATTTATATTTTAAGTACCTAAATGAGTTTAAACATAAGGTTTTCTAATCAAAATCAATATGTATGTTATTAATATCAAAAATAAAATGAAAAAAATTTGGAAAAAAAAAACACAACCTTTTAAAAATTAGAAAATAAAAAAATCAAGAAATACTATTTAATACTTTTAAAAAAATTAAACACAAAAGTACACATAACTTTACTTATAACTATGATCATTATTAATTACGAACGTTCAATATTTCTCCACCTACCTACTAAATCATCCATCCACCACTAATTATCTACCAATTCGAATCAACATCGCCTACTGTCATACTGACACCATCACCACAATCACATTCAACGATTCATCATTTTTTTTCTACTCACCGATATCTTCTTATTTAATCATACCACTAGTCCACTACCATACTGCATTTATTATTATCATTACTTACTTTTCTCAAAATGTTGAATTCCCAACATTAAGGGCCACTCATACCCCGGCCTGACATTACTCAGTTTATCAACTATTATACGTCTATCATTATTTATATCTACGTAATCCTACTATAGCCTACTTACTGTCACCAACCACCACCTCTACTATTTGAAACTATATTGTGACTCACTACTTGCATTTATATTTTTAATATACAGAAAAAATAGATTTTAAATATTTTCATATTTTATAAATTCAAAAACGTATAGTTGAAATTTAATATGATTTATAATCTAGCAGCGGTGGATCGGATCCATCCTCCCACTACTCCTCGGCTTCGAAGGAGATCGACGGCACGACTGGATCTATTGCGGTCGACCTCCAGTCCCCCAAGAAACTCCCGATCAAATTGTTGCGCGGTTCTTGGAAGATCTGCGAAGAGTCGGATATTCTGCTCCACCGCCGGCAATTTCACGTCTAACGACCGGCGATCAGCCTCAGGTGCTCCAGGCTTATCACTATCAGATTGATCAGTGTGATCGTAATCAAGGTTCGACACCTCCTGGCGATTTACAATGATTTGTGATCATTCGATCGTAATCAAGGTTCGAAACCGCAGCAAGTACAACCATCCGATCGTCGAACTGTTGGTAGGGGTGGTCTCGGCTCACTCTCACGATCCTTCACCGCTACTCAGGTTGATGACCAGCCTCCGGCGACTGGAACAGAGCATAAACAACCAGCAGATGGCAGTGATACTTTGCTGCAGAAAAACGACGGGTCTGGCATGCGTCTTCCACCGGGCGATCACTCCGTTTTCTAGACAAATCATCGCGAATGGCGATCTGATGTTGCAGAACAACTGCAACGAGAGGTCAACTCTGTTTGCGCGTCAATGAGGCGGAGAGGATGGCCGGAGCAGATCGTCGATTCGAAGACCGCCGCCGGCCGCTTTCCGCCAAGCCTCTCCCTTGTCTCCGATCTTGACCTGGAGGCATAATTGAAATCCTTGGCGACGAGGAAGGTACGCTATCACCGGATTCCGCCATGTGGAAGAGGTTTCCAGTGTTGGCGAGCGAATCTTCGATCCGAAACTGATAATGGATGTGCAACATCCTAGACAAGAACGGCGCAAGAGATAAACAAAAATCTATTGGGTAGAGCATCATATGCTGATAATCTATTGTTAAAAGAAATAGAGAGACAAGGGAGAAAGGGAGAATCATGTCTTCATTCATCTGTATCCCTTCCATTACACATACAATACATATATATAATACCGAGTAATAATGGCATACATAATGACACATTAATATGTCTGTTACAAACGTTACAAAATAATGGCCACCATTAATATTTATAACACTCCCCCTTGGACATTATTTGTCCATAATCTTGCCTCGTTAAAAACTTGCTAGGAAAACCCTGTGGGAAAAACCTAGACAAGAAAAGAGTACAATAGCAAATATATTCATGCCTCATTAAAAACTTCACTAGGAAAACCACGTGGGAAAAACCTAGTTGAAGAAAAGAGTACATGATATATATAAAAACATATATTGTATTTGGTCGCCTCATTAAAAACCTTAACTTAAGAAAACCCTGTGGGAAATACTTAGTTAAGGGAAAAAGAGTACAACCATAAGCCTTCAGGGCGCAAACCGCATAATCTTCAGGATTTTGGGGTTTGTCCGTTTAAGCAATTATTTTGCAACTTTTCCTCATTGTCATTACTATATCATACTCATGCCTCGTTAAAAACCACACTAGAAAACCCAATGGGAGAAAACTAGTAAGGAAAAGAGTACATGATATTTATGTATTTATGTGTTGCAAATAGTGCGCAATTGTTAGTCTTTTATGACTTAATATTCAGGATTTTACGTTCAATGTTCAATCTTCCGGATTGATTCGAGTAAATGTACTTCCAGTCTCCCCCTGAAGATAACAATCTTCAAGTTCTATATATATTTCAAATTTTGAAGAGATGGATTGGACAAATCTTCTGGATTGTCACTTAGAGTAGTGTACAATAATCTTATGGCTCTTCTAGAGCTAATATAACATTTGTGCAACACAAGTGTTATTGTCCTCATTTTGAACATTTAGGGAAATTCATTGTATAACCAGTTTGGACTTGGCATTGCGGGGATCAAACAAAACAGCCAGTACCCAAGTAGCCTATTAAAACCGTATCATGGTTTCTTACATAAATGTCATGTCTTTGTATCTCGAAGATACCGGAGGATATGTTAATCATTATTCAAGTACTTCATTTGTAGGGGGGGGGGGGGGGGGGGGGGCGGGGGCACTAGATTTTGCTAGCAATTTTATCGCAAATATGTTGGGGTTATGGAACTTCTGGTTCTATAATGGTGCTCCAATGATAATGAAGTAAGGGACTTCGAGTCCAAAAAGGTTCCTTATCTACTTCAAGAGATTATTAGGCAACCTTTAGTTTGATAAAAACATGACACTTATATGCATATAGACATATGAAAAAGCATTTTTAGATGTAGGCTGACTGGTGTATATAAAAAAAACTGTAAAGAAAAACTCGATCTTCAAGTCGAGATAATACTTATAGCTTTCACAAGCTTTTTGTTTCAAAAGTCTCAGTCTTTAAACATGAACTGACATCATCAAGCTCTTTATATCTTTCATTGATGTTTACACCATCAATCTTGACTGAGATAATAAATAATAAATAAGTTCATTATCAACCCTTTATCGAGCACACAATGGTACATATTATTCCTTCAATGAGGATATTAACTCCATTCGTAACCCTTTAAAGAGTAAATAATGACACATAATAATACTTAAATAAATCCTTATTTCGAGAATTATGAATCCATCCAGGATTTCTCAAAATAAATTTAACTGCATATCTAAATTTATTATTCTGCCAATTGTATTATGTTGCGGAACTTAATGCCATTTACCATGGGAAAGTATATTTGATTAAAATCAATTAAGGGTCTCTGCGTGAACCCATAGGCTACAAACTCGCTTTATCACCTCATTATTCTTATTTCTCTTTCATGCACACACCCATATGTAACCTTCAGGGTTAACGCTCAAATGGTGCATTATTATAAAGAGAATTATCCATTTTAGCGAGTTCAGCTATGCCTTAATTGCTCCTTTATACGTTAAATAGTCATGACACTTCCGGTGCCTAACTCTGGATCCAGATTATTATCATATAACGGAGCAATTTGTAATGGCAATTGTGTTGTCGACAACTATAACCTTTTTATAAATGTCTCCCACATTTGTAAAAGTAATGGCAATTTCTAAAACAACCAGATTCTATACATTTCCCAAAGATATTTTGATCTGGTCGTTCCGCATCCCTAGTATTGTGTTTGTTTGGTGCACCTATAAATTGACTAGGGTTTCTCGTCATCTGGACGAGCGTCTTCAGGACTAAAATATTCAATGCTATTTCAAGAGTGACAATATTTTTATACTAGATCTAGTATAATGATTCTTATTTCTTACACTGATGGATCTCCTATACTTCTGGTATCAAGGAGTATCGATATATTTGGTCCAAACTGGGGAAGGTATATGGGACCTAGTCACTCTTTTATGATTAGTATGACCAATATATGTATTTAGCAGATTATTTGCTAATATCGCAAGTAGATTATCTTTTGAACTTCCAGTTCAGTCTAACTAGTACATGGATTTAAATAATGAAGATATTTTCATTCTATGAAATTTCTTGGCATTCTATTAAATTTGAACTCTTATCTCCCCCTAATGCCGAGAAGCAATCTTCATTAATTAAGTATGCAGTCAGCGTACCTAAGGATATGTATTGGTCTCCTATCATGTGCTCTTGGTATTAGCTGATCAAGAGACAGAGGGTTCTTTGGTAGCCTTTTTAGAGGTACGCTGTGGTGGTGATGTATTTGAAATAGACTGCGCACTATAAATAATAACGCAGATAGGGAAATGTTTATTTTTAAACCATGTACTAGGCATAACAATCCTTGAGGGATTGGTTTGTGATATGCAATGAGTTAGATTTGGATTTAGAACAAAAATATATCCCCAAAACAGATAATTCAGTAATTTTTCTTCACACATGCTCTATAAAGTACTCATGTGGATAAGAAATTGTAATATCTAACTCATTATGTTTGCCCTAAGAGACCCAATTGGTCATGCCGTAATTTAAAAAATGGGTCTCTAAAAAAATAAAGATTATCACAACAAAATAAGTTGTCAAATGTATCCGGGTTGGACTTCCATTTGGAAGGTTGTGAGTTCGAGCCTCAGTGGAGGCGTTATTGGCTCTTTGTGTTTCAATAGGTTGAGAAAGTATATGAACAGATACTACAATACTACAATGTAATAGAGCTAGTAGCATTCAAAAAAAATCACAAGTGGCATATAAAATCAGATAGGGCAAGCATACACATTGAACAAAATGATTGAAACATTCGATAATCTTAGGGAGATTATTGAACAAAATGATTGAAACATTCGATAATCTTAGGGAGATTAAATGCCAAATATTAGCAATTTATTTGCTTCAGGCAAACCAGCATGGTGTGACTCACTTTTAGCTGTTAAGCACATAACATTTTTGCATAGTAGCATTGCATTAAAAAAATAGAAGTTGCAGACTTCATTCATGAGTTATTAGTCATCCAAAAATCAATCTCATCAGGGGTCTTCCAGACCTTATTAGATAAATAGCCCAATGACACATTGTCAAGTATGGAAGGTTTAAAGCTCAAAGAGTATATTTCCACGAAAGTTAAGTGTTGTTGTCTTTTAAAAAAAATCGACGACACTCAAAGCACTTAGTATAATTTTGTCATGTACTACTACTGGAGTACTATGTGACTATCATAGATGACAATGTTTAAAATAGTTTTGGTCATGTACTTCTACTGGAGTACAATGAATTCATGTACCATCCGGGAGGTAAAATTAGGGAAGTAAAAACTAAGTAGTAAAATCTGGGAGGTGAACTTTGAGAAGTAAAATTCAATAATTAGCTTTCCAGATAACCAAGAATTAATTGTTCGGATCATGCATTGTATGCATTGGGGGATCATAATGATATTATAGACTCATGGTAATCCTTCAGGGATTGACTTAGGGTTTATGGATCCTCTCCGGTCAAATATGCATAATAGAGGGCTTACGACAAAGGGTGACAATAAAAATTAGTGCTCTTAGTGTTTACCTTCTGGGCAAAACTATATTAAAAATTAGGCACAATCATCTTGTTTAAATACTGAAATTTGAAATTTATTTCAATGTCAAAGACTCATGTGAAACAATGCTATAATAAATTAGCACAACCAACAATCTTGAATTTGGACAAATAACAATTGATGACTTTTAATATCAGTACCAAGTCAATTTTACATTTGGGAAATTTGTCCTGGTGCTATTATCATATATCATTGTAGCAACAAATTTGCCTTCCGGGCAAAGCTATATTCAATATTTATGCTATATATCACAATATTTAGACTCATATCAAGATCAAACTAAGGTTTAGCAACGACAGGTGCAACCTAACAATGAAAGACCTTATTGAGAATTCATACTATTGTCTCACATATAAGTTGTGTGATAAATCTCAACCGTTATGGCCTATAGCAAATAATTAATTGCCAACAAGAGAAATAACAAATTCTCTTATATGAGCCTAATCGAGAGATTACATGCTAAATATTGTCAATTTAAAATAAGCATATTCAATATGTGATATAATTGTCCCTTGTGTCATGGACACCAAAAAATCTCAATTAAGTCATGCACATCCACTTTAAACAAAGAGTATCATGTGTGGTACACACAATGCATGACATGAAAAAAAGAGATTCTATTAATTCATAAATTAGAAAATAAATTAGAGAATAAAATGAGAGAAGTACCATTCGCCAAAGGATAACGAGCACATGTTTCGCTGCCGGGCCCATTCATTCCTATTTCGGGGAGTCAAAACCAGCACTTTTCCAAGCAAGCTCTCATTTTATCTCATAGTTTCATACAAGTATGAAAACATCACAAAAATAGCAAGATATACAAGCTGAAATCGGTGAAAATTTTCAGAATTTTGACTTGGATTGCAGAATTTTCTGGGTAAAAACGGTAGCACATTTTGACACAAAATTTTGCAGGTATGTAGTTCAGTAAGTCTAGAACATACATAAAAATTTTCATGTCAATCCAAGGTGTGGAAGTATTTTTTCTGAAATTTTTCCCAACACTGCTCCAGGCAGAAAAATAATTGGCATGACACTGCCAGAACTTTACGGAATTTTTCTGGAACAACCAAAGCATATTTTTGAGAAATTCTTTTTAAAGATATTAAATATCATAAGTCTAGGTTCTCCAGAAAAAAATTTCAGGCCAAATGAAGTTCAACAAGTATCTTTCACGAATTTAGTGTTCAAATTGCGCCGATCAAAAATTTTTATGGCAACGATTACTATGTGTGAAGATCATTCTTTCTAGACACCATAAAAACACCAGATATACAATATATGGAGTAATCACGTCAAGTAAGCATATCGCAATATTTCATGTACCAGTCATAATGCTCTAAAGGACATGGCATTCATAGTTGTTAAGAAAATAAACAGATCCCACTTTTTGAAGAAAAACCTTTGACAACAAAGAGGGAAGATACACCCTTCAGCAATTATTTGTTTACTTCAGAGCTCTCTATTGTCAAGTTTTCAGAGATCCTAAAAGTTTGTTGCTGAAACATAGGATATGAACATTGACACACAATGATGCATACACATGAATTACAAACATCTCTTGCAGAGTTGGTAAGTAGTAGCTGCTCTAGATCAGATGATGCTCACAAATGGTTCGCAATGGGCCACCACAAGATTAAAATAATTAATAAATAGAGATGGATAATGCTTTAGATGATTCGCAATTAAGGGGATATACCATCACACACCATAAATTACATGAGAATATATGCAGAGCATATGAAATCAAGTAGAAACACTAGCAAATAGCTTTTCAGAATTTCTATCCATAACCTTGGAATTTTCAATAGGTTAAGAGAAGAGTTACCAACGCGTGGGTTTCGATCCGCAGCGTACGAAGCCGTTTAGCAGTTACAATCGTCAAAACATGTATTTCATGTGATTGAGATGCAGACAGATTGAATAGTCATAGAAACAGATAAACCAACAATTTCAAAAATATTCATATATAGATGAATCTAAAACCCTATGACTTAAAAAGTCAGAAATTGGAATGTTTAACCTGGGGGTTTCCATTGTTGGTGTGTCAATAGAGCTCCAGTATGCCTCATCATCTCGGTCACTCACCATTCATCGTCTCTCACGAACGATCGGACGTCGCAGTCCGAGACCAGATTGGCCTTTTCTTCTCGGCGATCCAAACAAGACTTGATTGGTCTTCGCAGCTGGCAATTGGCCTTCGATGAACGGAGGTCTCCGGGAGTCAATGTGCCGCCGGTCGCTTTCTACCGAACATCTCCGTAACGTCTCCGATAATCATTGGGTAGAGCATCACTGCTGATAACGTGTTAAAAGAAATAGAGAGACAAGGGAGAAAGGGAGAATCATGTCTTCATTCATCTGTATCCCTTCCATTACACATACAATACATATATATAATACCGAGTAATAATGGCATACATAATGACATATTAATATGTCTGTTACAAACGTTACAAAATAATGGCCACCATTAATATTTATAACAGTTTTCAATAAATTAATAATGGAAATTAGAAAACTGTTGAAAATTGAAGATAAAAATGAAAAACATTTCTTGTAACCAATTAAACAGACATTAAAACTCATTTAATGAATGAAGCAAACTTAAATATACTCTTAACAGCTCATTTAATTTATTCTCATTTCTCATGAACATATCATACTCGATTAAACATTCATAAACCTAATGCTTTCTTATTGGCTATGCATAAATTACATTACTTCTTAATTGGAAAAAAGCACGATAGTTGAACAGTAAACGCATATAACGGTCTGTTCGGAAATCCGAAAAATGATTTTTCAGAAATTATTTTCTGAGTTTCCCGTGTTTGGATGTGCCTGAAAATTCAAGTCAACGAAAATCATTTTCCGTTAATTAGGGAAAATATGGCTATTTTGGAGGAAAATAACTTTCGTCAAAATTTGACGAAAGTCATTTTTCACATACCAAAATTTGGAGAAATCATTGTTTCTGACCTTGGTTTTCGACAGAAACCATAGTTTTTTTAAAATTATTTTTTAATAAATAACATCATTTTTAATATTATTTTAAATATTTTTACATTCAAAATAAAATAATTAAAATGTTTAATTATAAAATTCTACTCATTTTCTAGAAAATGAACCAAATACACCAAGACAATTTTTCAAAGTACAACCAAACACTAAAAATGAAACTATTTTTTTGAAAAATAACTCATTTTTCAGAAAAAAAAAATATTTTCTTGATTTCCAAAGAAACCCTAATTTTAAATTAGGATATCATACATTTAATTTGTAACTTCGTTAGATCAAATATATATTATTTTGAGTTAATTACCAAAATGGTCTCTTGACTATAGTGTTATTATTAATTTGGTCCTTGACTATTTTTTTGACCAATTAAGTCTTCAACTTTAAAAATCTTAACCAATTTGGTCATCCGTTAGTGTTGCCGTTAGACTTCCGTTAACTTGTGACCAAATTGATAATTTTTCTATAGTCAATGAACCATTTCAATAATTAACTTTAGGTGTGGACAATTCGATTTGATTTTCCAGAACTAAACCGTACCGAACATTAAAGTAATTAACCGTACTGAACGATTCGATTAAAAACTGATTGGAAATACTGTTTGATTTTAGTAATAATAATAATAATAATAATAATAATAATAATAATAATAATAATAATAATAATAATAATAATAATAATAATAATAAAAAGGAAATACAATTCGGTTGAACGGTAAAGGAGGTATCAAGACATTTGGATTTACTTTTTTTTTATTTATTATTATTATTAAATAAAATCAAAAGGTATTTCCTTTCAGTTTTTAATCGAATTGTTCGGTACGCTTAATTACTTCAATGTTCGGTATAGTTCGGTTTGAGAAAACTGAGTCTAATTGCCACCCTTACAGTTAATTACTAAAATGGTCCCTTAACGTACTATAGCAAATTATCAATTTAGTTACAAGTTAACAAAAGTCTAACGGCAAAGCTAACGGAAGACCAAATTAGTTAAGATTTTTAAAGTTGAGGGACTTAATTGGTCAAAAAAATAGTAAAATACCAAATTAGTAATTGAGTAAATACTCAAAATGATCCATCGACTATAGCTAAATTCACAAATTGGTCCTCGACTTTCAATTTCAACCAATTAAGTCCTTAACTTTGTAATTTTAACACAATTTGGTCCTCTGTCTATTTGACTGTTTGTTGACCGTGATCGATGATCTCCAGAAGAACCTTCAGCTCTCGTCGGAGCACATGGAGGCCTCCAGGATGACGTTGCACTGGTTTGGAAACACGTCGTCTTCTTCGCTCTGGTACGAACTCAACTACATTGAATCCAAAGGGAGGATGAAGAAAGGCGACCGGATTTGGTAGATTGCTTTTTGGCAGTGAATTTAAATGTAACAGTGCGGTCTGGAAATGCAACCAGAACCTTAACAAATTGATGATAGAGCATGAAATCGCATATATATCCTCAAAAATCACAGTCAACAAATAGTCAAATAGACAGAAGACCAAATTGTGTTAAAACTACAAAGTTAAGGACTTAATTAGTTGAAATTGAAAGTCAAGGATCAATTTGTGAATTTAGCTATAGTTGATGGACTATTTTAGGTATTTACTCTTAGTAATTTCGCTATAGTCAATGGATATCAAAGTCAATGGACATTTTGATAATTAACTCTATTATTTTTCAAAGAACTTTTTAATCGAACGGATTAATAAAAGTAGAAAGCATAAAATTAAAAGTAAAAAATTGTGATATCCGTCAACATCCACTTGACCACTTCCCCGATAGTCACGCTTTTGCCTTTTGGTACACGTTTCGCAACTCTTTCAACTTTTACCCTTGGATCACGGCAAGGAATCATCCTCTCATCTTCAATTCATTCAACATTTCAACTTCAACACAGCACCATCCATAACCAATTCAGCATGCATGCTACCTTTCACACTATTAATACAACAGGACTGTTAGTTGTATATATATATATTTCTTTTACGCCAAGCTAAGGCATTGATAATGATCAATAGACTGTCTATTTGTCTCTCAATTGATCCACTCAATTCAGACTTTCCTCGACTGGCTTATCTCTTTACAACCTTTTACCGGCTAAGACTTCGATGACATGTTTCACCAAGTGCACACCCCCAAAATAGTTACGAATTTTCAATAAAACAAAAGGAGCACAAGAAAAGAATATTATTTAAAAAATTTGTACATCTAGTGCTTTAGGCATTTGTATTTTTGACGAGTGAAATAATACATATAGTATGGAGTGTCTCGACTCAATTGAAAATCTAAACTAATAATTATATATATTGTATATATATTCTCATAAGATCCTAAATTTATATATATTATGTTCAACTGTGAAGGTTTTATTAAGGGTGTGTTTGGTTCACACATAGGAATCGGAATCGGAATGGGTATCAAATACTTGGTAATGGTAATGGGTTTTGGTGAAAATATTGAACATGTTTGGTAGTAGGGTGGAATGAGAATGGTTACTAATAGTAGTGCTTAAGAATGAATAAGGGAGTGAAACCCTTACAGGGCGTTTGGTTGGAAGGGAGGAATTATGTGGGAAAAGAATTGTAATTCCATGGGAGTTGAATTACGGGGAATAAAGTGGTAATTTAAATTCCAGTGTTTGGTTGACAGGAATAGAATTACTGGGAATTTCAATTCCGATGTTTGGTATACATGGGAATTGAAAGGGAATAAGTAGTATAAAGTCAAAAATGTCCATTATTGTTGTTAGACATTAATTTTAGGTTAAAAGAGGAAGGGGTAATTTTGGCTCATCACTATCTTTTTTTCCCAGGAATTAAAATACCAGGGGGGACATGGGATTTTAATTCCATGAAAATGGGGGAATTGCAATTCCATGGAATTGCAATTCCCTCCAACCAAACTACGGAATTTAATGGCCTTTGGAATTAGGTGGGAATTAAGTGGGAAGGGAATTTAAAATCCCTCAAACCAAACGCCCTGTTATTGTATTTGGGTATGGGTTTTTCTATTGATGGGGTATTCGAAACCCATAGTAGTGTTCTAAAAACCTATCAACCAAACAACAACAATCACTTTCATACCCATTCCTATGGGCAAAACCCACCAACCAAACACACCCTAAGTTAGATTAATTTGTCTCTTCTTTTTTTTTTTTTTGAAGACAATTACTTTGTCTTTTGAGATCATAAAATCACCATGCTATTCTAATGTTTAATTAAAATAATAATTTAATCAATCTTATCTATCTTAAAAAATTGGTCAAATTGTACGTAAGTCAAGTGAATAGTGCAATTAAACTTCTTTAAGTAAAAAAAAATTATTAAAAAAAGAGTCGATTACACTTTTCGTTTGATTATGAATGTCAATTTAATTTGATCTGTTTCTCATCCATCTTTTATATTAAAAAAAAACAATTAACACTTTATTTAGTATCAATTTTATGATCTCCTACGTTTCTTAAGGGAAATTCTATTCACACCACCTCTTTTGCTATTTGCACCACCTATTTAATAGGTATAGTAACTTTATAAGTGGTGCAAATACAAAAGTGCTATTTGCAACACCATCATTAATTGTGGTCAAAGAGTAATATTGATTATCTATTTTTTATCACTCAAAATATTAATTAAAATAAATAAATAAATAAATAAAAAGTACCCGTCACCTTCTCCGTGAGAAGGCCAGGGACTGCCTTCTCACCGGAGAAGGCAACTGGGCTGCCTTCTCACTGGAGAAGGCAACTGGCTGCCTTCTCACCGGAGAAGGTGACGTTTAGGTTTTTTTTTTTTTTTTTTTTTAATGTGTTAATTAATTAAATTTTAAATTAACAAATTATTAATTGCAAGTTTGACCAGGTGGTGCAAATAGTAAAATGTACCCCATTTGACTATTTGCACCACCTATTAATTATTAAAAGTTTATCACATTTTTACAATTTTAAGATGCTTAATTTATATCCACTTTTGATAAAAGGGTGGTGCAAATAGCAATACCCTTTCTTAATCATGATATGGTGTCAATAAGATTAAAAAGTCAACATAAAGTTTGCTGCTAATTGGGGGATTAAAAAATCAGCATCAAGTTTTCAAAAAAACAAAAACAAACAAATCAGCATCAAGCATTAAAGTTGACAATTTGGTGGCATTATTATGTGATTTTAAAAAATCAGGAAACTAGGTGGGAACTGGGAAGCACACTAGTGACGCTACTACTCTACTAGTAGTGGACCGCACTTCCACGCGGCTCCCAGTATTTCCCACCCCAATGTAATGTGTTTAATATAACAGGATAAGATTGCTCAGATGGTATGTGGTGACTTCTTCTATGTAAGAGGTCATGAGATCGAGCCAGATTTAAGAGGTGTTTGGTTCAAGTTATATAGGATAACTAATGTTATATTTGCTTAGGAATATAAGATTCTCATGTTTGGTTCATGTTATGTAATTTTTTCAGAAAATGTCACATAACCTCTATATTGAGTTTTTAGCTATTGAAAGGGAATGTGAGATACTCTCCAATTTGGTAATCTCACATTCCCTTGTCTTATTACTAATTTTGGGTTTTTGACATTTTAATAAATTTATTTTGTTACTATTGTCTTATTTACATACATCAGTTTTAAACCAAACACATGAATTTAACATTCTCAGTAATCTAACATTCTCTAAGGTAATCTAACATTTCCGTGAACCAAACGCCCCCTAAGGGTGTGTTTGTTTAGAGGCTTTTGCATTTTATTATGGGTTTTGATACTCCATACTTATTATCATGTTTCTTTGTTTATTATTTGCATGAGCAACTCAGTTGGTCACATAGATAAAGTTTGGAAGAATGATTAGGAATAAAGTCGAGCGTGATGTGGGGACCCTTAGAGTTGAGAATTTAACCTTTTGAAAAGAATGTTTGTTTGCTTACTTTTATTATCTGGCTATTAGATTCAAATCTTTATATATGTAATGTTATTTATATCTTATAATACTTATATACTGAGTGAATTTTATTCTTATAACTTCACATTCACAATTTATCACAATTTTCTATATATATATCTTTTGTATAATTTCAACTCATTTTAAAAATATACTAATAACAATATTTTAATTTATTGTTAAACTAGTATTTTATTATGCGCGATGCGCAAAATTAGGTGCCTAATATTATTATTTTATATTAAAAATTTTTATATTTAAATTATTATAAATAATAATTTATACAATATAAATATCAAATGTATAAAAATGTTTACATTATTATTATTATTATTATTATTATTATTATTATTATTATTATTATTATTTATTCATTTGATGTTTATATTGTATAAAATAACTCCAAATTATAATGTATAAATATTATTATTATTGAAGAAGATAAGAAAATATATGGTGGACGCATGTGTATAGTAACAATAGTGGAAAAGATAACGGAAGTTATAACGGTAGAGGTATATTTGTTCAAAATATTATAAAGTACAACCTTTATAGCATAATGTATAAAAAAAAAACTTAACGGACATAAATGAAGGGTATAACCTTCATTCACACTTATTATGTTTTTAGATTATTCCAAAGAAAGGCTGAACCCAACCCTAAGGACCCCCTACACCCCGGCCTGACAGAGCATTTGGGAGCATTATGTTTTTAGATTAGATTAGATTAAAAAATAAAAAGGACAAAACAGCAAAAATAAAACGAAACTACTAAAAAGCTGTCAAACTAGCGCTGGTGAGGAAACACTGTCTTAATAATATTTATAAAAAAAAACATATTATAATATGATGTAGCAATGTCACGCCTTATTGTCATCCACACATATGAAAAGATACATATGGGCCTTCTTTGGCACATAATTAACTTTATCAGACAATTTTAACTTACTTAATCACTATTAGTTGTTTAATTTCGTTAAACAACTAATATAAGTGTTGGATTAATTAGATTTTTATAACATTTTATTATTTCAAAACGCTAAAATTAAAAAAAAGGATCAAAATAGTTTTTTTCGATCAATTTTTTTGAGAAAGTTATTTCACATATAATCAACTATCATCGCATGTAATCAACTATCAACTAACCGTCAATTTACCAAATATATTTTATGATCAACTAATATTATCAACTAACCAAAGCTACTAACCCAATCAGCTAATATTTACCGGCTAATAGGTATTTACCAAACACCCCATTGTTTTGAATGCAAAAATAAAAAAATTTGTGACTAACTATGCATTAAATTTGTAACTCATTAATAATTAGAGTTTAAATTAACCCATCCTTGCATTATAATATAAGGATAAAAAATTTAATAATAATATCAGAGTTATAAATACTACTACCAGTCTACCACTATATATCCTCCTTCTTGTTCAGCGTTGATTATAAAATTCTCACCGCCCATTCTCTCTTCCGTCGTCCGATCAGTACAGTCTCACCATGGTTTTGTCGAGGGCAGCTTCCGAGTCCGATGCCTCCATCAGCTCAACCTTCGCTTCCAGATACGTTCGAGCTCCCCTTCCTAGGTAAATATATACTATTTATTCCGATCCCTTTTTATGTTCTCCGATTAGGTTACTTCAAAATGAACGCCGGCGAATTGAATGATCGCAGGTTTAAAATGCCGGAGAACTCGATCCCCAAGGAAGCGGCGTACCAGATCATAAACGATGAGCTGATGCTGGACGGGAATCCGAGGTTGAACTTGGCGTCGTTTGTGACCACTTGGATGGAGCCTGAGTGCGATAAGCTTATCATGGACTCCATTAACAAGAACTACGTTGACATGGATGAGTATCCTGTCACCACTGAGCTTCAGGCAAGTCTTCATCGTCCTCTACTCTACTCTTCTCTTCTATTTCAGATTCATTTCACGTTTGTGTCTCTGTTCTGAACTCTGATCTGTTGTTCCGATTTGAAAAAATCAACTAAAATTACTCTAAATTATACAGTTAAATTATTTATCGTGATGAGTGAGATTTAAAATGGTAATAAATTTGACTTGAATGAATTCATTTACGCCGTCCTAGATTTCATGAATTCATATACGTCATCGCTGACAACTAGACTGCACTCCTGGAATCTGGATTGCATATCTCATTATCTCCCATATTTAGTGAGTAAATTAAAAAAAAAAAAAAAAAAAAAAAAACTTTTTGAGGACAACTTTTCAATAATAGGAATTATGCCCAATAGAATTTTTTTTTCTTTAATTATTTGGTAAAGAAATTTCACACTAAATTGGGCCTACAAGTCCCCATCATTCCATCAATACGCGTCCAATTTCGCAGCGTGTGGTCCTGATTGCTCAAACACCCAATTTGGCTGAATGTCAAAGGATGTCGCTCGCGTATTATGGTCGCATGGAAGTTAATAATTTTATTAATATCAAGACATTGATATAAAAATAAGTAACAATATTCTTTTTCTATTAATAGTTTTACTCTCATTTATTTGAAGAGCATCTCTAATGAAAAATTTTAGTGAGTTTTTTAAGATTTTTTTTTTGAAAAGATTTTTTAATTTAGGTAGAGGAGAGAGAATAAAAATTATTCATGCAAATTTTAATATTTTTAAACATTATTTGACATAAATAAAACAACGCTCTTGCCAATGACAGGTGCGCGTTGGGCACGTTAATATCTTTCTTCTTCTTTTTTTTTTTTTTTTTTTTTTATCATTCTTTTCTTCCTTTTACCTTTTCTTTTTTCTCTCTTTTCCTTTCTATGTGGTATGACAAAAATCTTTGAAAAACTAGAATTGGTGAGGATGCTTAAGTCAAAAAATAGCAACGGATCCCAACTTTCTATATTTAGCAGTTAGCACTCTGTTTTTAACATACACTTTTTTATATTAAAGAAATAATTGACTCAAAAATAGTGTGTGGTAAAGTAAAATTGCTATGGATAAGAGTAACATGCTCCGTTTATCTAAAAGGGTGAGTGAACACTGCTTAAATTCCTTAAAACAACCGAAGTTGTGAAGTTTTTTCATTCAATTTGTTTGTAAGCCTTAACATCTATCTCATTATTCACTATCTCACTCAATGTCAACAACTCTTTCTTGACTATATTTTTTTTTGAGTACTACTAACCTTATTACAATGTTCTGTGACTTCTCATTTGCAAGGGTCACAAATGTGCTATTGAGCATAAGCTACTTGACACCCCACTATATTTTAATTCTTTTAAACAAACGTACCTACATTTAATTGAAATGATTACTATAAAATTAAAGTTAAACTACTAATAGCTTAAAAATTAAACTACAATTTTGTTTTAAAAAAAATTAAAGTGCATAAAAAGTAAAATACAAACGATGCATATGTGACCATGTATATATATAGACTAAATTTAAATAAAAAATAATTAAAACAAAGAGTTGGCAACAAACTGAAAAATGGCCGTTGCTTGCAACGGCTGGGTCAAGTTCATAGTGGCCTTTAGCTGTTTTTTTTTTTTTTTTTTTTTTTTCAAGAGAAAAAGCACCTAGAATGTCCATTGTTCTATTTGTTCAAGAATCATGCAAAAGTTTTTTAAACCTTTAAAAACCCATGAAAAACCACTAATGGAGTGCGTGGCTCTTACCCCAAAAAGTTGAATCCCTAACCCGATAGAGCATATGGGAGGGTGTAAATCACGGTGAAGGCAGGGTCAAATACCGGTGTGCATAAGAAATCTACCCACTTTAAACATAATTTCACACTACCGTCGCCAAGGTTTGAACCTTAGTCTCTTACCCCAAATACTGCTCACTAAATCATTGAGCTAAACCCGTGCGAGTGGAGTGCTTGGCTCTTAAATACGTTGTTGGTGACCAATTCATTTTAACATTTTTTTTTTTGAATTTATATATTGTACTGTGCCGACAGACGACAAAGTCTTTGGAACCCATTCTTGATTTCTTGACCAAAGAGCCAAGTAGCCAACCTTGCTATTATTTAGCACATGGGAATACTAGAGGCATGTGCGATGGTGGCCCTAGTACTTGAAATATCAAATATGATAGCCCATGCCGGTGAATTGTGACTTTGCTTTTGGAAAGTGTCTGTCCATCGTTTCATTTTAACGTGTTTGCGCATCCAACACTTCAATTTTTATTTATTTTTATTTTTTAAAAGAAGCTAGGCAACAAGGGAAGGTGGGCCAATGTGTTAGTGATGTACTGATGTGACAAAATTATTTGATTTGTGCGACATTAGGATAAAATTAATATACTTGACATGATTGCTCAAATGAATATTATAAAGTTGACAAGATTGCTCATACGATGTTAAGACAATAGCATATTAAAGAATGAGTTTTAGGACATGGTATCTCAAGCTTTAATCCTTCACTTTTAGTTAGCTGTAATTATTTATTAATTATTTTTATTTTGTGGGTCCTAAAAAAAATGTTTATATCAAAAATTCAAGTTATGATGTAAAAGTTAGGATTAGAATTAGAGAGTAAGTAATATTTTCTTTAACAAATTTATCAAGATTAGATGACCTAGGACTTCCGGAGATTATAATCCAATATCTACGTAGCGTTTTTTTTTTTTTCTTTATTACAACGAGCCAATAACGCCTCTCTACTGAGACTCAAACTCACAATCTCCCATATAGAAGTTTAATCCGGGTGCCATTAGACTACAAAGTCTTGGCATGGCCAAGAGCATTTAATAATACTCCAACTTGTATATGGGCTTACAAAGGATTCAAATTTTATGGCAACCTAAGGCACACAATATATTTATTTGAGTACTACTAAGTACTAACTCTGTTACAATTAGTATTTGTTCATATCTACTTTCTCAATCTATTGAAACATCAAGAGTCAATAATCACTCTCACTAAGGCCGAGCTCCCATTTGGGAGAGTCATTTCGTATCAATAGACCACAAAGTCATTGGGAGGCATGCAATATATTGTTTCTCCATTGTTCTTAATAATATCCTGCTTGTTCTGAATGGTTATGTTGGACGTTCATTGACGGCCCGTGGTCATAAAATAAAAAAGTACACAATAAAGAAATTTACATGATCAAGATTATAATATTTTGTTGTAAAATATTTCTTATTATACTCTGTGTAAATTTTTATTTTCTTTTGGGTATCAAAAACAGAAAGTTAAAACTCAAGCCAAACTTTAATCTTTGAGTATTTGGCTTGGATTTCTAGTTGGACTGTTGGATAGAAAATATTATTGTGTAATTAGAGTATCAAACTCATGCAATTAGATTAGAAGATTGTTGACTATAAATGATTTTTTTTTTTTAATGAAACCTTAACCACCCTAAATGATTCATATTTATACTGTATTGAATTTTTGCAGAACCGATGTGTGAACATGATTGCCCATCTTTTCAATGCACCGCTGGGAGACGGCGAAGCGGCAGTCGGCGTCGGGACGGTTGGGTCGTCGGAAGCCATTATGCTGGCCGGATTAGCGTTCAAGAGAAAATGGCAAAACAAGATGAAAGCCCAGGGCAAACCACATGACAAGCCCAACATTGTTACTGGTGCCAATGTCCAGGTACATATACTTAAATTATTTCTAGTTCGATCACCTTCAACATTAATCGATGAGCATGTGTTTTATGTATGTATATATAAGCTGGTTACTTTTAATGGGCTTCAAGAAGATCAAGTTGTGAAACGAAGTTATACTTACAGGTATGTTGGGAGAAATTTGCGAGATACTTTGAAGTTGAACTGAAAGAGGTGAAGTTGAGCGATGGGTACTATGTGATGGACCCTGAGAAAGCCGTGGAAATGGTGGACGAGAACACAATCTGCGTCGCCGCCATCTTGGGCTCAACACTCAACGGCGAATTCGAAGATGTTAAGCGCTTGAACGATCTCTTAACAAAGAAAAACGAACAAACTGGGTATACTATATATTTTTTCATTAAATATTATTGTATTGTATAATTCAGGACATTATTAATTATTTAACGTTTGATAATTGGATGGGTAGGTGGGATACTCCGATCCACGTGGATGCCGCGAGTGGTGGGTTCATTGCCCCATTTCTTTACCCAGACCTGGAATGGGACTTCAGGTTGCCATTGGTGAAGAGCATTAATGTTAGTGGTCACAAGTATGGGCTTGTGTATGCTGGTATTGGATGGGTTATCTGGAGGAGCAAGGATGACTTGCCTGATGAACTTATCTTCCACATTAACTACCTTGGATCTGATCAACCTACTTTCACCCTCAACTTTTCCAAAGGTATTCTCCATCGTCACAGTTTATAATGTCATAGATTAAACTAATTAATTGATTATTGAATGGTTCGTTCTACCTATATACATTATAGTAGGGCCAGGTCGATTTGTCATTCCTTCATACATTTTAACTTGTTGCTGTTAATTTCCAGGTTCTAGTCAAGTAATTGCTCAATACTACCAATTGATTCGCTTAGGTCATGAGGTGAGTTTCGGTCCGAGTAAATAAGTATAGTTAGTATTATGATAGTAATATTTTGTACAATCAAGTATGTAAGATATTTCAGTCAAATTGATCAAGATTTTATTTACAAGTTCAATTTTAGGTGGGAGCAGCTTATTGACCTAATTCTTATTAATTTGAATTGGTCAGCTATGAGCAATAGGAATGCTTTATTTATGCTTTTATTGATATATATTATAGGGGTACAAGAATATTATGGAGAATTGCCAGGAAAACGCAGGAGTGCTAAGAGAAGGATTGGAGAAGACAGGGAAGTTCAATATCGTATCCAAGGAGATTGGAGTGCCACTGGTGGCGTTTTCTCTCAAGGACCACAGTCGCCACGACGAGTTCGAGATCTCGGATATGCTCCGGCGTTTCGGGTGGATCGTGCCGGCGTACACCATGCCGGCGGACGCGCAGCACGTGACGGTGCTCCGGGTGGTGATCAGGGAAGACTTCTCGAGGACGTTGGCGGAGCGGCTTGTCATAGACATCGAGAGGGTTCTCCACGACCTCGACGGCCTTCCGGCCAAAGTGGGTTCCAAGTATGCGACGGAAACGGAGGTGGTTTCGGTGGCCAATGGCGGCGTGGTGGTCCGCAAGAAGAGTGAACGGGAAGTGACGCTGGAGGTGACCACGGCGTGGAAGAAGTTCGTCGCCGATAGGAAAATGAAAAATGGGGTCTGCTAACTGCTAAGAGCCTAAGACTTAAGACGACTAGAGGCCGCAGAATGGCCAATATCGCTGTTTTTTGTTTTTACATGAAGATTGGTCGTTGAGTTTGTCCACTATTTATTTTATGTGTACTTGCACTCTTGCTCGTGTGTTATTAAGGCTCTACTTATGTATGCAAAGCCTTTAATAATATACTCCGTATAGTAATAAATGGACACCAGCCTATGCTTATCATTAAGAGTGCGATTTACTTAATACATACACTCGAGGGTGTGATTATGAATTTCCCTTGTTTCTTAAAAAAGAGTGTAATGTTTTGGTCATATGTGTGACTTGCCAATTTAGAGATGTTATGTAAAAAATAAGAAGTTAAAATATGTAAAATTAAAATAATTGGGATAGGCATTTTATTTTTGTCCTAATATAATATCTAAATAGATATATGATGGTGTAAATGGATACGGGCTACTAGGCCTTACAAGGTGCTTATATGAACAATTTATATTATGGATCAGGGTCACATATATAGCATTATGGATCTTAAATCGAAACGATGGGATACATAATTCATACTCATAAGGTACATGATTTCATAACACAATACATAAAAAATCACAACACAAAACGCATACACATGCTTATATATTTGGGGTGTGTTTGGTTCACACAAGGGAATCGGAATTGGAATTTAGTCAAATACTTGGTAATAATAATGAGTTTTGGTGAATGTATTTTGCATGTTTGGTAATAGGGTGGAATTGGAATTGATACGAGTAATTCCCGGTTGTACTCGTAGAATGTATGTACCGTATGTATGTAATGTAAAATGTCCATATAGTATGAACAAGGAAGAAGAGACATAGGCCAAGAAGTCCTTTTATTCATAATTGCTCTTTTGTATTTGTAGAGGGAAGGGAGAGCATAATGTAGAGAGAGAGAGAGAATGCATGGTGGAAGTAAAGGGAAGGAACCAAAAGTCCCCTCATCAAAGAGCTAGGTGCCCTTATATAGGTGCAACCAAGTTGGGTTTGAACTTGACCCGTTGACCTTGATTCGAACCGCTTGATCCAATCCAAACAGGGGCACGGGGCACGGAGCATACAGGGAGCCTGAACCCGGGGTATATTCCCCATCAGGAATGATTACCAATATTGATGTTTGGTTATGTATGACACTATAATGAGAATAAATGTTTTAAAACTACAAAAATAAAACATTAAGGCAATTGATCTTAATATAATGACATCCAAAGCACCAATATGGACAAAAAAATCAAAACAAAAATCTAAAAGCACTAATCCAAACTTAAAAATCATATTATATGGAATGATACCTCTTTTTAATTAGGGAATTGAGTTTTTAATTGAAGGGGTAATCAAATCTCATAGTTGTGTTTTAAAAAATTGTCAACCAAATACTAACTATGATTTTGATTCACATTCATGGTGTGTAAACCCATGAACCACACACACCCTTACTTATTTTTCAAATCTGATTTAGGTACATAATTTATATTTATAGGCACAGAATTTCACAACACAAAACATAGAAGTTCATAACGTAACACACAATTATTAATTTGTTTCAAGTACAAAATTCATACTCTTAAAATACATAATTTTATAATACAAGACACAAAAACTCATAACATAAAATACATACACGTGCACCAGGGTCCACAATGTACTATAAACCATGGTCCATGGTATAAAGCTTGGTGCTTAGGCCATTTACATTAGTGAATTTTGGACCAATTTTTGAGAAAATGTAAGTGATGTGGAAGAGAGAGAAAATAAAAAATCTTTTGCAAAAAGGTGATTTTTATCATAAAAGTGAGTCCCACCATGTGCATTTAAGCCTTGCATGTGGTCGCCTGTAATGCAACCAATGCGCCCAGCGAGGCGCGTGCACGTTAATATGCTTTGTTTGTTTTTTTTTTTTTCAAATTTATTTTATTGGTTTTTTTTTTTCATTTTTTCTTTTCTTTTTTTTTTTTTATATTCTCTCTTATAGTTGATACCTCAAAAAAATCGATCTAAAATTTTTACTATTGAGAATGCCTCGTGATGATGAAGTTGACCGTGTGGAAGGAGACACTAATAAACAAACGAGAAGAAATTGGGCATCTACTAATATGAATGCTATATGAATTGTACTAGATGGATTGACCACTCAAACCTAGGTATCAAGAGGCTCTTATTTCAATATGTAATTAATGGAATATATGGTAGCAAGGGTTCAATAATAAAGTGCCCACCACGCTAGCTCGGTCCTTTTTATAACCCAACTTGCTAGGCACTTGTCATTTCAACTTGCTATTATAGTAATAAAATGACGGGTTATACTATATGTGTTTCTAAATTTTACTCCTTAAATTGTACTTTCTGATGTGTTGGGTTTTGATAAATTATTTTGTGATATGGATCTCAATACAAGTATTTATATTAAGATTTTGTGTGTGAGAGTACAAGTTGAGAATAGAAAATAAGAGTACACATAACATTTTTTTAAAATGAGAGCAGTTGATAGGTGTTCAAGACTGATCGCTCAAGTTAAGAGCTTGTGGTAGTATGTTAGATTGTTAGGTAGAATTGGTAACAAAACCTAAGCAATTATGGTGCACATATGCAACCTTAGACAATATTTATCCTTGTAAATCATTTTCAAAAGTAAATCATATAATACTATCACATTATTATATTTACAATTCTTTCACTATTTTTCTACACCTCTATAATTTTATCTCATGTTCAACAACAACAACAACAACAATAATAATAATAATAAATAAATAAGAAAGTAGGCCCTAATTTTTGCTGCGAAATGCAGAAAATTTAAAAGGTTTATGAATATAATAATATCATTATATCAAAGAGATGATATATGGTTTATAAGTTTTTTTCTATTCAAATTATTTTATCTAATTTACTTATATTTCGTATTTGTCATAAATAAGTTTATAGCATTTCATAAATCATAATGCTTTAAAATCTCACCTCATTCAAGTATATTCATGGCTCCACATTTGACTATTGTATAGTTTATCATAAATATTGTATTGTAATTTATAATGTATTTTGTATTCGAACTAAAATATTGAATTATTGATGTTTGATATTCTGTCATGAACAATTTTTAATTTATTTGAACTTCGCCTTTGTCAAAAAAATTATGAATCCGCCCATGTTATTATCCATTAAAATAATATTAAACTTGTGACAATATTAATTTCGAGTTAAGAATTTAAAACTCTTCAACTAATGTTCATTATTTCTTTACTCTACATGTCATAACATTTATAAAACAATTTCATTTTAACATGCATTTTTGTGTTTTGGTTAGAACCAACGAAAAAGCCATGAATACCGTACCCCTTCATCATGTGGTCTCCATCATCTTCCATGCATTAGGCATATGTCTTACCAAAACATTAGTACAATAATCAAAGATTATTGATGTCGCATTTAAGTACCATCTAAGCAATCTAGATTTCCCGATGCACATTTAGTTAAATTACTATTTCATCCACCAACACCTCCAACAAGTGACTATCAACATCATATTGCCTGCACAGGCTTAACTTATTAATTTAGTAGGTAGTATTTGAGACAAAAGAACAAAGTTCGAAACTCGACAGCTGCAATGTGAGGAGAAGAAGTAACTACCAACACTTTTTATATTTGCTACCAAGTCCTTCACTTTGCCCCAAATTTGTAATCTACCATATATATTATATGTTTGATTAAAAAAAGGTTTAGATTAGCAAATCATTAATATACTACTAATATAATGGACATAAAAATATAAAGTTGAGTATTATTACAGACGGACAATATTTATTTTAAAATTCTAAAAAATTAAAAATATTATTGACCAATGAAAATTTGACATATAAACATTTAAAATTTTAATTTTTAAAAACTTGAAATTTTAATCTATGAGTTATAAGATATGTGTGTAATTTGTATTTATAATTAACATGAAGTTGTAATAGCACCTAATTAGTCATCAAGGTGGCATATATAGATTATGTTTTGATGAATGCGATTATTTTTTGACATAAACATAAAGAATACTAATATAATTTCCAAAATGATCTTCCGACTATAGCATTTTCTTAAATTGATTACTTGACTTTAAATTGCACCCAAAGTGGTCCTCCAACTGTTATCTTCGGCGTAAAGTAGGTGTTGAAATAAAGAGTATAACGGGTAATTAAGGTTTTTCACTCCAATTTAATGAATCTGCGACTCCTTTTCAACAACATGCACATGTTTTCTTCAAATTAGGTTTTTTATCTCCTCAATTTGCGATCAAATTGTGAATAATCTACTAAAAGGCCAAAATAGTTAATAGTTCACATCTACAAACTTCCCAAGACAAAAATTTTACTATGGAGATGTTCATATATAGCGAAATTTGAAAAGTTTCCCAAGGCAAATATTTCATCCCAGGCCGCAGCCGAAGACAAAGTCGTCGACCAAATATATAGTGAAATCTTTGCCTTGGGAAGTTTGTAGATGAAATTGAAGATGAACTATTTTGACCTTCTAGTTGATTATCCCACATTTTGATCACAAATTGATGAGAGCAATAACATAATTTAAAGAAAAAATGTGCACATGTTGCTGAAAATGAGTCGCAAATTCATTAAATTGGAGTGGGAAACCTGAATTACCCGTTTTACTCTTAATTTTAACACTTAATTCACGCCAAAGATAACGGATGACCATTTTGGCTTAAAATTCAATAGTTGGAGGACCACTTTGGGTGTAATTAAAAGTCAAAGAACCAATTTAAGAAAAGGCCATAGTCGGATGACCATTTTGGGAATTAACTCAATATAAAATTGATATAATTGTATTTTGAGAAAAATGACACTTTTTCTCCATGAGTTATATGCTTATAACACTTTTTTTCCCAGAGTTATTCATGTATCCACATTTGTCCCCCTAAGTTATCTTAAAAGTGACGATTTCCCCCCATTAAAAATAAGTATTTCATTTATTTTTCTTCTTCAACAAATGATTGCTTATATGTATGGATGACCACGGTTCGGTTCGAACCTAACCGCACACTGTAGCAACCGAACCGAAATAGTATGGACAATTTTGGTTAACAATAAAATAAAATAATAGTTGAATTTATACTATTTTAAAAATAAAAAATAGAATTTACAAAAATAAATAAAATTTGAACTGGCGGTCCAAACCGAAACTGGAACATTCCTAAATGGTTCCCATTTCGATTTATCATTCCTAAGAACCGTGAACTGAAACCAAACCGGCGATTCAAACCAAAACTGGAACATTCCTAAAAGGTTCCCGTTACGATTTATCATTTTCCAAAACTATGAACCGGAACCGAACCGCAGTCATATCTACTTATATGTGGAATTAGAATAAATGTGAAAATGACCAAACACTATACTATTGGTAAATGATAAATCAGTTCAGTTTGGTTCCAGTTTCGATTTTGAACTGTCGATTCAATTTTATTTATTTTAAATTCTATTTATTATTTTTAAAATAGTCTAAATTCAACAATTATTTTATTTTATTTCAATTCTAAATCGTAACAAAGTCTGTCCCTACTATTTCGGTTCGATTGTTACAGTGTCCAGTTAGGTTCGAATCGAACCGTACTCATCCCTACATATATGCAATAATTTGTTGGAGAAAAAAATAAATAAAAATACTTATTTTAAAGGATAAAATTGTCTATTTAATAATAAAGGTGGGAAACCACAACTTTTAACATAACTTAGAGGACAAATGTGGATACATCAATAACTCACGAGAAAAAATGCTATAAGTATATAACTCAAGGAAAAAAAAGGTGTCATTTTCCCTTTGTATTTTTAATATGATTTTCAGTCAATGATCTTGTGGTCTAGTGACATTAAGTGATTCTTTTAATTGGAAGGTTATGAATTCGAGTTTCAGTAGGACAATATTGACTTTTTGTATTTCAATCGGTTAAGAAAGTAGTTATGAGCAAATAAAAATATTATTCAATTTAGTATTAGAGCTAAATGCATACAAAATGTGATTTTATTAATTTGTATTATAAAAAAACTCCGTATAAAACTATAGTCTATAGATTTAGCTGTGGTTGTTTCCAGTTTCCAAGGACCAAGGTGCGAAGTCGCATTCCACTCCATGCGAGTCCGTTCCCACGTCCGTGTCGAAGGTGTCTCACTCGCTAAACATAGCGCGTGAGGAACAACCCAAAAAACTCCAATAGTGAAATCTTCGTCCTTCGTCTACAAAGTCTGATATTTGCATTTCAGGCTCTCGAAGTTTGCTCCCCGCCTTCACCATTGCTGAGGGAGATCGAGATCTACTCTCTCTCTAAAAAAAAAAAAAAAAAAAAGAATGGCAAAAATGGAGGAGAAGAGGACGGTGGCGTGGTGCGTCGTCTTTGTATTCGTAGCGTGCTGTGCGACGCCGGCGAGATCGGATGCATCGGATCACAAGTACAAGGCCGGAGATGCTGTCCCTCTCTACGCCAACAAGGTCGGGCCATTCCACAACCCGAGGTAATTAAATCTTCATCCTTAGCCTATTCATGCTGTTAGGTCGAATTAAATTTGCAAGTTCTGTTCATAATTAGCCTAATCATGCTCATGTGGTTGTCGGTGGATGTCGAAATGAGCGAGGAGTTTTGTGCTGTTGAGGTTGTCGGTCAATGTCACTCACACTTATGATTTCATGCAATTTCTTAGCTCTCAGTAGAGGTGTTTAGATTAATTTAGGACTAATCTACTTTGCTGGGATAATTAGAAGGAAAAATTGTTAGCATTCTGCTGGGATCTGAATATGCGAGTGGTCTACTTTGTTTGTAATCCGGATGAGTGAAATTGTGTCCTCCCTCTTGCTGCCACCGACAAGGATAAGCCACATTTAGGTGTTTGGAAGTGGTCCACTTTTGTCTTTAAAACACACGCAAAGCTTATTCATACTGTTCAGCTGAATTATATTTGAAAATCTTCGTAATTAGGTAATCATGTTTGCTGTGATTGTAGGTAGATGTGAAAATGAATGAGATATATTGTGCTTTTGAGTTTTCCGTCAATTTTCAGTGTTGTGATTTGTGAAATTCCTTAGCTTTCAGTTGAGGTATCTATATTAAAATTTGGGACCAATATACTTTTCTCGGACAAGTAAAAGGACAAATTGTTAGCTTTAGTTGGAATCTGAATTTGCGATGGTCCACTTTGTTTAGCATCTGGTTGAGTGAATTTGTCTCATGCCATGGACAAGGATAAGCTACAGTTAGATCTTTGGAGGGTTTAGGATATAGTGCCAAAGATAGAGGTGTGGCTTAAAAAGAATGCACTGAATATTTGAGATAAAAAGAAGGGAGAAGGGATTGACCGGGCTCCCAACTATTGTTTCTACTTCTTAAAGTTCAGGTTCTTCTAGTTGGGATGGAAGTTACAGAATAAATTCTCTGAATGTAATGAATACTGTATTCTAAATCTAGGTGCACAGCACAATAATATTCTTCTAGTTCATTTTCCATGCGCCAGGGATTGAGTTTTATGACAGACATAATTGGTCACACTAAAGTTGTCTTTTAAAACTTTGAAGTTTTTCTTCTTTTCCATGTTAGATTAATTGCCCAGTTTGAATCAACTTTGGTTATATTCTACCTTTTGTAAAAGAACTATAGGCGATGGAATTAGCATCTACAACTCATGTGTAATGGAAGTGCTGTTTAAAAGAATGATGAATACACTGATGTATAACATACTGAGTATTGATTTTGTGGCTCCTCAATAATATTGAGTTTATGGACTATATTATTTGACTACTATGGCTGTCATATCAAATCAAGAATGTTTGATCTTTTTTCACGATAAAATTCCTCTCTAAATCAAAATAAAAATGCTGGTTTTGGATAAACAAAGAGTTATATTCGGATATTATTTCCAAACAATTAATAATCAATTATTGAAGTCAAATGGTCAACTAAAATTTTAGTGAAGAGCATGTTAGTTTTCTTTTAGGAATCAAAGACTGATTGAGTGAGTTTTATTGGAATACTATTTCTGGATAATGAATAATTAATAAAATCAAAAGGGAAAACAGAGGGTGTTAAAAAAGGTATATCAATCTTCACAAAGGCAACAACCATAAGGCACTTCTACATTGAGCATAGGTTACTTGCAAGCATGCAACTCAAAACATATAGAAATTGTGTTGTTAAACTAGAACTTAGTGTTCACTGGATTGAAGTGTGCACTTCAGTCTTTCTGCATGCACTTATGTAGTTGTGAGTCAGGCCAGAACTAGTGTTCAATGGATTGATGTGTGCGCTTTAGTGTCTGTTCATGCACTTAAGTAGTTGTGATGTATGACTAACTGCATGAGTTTTTCTTTTTCGATATGCAGTGAAACATACCGCTATTTTGATCTCCCCTTCTGTCTTCCAGGTTAGGAATCATGATGACGTTATCTTCTCCAAAGTTGCTGTATTGTTAAAATTCAGAATTTATTAATTTGTTATATTATTATAGTTCTGAAGTCATTAATTTGGTATATTGTTCTAATTCTGAACTTATTGACATTCTTGACAGAGCATGTGGACGAGAAAAAGGAAGCCCTTGGTGAAGTCTTGAATGGTGATCGTTTGGTCAGTGCCCCTTACAAGCTTGACTTTATGTATGACAAGGACTCGGAAATAATTTGCAAGAGGACACTGTCACAGAAAGAAGTTGCACAATTCCGTGATGCTGTTGCCAAGGATTACTACTTCCAAATGTACTATGATGACCTTCCCATTTGGGGTTTTCTTGGAAAGGTTGATAAGGATGGAAAATCTGACCCCAGCGAATTCAAATATTACCTATTCAAACATCTTCATTTTGAGATCTTTTACAACAATGATCGTGTGGTTGAGATCAATGCACGGACTGATCCTAATGCCCTTGTTGACATCACTGAGGACAAAGAAGTTGACGTAGAATTCATGTATTCTGTGAAATGGAAGGAAACAAATACTCCTTTTGAGAAGAGAATGGAGAAGTACTCGCAGTCTTCATCATTGCCACACCACTTGGAAATTCATTGGTTTTCAATAATCAATTCCTGTGTGACGGTTCTCCTCCTGACTGGTTTTCTGGCTACTATTCTTATGCGGGTCCTTAAGAATGATTTTGTGAAGTAGGCATCCTTTATTGATTTTTTTATTTGCCAACTTATTCTCACCCTTTTACTGATGATGAACTTATTACTTATACTGTAAAGGTATGCTCATGATGAGGAAGCTGCTGATGACCAAGAAGAAACAGGGTGGAAATACATCCATGGTGATGTTTTCAGGTATCCGAAGTACAAATCTTTGCTGGCTGCAGCCCTGGGTTCTGGTACTCAGTTATTTACCCTGTAAGTATACCTTGGACCTCTCCTCATAAATTGGAGTAATCCAATAGCTTCTCCCTTTAAAATTGTCAAATGAACTTTTTGTCATATTCATGTTATTTTTGGCCCCCCACCCTTCCCATTTACAGGGCAATCTTTATTTTCATTCTGGCACTGGTTGGTGTATTCTATCCTTATAATCGGGGAGCGTTGTTCACTGCCTTGGTCGTCATATATGCTCTCACATCAGGGATTGCTGGCTATACTGCTTCCTCTTTTTATTGCCAACTAGAAGGAACAAACTGGGTCTGTTTTCAATGGCTTTAGTTTTTTACCTTATATACTTTTAAAGAAAAATCTCCAGAATTTGTTTAATACATGAACTCTATGCTTTTTATTCATTAGGTTGCTCATTGAGTGATTCTAAATTTTTAGCTTACCAGGATATAGTAAGTGCATCTCCATGTACAACTATAGTGACTAATTAGTGTTCTGTAATTCTTTTTTGCTGTGGCAGTAACTGACATCTCCACCTAAGATAATAGGACAATCTTGTTCAATCACTAATATGATTATCTCATATAAATAATGATGTGGATATCTGTTCCTTCAATTGCTGCTTTTGTGCAAACAGTTAATTTGAAATAAATGCAATATACTAATGAAAATCTTTTATTTATATTACAGGTGAGGAACTTGTTATTAACTGGAGCATTGTTTTGTGGACCACTGTTTCTCACGTTCTGTTTCTTGAACACTGTAGCCATTGCTTACAGTGCCACAGCAGCGCTGCCCTTTGGTACCATTGTGGTTATCTTTTTAATATGGGCTCTTGTTACATCACCATTGCTGGTGTTGGGAGGGATTGCTGGAAAGAATAGCAAGGCTGAGTTTCAAGCTCCTTGCCGTACGACTAAATACCCAAGAGAAATCCCACCATTACCTTGGTACCGTGGAGCCCTTCCTCAGATGGCAATGGCTGGATTTTTGCCTTTCAGTGCCATATATATTGAGCTATACTATATATTTGCCAGTGTTTGGGGTCACAGGATATACACAATCTACAGCATCTTATTTATAGTCTTCATTATTTTGCTGATTGTTACTGCTTTTATTACTGTGGCATTGACATACTTTCAACTTGCTGCTGAAGACCATGAATGGTGGTGGAGGTAAGTTGTACTTTTATTTGTAATGATCATCTCCTAAGGATTCTTATTAATTCTCATTGCATGTGATAACTTTTTAATCTTCATATATAATGTTTGAAGGAATTATATTCAGTAGTAACTACTTCCCTGGAATGATGTTTTGATTACTTTTCAGTATTTGTCTGGTCCCGTTGTTAGTTTTTAATTTCTAGTTTCACTTTTTGATTGAAGTACTAATACATATGTTTGTTTTTCTTCTTCTTCTTCTGCTGGTGATTAGATCTTTCCTTTGTGGTGGATCAACTGGGCTATTCATATACGGGTACTGCTTGTACTACTACTATGCACGTTCAGATATGTCAGGCTTCATGCAAACCTCGTTCTTCTTTGGGTACATGGCCTGCATCTGCTATGGTTTCTTCCTAATGCTTGGGACTGTTGGTTTCCGAGCAGCCCTGTTTTTCGTCCGTCATATTTACCGCTCAATCAAATGTGAGTAATAAGTTGATTGGGTGAGTAACACGGCCATGCTTTGTTAGGGCAATTGGGTATCTACTAGGAAGAGGAGACCATTTTAGAATGTAGTATTTTTTTGAGAGGAAGTTTGTATTATTTTGATATGGCACTCTAAAGAACACCTATTTTCTCATTTTGCGATTACAGCACATCACAGCTTAATAGTGTTAGTTTTTGCTAATATCCAGAATGGAGACAACATTCAAATATATACGAGGAACACGTGGATGTTTGCTTAATTACTATAGCCACTTTCTTGTTCGTTATAATATTCTTTCTATTGCTTTTCCATAACCACTAGTTCTTTGCCAATTCTCCCGGCCGGCCGACTATTATGTATTATTATTGTATGACGATAAATCCATTTTTACATTTTCAAAATCATCTTTTGTGCTAACGAAGCATTATATACTCCCTTCAAAATTCTGCCTGTTATCAATCATCACATTATGCTAAATAAAGTATCCACACTAAAATGGAAAACAATCTGCTCTACTTAGCTACGAAAATAACACAAATAATGCATGGGAAATGGGAAATATAAAATAAAAATTGGGTCCATTACTCAAATAAGCTAGCTAATGTTTGGTAGTTGATACGGAGGAGTATTAAGGTACAACCCATCTCACAGTTGATCAATAGAAGTTGGAAAATTAGACAAACAATTATGTTTCTTCCCCCATCAAGTGGGGAACTAACTGTAAATATCCAATGAAAATAACAGGGAAGAAAATGGTATCTTTGTTGTCTAATAATACATGCTGCTACTGATGCTATGCCAAATGACAACAGGTAGCAAGCAGCTGCTCAACATAAAACTTGCATGAGGGTGGGGGTGGTTCTACTCTACCTCCAAGTAGAGCCACCGAGTCGGATAACCTCCTCCATACCACTGTCCCTCCTGTTATTGCTTGTGTCTTCCTTCTGGCTGCTACCCAAGTCACCATAGAGATCTTTAAGTTTAGCCAGGTTGCTAGAAACAGATGTCTTCTCTTTGCTTCCATCTTGTGCTGGAGGACTCCGCCGATGATCAAGACTTCCACCTCGCTCATGCATGCTCTGACTCTTACTTCTACTTCTACTTCGGCTCCGACTCCTCTCATGATGATCCCTTCTACTTTCCCTGGACCCCCTTCTGTCATAATCCCCATATCTTCTGTCTCGATCCCTTTCCCGTTCTCTATCATAATCATGCCTTCTACCTCTCTCCCTATCCCGCTCTCTATCATAATCATACCTCCTCTCTCTATCCCGATCCCTACCCCTCTCCCTGTCTCGGTCGCGATCCCTATCCCTATCCCTATCATGCTGTCGGTCTCTCTCACGGTCCAGGTCTTTATCCCTGTCTCTGTCAGGTATGTCACGGCTTTGACTACGACGATAGCTGGGAGACCGCTTTGCATCATCACCGTTCCTGTCATAAGGAGATGATGTCAAGGTACGACGGATAGGAGATGAATCTCTTGTTGATGCACGATGAGGTGCGCGCTGACCAAACGAGACAGAGAGGGAAGCTTTCACAGAAGGTGGCCGGCGTGCAGTTTCTTCAGACCCTCGAGTAGAATCCCCAGTTGATCCAGAAGGCTTAGTAGGAAGCTTCATGTTCTCAAGATTGGATACAACAGTACGCATTACAGGAACTGGGATACGAGGTAATAGTGTATCGAAGTAGTACTGCAATCAAGCACAAAATGTTTAGTGCTTGTATCAATGTCAGATTAAATAGCAGTACATACATATATAGAGAAAATGAAATCACAAACATATCAAAGAACATTGTAATACTCCATGTTATGTGTCAAAGTTCAAATTAATCATGAGTAAAAATTTTAATTGCAAAACATTCAAGTACAATAGTAAAAAAAAAATATACACTAGATAAGTTTTACTAGTCAAATTGAAGATTGAGAGGCCAGTGCTGCAAGTAGCCACATGCTCTTCCCTCATTTCCATGGCAACTTGATAGTTCAAAAATTGAAAAAATTACAATAGAAGCTTTCTGTAGAGAAAATGAATGTCTTTAGCAACCTCAAGATTTGGGATAAAGTCAGTCAATGAAAATTTATCATTTTAGGAAGGTGTGCCTTCATTAAAAAATCACAATTGCAATGGAGGATGAGAAGAAATGAGAACTAAGAACTAGAGAACTCTTACCAAGACAAAAGGTTGCTTCCATTATTCAGACACAAAATTTATGAGAAATCCACAATGAACACCATTAAAACTAACAAATGAACATCTAAGAAGAGTTGCATTAACTAACTCTTACCATTCCTCATCAGATATTCAGATGACTGAAAAGCTCATCATATAGGCAAACAGTAATTTTTCTTAAAGTGGTCAACATAAAAAATTCGATCTTATTAGAAGTAATGAATAGTAGTGTTTACTGTTAACTCTGCTAATGGGAAGATATAGAATCTGCATATAAACAGGTTAAGCTTTGTCTGAGCCATGCTGAAAAACATTGATAAAATTACATGCACAGGAGATTAATCTTGACATGAAATTAGCAGCTTCCTTGTATAGAAATCTACCAGTAATATTTGAAATGCCCCCACATGAGGACAAAAGCCTAACCAGAGTACCAAACATCTTCAATTTGCCATTACCTAGCAAAATCAATTCTCATCTTAACATGAAAAAATTCCTTCAACAGAATTCAATCACTAATGTCGGGAAATGTCACTGCATAAGCAGGACAAAAGGAACTAACCAATCATCTTCAATTTGCCATTACCTAGATAAATCAATTTAACAATTTCATTCAACCTTATGATAAAGCATTCCATTTCATACTCTCAATTGCTTTTTTTTTTTTTGTTAAGGAAATTACATGGACACATGCAGATCCTTGCATTTAGATACAAACAAATTGTCTAGACTCTATAGTTAATTTAATTGAAATCAGTAATTGTCTTTAGTAATTACATTTTATTTTCAATCAAAGTTTATTCATCATTCACTAATATATTTTCACACTGCAAGAAAGAATGAACTATTCTAAAAATATCAGGTAGGCTCCAAATCTTCGTTGAATGGTTTAACTTTTAACAATGAATGGAAGATTAAAATACAGAGTATTAAAACTCATAACGTTAATTGAATCAGCCAAAGAACTGGAAAAAGGAATGTAGGGGCAAATTTTAGTATGCACAAATTAAGTTGGGTGTGATTATCATTTGTATAGTAAGTTTTGGGTTTCCTAGAGGGAGATGCAGAAGATCTCACCCAACTAAATTTCCATAATATCACATGCATACTTTTACTCTTTCAATATAAAATGGAAAACAAAGGAAGAGCTTGCCTTTTAAGAGAAATGCATTTTATTTAGGAATATTTCTTTTTAAAAAAGCATTCCATTAACGCAACTTCCCTAAATATAAACAATAAGTGTGAATGAAAGTTATACCCCTGATTTATGTCCGTTTTTTCCGTTAAGTTTTTTTTTTTTACATTATGCTATAAAGGTTGTACATTAAAATATTTTGGACAAACCACCCCTACCGTTATAACTTCCGTTATCTTTTCCACTATTGTTACCATGCACATGCATCCACCATATATTTTCTTATCTTCTTCATTAATAATAATATATACATATTAAATATTTGAGTTATATGTTAACTATTACATAAATATAAATATCAAATTTATAAAAATGATTTACATTATTATTATTATTATTTAGAATAATTTAAATATCTAAAATTTAAATAAATTTAAAATTTTAATATAATGTATTAATATTGGGCACCTATTTTTTGCGCATCGCGCATAAAAAATACTAGTGTGTGTGTGTGTGTGTGTATATATATATATATATATATATATATATATCAAAATGGTGGCATAGCTCATAGCTGTGAGGTGGTAGGACTGTATTTTCCACTTTAATTTTTGAAATAATTGAGGAAACTGGTGACAAGATGTTGAAAACGACAACTCTCCGACCATTTAATGATGAATACAAACACGTGGAATTCACAAAGCATGAAAATTTTTTTTGTCACCGCTTCAATTTGGGTGTGATTATCATTTGTATAGTACGTTTTGGGTTTCCTAGAGGGAGATGCAGAAGATCTCACCCAACTAAATTTCCATAATATCACATGCATGCTTTTACTCTTTCAATATAAAATGGAAAACAAAGGAAGAGCTTGCCTTTTAAGAGAAATGCATTTTATTTAGCAATATTTCTTTTTAAAAAAGCATTCCATTAACGCAACTTCCCTAAATATAAACAAAACTATGTCAGTAGTGATGGGCTGGAACAAAAAGGAAAAAAACTGCTTTTGTTTATGCTTTATTTAAAAGAAATAAATTAAGCGATATATTTTTCATTGAGAAAATTGGTATACATGCATGAAAGTAATGTGTTTATTATAATTTCACAAAATTAGTTTTGGAGAAATTAAATTAAAAAAATTAAAAAGGAGAAGAAAAAGATAAGCACATAAGGTAAATGAATCTATCCAATTAACAAATGCACTTTGCACATTTTTTGTCTAGGTTTGAAAACATGCACATTTTGGGGAAAAAATTTCTGTATATGCATATTCTTGAAAATTTCCCTGCAACATGGGGCATAAACTTTTCACTGCACCACTAAAAAAATAAAATCCTATTTGCCAATAATATATAGAACCTATCAAGAAGTATTGAACTCAGATGTCATATAGAAGTACACAGGAAGAGAGACATAAATGTGTCTCAAAGGCAAGATAATGGAAAAAATGAATGTGTAAGCTTGTTAACATACTGAAATTGAAGAAGCAGTATGAGAGTGAAGAATTTTAAAAACCAACAAACACAACAAAGTACATTATCAGATAAATGATTTGGCACCTGACCTGTCCTAGGAGCAAGTCACGCACATATACACCCATGGTTGTCATTCTACCACTAGATCCAGGAGAGAATTCCTGCAAATAGGGGGAAAGAAGAAAAGGTTAGAGCTTAAATGGGAAGCAAGTGCTGCATGATAAACATATGTAATAAACACATTAGAAGGATCCTATATTGCATTCTTTAAAAGTGAAGATGAAGTGACACAACCACTTATGCAGTAAAACCAATAGTGAAGCAAAAGAAGAATATTAAGTAAATAAAATGGGCAGTATAATCATAAGTAGGATGCAATTATAAAAGATGGAGCCAGACATCCTGGGAAACCTTCCTACTCCTAGACCTTCATATTTAATTGAAACAACTAAAAGCTCATCCTCTTATGTGTGCGCTAAGATGTAAATTTTTCAGTCATATTTAAAATATGAAAGTGATTTCTCCTCTACATGACATTGTTAGAAAACAATCAATTTCAGAAGGAGATGGAAGGAAACCCATTGTTCATACCTCATCATCTTTAAGATACGGCTCATACCAACTCCATATTGTCTTTGGATCTGCAAGATATCTCAAGTATAGGAAACCCACCTAGAGAAGGAAAAATTCTCATATCAGATCCTTCCTCAAGCTTCTCAGTAATGTAAAATGTGCATGTGGCAACAGAGAAACCCATCCTTATTGATGTGCCAAATAAAATTCCACATGTTAAAGAAAGTCTAAAAATTCTATAATAAAGCAGTGTTGCAAAAATTGGCCTACGTGGCCGCATAGGCACTACCACACTACTAGGCCGATGCATATTCTGATGTAGGTGGCCATCCGACTAGTCGGACAAATCGGCCATTTTTCCTGTGTGTCGCCAGTGCCTTCAGTGGAGTTCACACCCTTGTAGTCACCCATCACTCGGTTGGCCATCATAGTCGTAGTTCGTCACCTAACCCATCGCCTTCGCAAAGCCCCTCACCTTGTCGGATGGTTGTATTTCCTTCATGCGTCAAACCCATGGTCGCAGCTCGCTATCGCTGCTTGGAAGTCATCTACTCATCGACATTGCTAAAGTTGAAGAGAGATGGTAGTGCTTCGTCGGTGGAAATATGAAATTATGGGACTTGAAATTAGGGTTAGATTTTTAGTCTTTGAAGAGTTTGGGCTTGAGCTAAACTTTTAAGTTTTGGGCTAGGCTTAGGCTTTAATGCTTTATTTTTATTTTTTATCAAATGCAATAAAAAAATTATTAAGGAACCTATGCGCCCGCAGCAACTAGGCGCCCATCCACACAGCCTGATGAGAGCCTAGCGCCTTTTAATAAGGCCACAAGTTAAGATGAACTGCATATTAAAATTTTACTGAGCATTTACCCCTATGAAGATTGATGATGCAAAAGACTTTGCTAGCGATAGTCTCATAGTCCTTCATGCAAACTAGAAGGCTATGACTAACAATAGAAATAACCACTAAAAAGTGAAAATGCAAACATGTTGATAGCATGAGACTACTCACAGCTCTGATATATGGTGAATCAGGGTGCTTCAAAAGGCCATGCATTTGTTTGACAGTAAGTTTCATAGTAAAAAACTTGTACAGAAGGCAGAATGCTGTTGAAGGACCCCGACAGTTGCCAGTCATCCATGGCTCAACATGGTCAACTTGATTATAGATTTCATCAATCACTTCATGATATGTCTTCAGACGCAAAAGGTCTCTAAAGTAATCAGAAGAAAGAATGTTCATAGAGAGAACCTTCTCCAACAATTGATCAATTGGCTTCCCAGAACTCCGAATCTCAGCCATATCTCATAAAATACCCACACCACTAGTCAATCAAGCATAAAATTCAATAAACTTTGCCTCTTTGACAGCCAACAATCAGAAAATTGTCAGCAGGACTTGATTTCCAAACCAAAAGCTACCTGCAGTAAATGCAATTAAGATCACAAAATCAATCAATTATACAATTAAGTCTAACCAAGTAGCATATATTGCATATTCAAAAAAAAGGTAACATATATTACAGTTATTACCAAGACTTGGTAAGCTGCTTATTTAGGTGCACATAAAGACAGTATATAACATCTAACCCGTATAAGGTTTATTTCTTTCCCATAGAAACAAAACATGAAAGTAGTTTTATTTTTAAAACTGCCTTGAATGTTTTTCTTAGGGGTGGGCGTTTCGGTATTCGGTTTGGATTTTTTCGGTTTTGGTTTGTTCGGTTAAATAAATAAATAAATAATAATAAATAATAAATAATAAATAAAATAAAATAAAATAAAAAAGAAACCTATCGGTTTAACATTATAGTTCGGTTTCGGTTCAGTTTAGAAATCCCAATTCCCAACAATTCATAGTTTTCTAGCACAAACATCCATTCAATCCTGACTGCAAGAGAACATGCCAAATAGCTCTTAGGGATTTTGTCAAGATAAACAATATAAGCTGAAAAGCGCACCATGTTCCATTCAAAACACACAAATTTCATAACTAACAGTCATTTTCATGGTCTAATTAAATAGGTTCAAACCACATTCAAAATCTCAGTATATGTTTCATCAAACACAACAACAATGGAATACAAGAAACTTAACCAGAAAATAATTCAGAACACTATACAGCTAATATACTTAGTTCCCTGACAGAGAATCATAACTCAATCATGAAAAGCAAACTAGCATACTGGATTACTGGCAAGACAAATTCACCACTCATAATTCTCATAAAGATACAAATAACAGCACGCAAGCATATACTCCCATACACCAACCTCGGCTATGTTAGCAATAATTATGAAACAAAGCCATGTCTAAAAATTAATGCAGTGTTCGACACAGCCTAGACACGGGCTATGTTAGCAATAATTATGAAACAAAGCCATGTCTTAAAATTAATGCAGTGTTCCACACATCCTAGACATGGGCTATGTTAGCAATAATTATGAAACAAAGCCATGTCAAAAAATTAATGCAGTGTTCGACACAGCCTAGACACGGCTGTGGCCGTGAATTTCCAGTCTTCTTCAACACTCAAGCAATCAGAAATCGAGAATCAAAAATCGATAATCAAGTTCGGCAGAAAATTTCCAAACTTGAAGACAGAAAAATCAAGGTTCAACCAGCAATCAGAAAATTTCAAGACTCGACGAAAATTTCAACCGAGACCAACAAGGAGAGGAGACCGGAGGAGTACCTTCGTCCACAGTAGAGGAGACCGTTCGTCGCTAGGAGCATGCGAGGAGCGAAGGCGGCGGAGCAGGGCAGCTGGCAGCAGGCGAAGCAGGAGATGGAGGACTGGTCTCTGGTCTCTGGTCCGGTGACGAGAAGATTAGGGATTTGGAGATGGAATTTTGGATCAACTGACCGGCGATTTGGAGATGGGATTTGGATCTCTGGTCATGAGCTGTGTTCGATTGGAGGCGAGCAGGCGAGGTCCGTTGGTCGCTGAACATGCGAGGCGCCGAGCGGTGTTCGTCTTCACTCTGTTCGTCGTAATAAATCAGATTTAGGAATTTACTCCGTCTAATTTAGAAATTAGGGATTTGTTCGTCTTCGCTCTGTTCGTCCTTCAGTCAGATAATATTATTTGAAAAAAGTTTATTTGATCACTATTCCAGTATGTTTGGTTCACGAAATAATTTTAGAGGGAATAACAATATTATTTCATAGGGAACGGAATAGTAAGGAATAGAATATGAATTGTATTCTAGTGTTTGATTCGCTGAATAAATAGACTTTATAAATTATTTTTCGACACTAATACATATTTAAGCAAATATAGCAACTACTTTGTATCTTTGACAAATTACAGAATGTACAATATAATCGTCTAATAAGTGAATTTTTTTTTTTGGAAAAACTAAGAAATGAAGTTGAAAGTCATAATACACATTCAATTAACATTTTTTAATTATATATTGGTATATTCATGAATAGAATACATGTTTGATTGGAACGTAGAAATTTCACGAGGATTTACATCTTTTTTTTGTTGCAATTAAAAGTAGTAATTACTAGAATGCTTGGCGTTGTCGGCGTCCCAGCCACTGCATAAAGGACCTAAAGGTTGGAGGAGGGGTAGGTGGCGGTAGTCTCGACTTGGCCATGGTTTCCTGTCCATCCTGGGTGACTGTTTGGAGAAAGAATCCGAAGCGTTGAAAGAGATGCAAAGACAAAGAGAAAGGGTAAAATATAAAATATATTCCAGAGAACTCATGAATAGGTTAATACCAGGGGAACCCTATTAATAATTATTCCCCCTATAAAGGGAATGTGCCATTCCCAGGAACAATGTTCCTGGGAATAAAAATGTTGATTGTTCCTGGGAATAAAAATGTTTACCAAACAAAGAAATAAGTCTATTACTGGGAATGCTATGCCATTTCAGACCTATTCCGCGAGCCAAACGTGTCATTAATGGTTTAATTTTGTTAAAAAATTAATATAAATATTTGATTAATTAGTTTTTTGTAATTCTAAAATACTAAAATTCAAAAAACTGTTAAAAATAATTTTTTAATTAGCTATTTGATAAAAAAAAAAAAAATTATACCAAATATCTATCAACTAGTATATAATTTATCAAATATTTTTTTCAATCAGCAAATATTATCAACTAGTTATGTTCTCTAATTAACCCAAACTAACAACTAATAGTCATTTACCAAACAGTACTTATATCAAACAAGCCAGTATAGTTTGTGCAAGATTGAACTATTAAACAAAAAAAAAAATTAGAATTAAATTATCAACAACAAAAAAGTACAATTAGAAAATTAAATCTACAAAAATATGCAATTATCATTTTTTACATATTACTCTAGGTTAAACTGATAACTTAACATTTAATATAATTAATTAATTTTAAAATGTTAATATTTAAATCACAATAACATAAATTACATATAAAATCTTATTTTAGTTACTATTTTAACAAATATTAAAAAAAAAAAAAAAACTTTTAGGAGGAGGCAGCTATAGCTATCTCCTTCTTTATCTGATCTAAATAAAGGGGAGGCAGACGTCTTCCTTTCAGATGAACGAAGGGAAAACAGCCATGGATGTCCCTTTTGTCCTGGACCCCATATTTTTTTAACCCCCTTCTTCCGTTCGTAGATGGAGGAGGGGTTTACCTCCTCCATCTACATAAGAGGAAGACACTTCCCCCGTCAGCGTCGGTGGAGAAGCCTGCCTCCTCCATTAACATTGACAAAGGAGGTGCCGCCTCCCTGTCAACTAGACGGGAGAGGTCGCAGGGAGGTGGCTATGTGTTTTTTTTAAAAAAAATTATAAAAATAAGTATTATATTATATTTGTTAAATAATTAAAGAAAAGATTATTTTATTTTTTTATGTGGCATGTTAAATCAAAAGTTTACCGGCAACTTGTTACTTACCAACAAATAATGCTAATTGTACATATTTTTAAGAGTTAATACCCAAAATGGTCCCTCGACTATGCCATAATTACCAATTTGGTCATCAACTACCATTCTTACCCAATTAAGTCCTCAACTATGTAACTTTTACTCAATTAAGTCCTCAACTATACAATTCTTACCCAATTTAGTCCTCAACTATACAATTCTTACCCAATTTAGTCATCTGTATTAATTTGACTGTTTGTTGACTGTCAAAAGTCGGGATAAAATTATAATTTTACAAGATTTCTCCTTCCTCTCCATTTAGCAGCGCCAAACCATGCAGCAATACACTCCGAAAAGATTTCGATCGTCAAAAAATCGTTGGAAATCAAATTCATGGGCTATCCGATGCATAACCACTACTTAGATACTGACAGGTTTAGAATCCAACCGGAGCTTATTGCTACATGGTTTGGCACTGCTAAATGAGGAGGAAGGAGAAAACTTGTAAAACTACAACTTTATTTCCACTTTGAGTTTTTTCCACTTTTGGTCCCTCGACTTCACTTGTGGTGACAAATGGGATTCACGACTTTTATTCCGGACATAATAGGTGCTCAACTTCAATTTTTTTTCCACATTTGGTCCCATCCGACCAAGAACCCGGCCAACCCACCGGAATTAGACTCAACCCTTGTTATGTTAAGGGTATTCTAGTCATTTCTAACCCATGTAAAATAATTAAATATAAGATTTATTCTATATATACACCTCATTCTCGCCTATCTCTGTTCAGTTCGAAGGTGTGCGAAGAAGGAAGATATTTCTTCGCACGGCGAGGTATTATTTTCACCAGCTCGTCTTCGCCCTCCACTTCTGCCACCAGAACGGCGTCACCCACCGTGACATCAAGCCCCAGAACCTCCTCCTCGACAAGGACGGCAAGCTCAAGATCTCCGATTTCGGCCTCTCCGCGCTGCCGGAGCAGATCCGAAACGGCCTCCTCCACACCGCGTGTGGTACTCCGGCCTACACCGCCCCGGAGGTGATGATCAGAAAAGGCTACGACGGCGCCAAGGCCGACGCGTGGTCTTGCGGCGTCATCCTCTTCGCCTTCCTCGCAGGGTACCTCCCATTCGACGACAGCAATATATCAAACATGTACCGTGCAATACGAAGCCGCGCGTTTCAGTTCCCGGATTGGATCACAAAGCCCACCCGGAGCATAATTTTCCGGCTGCTCGATCCCAATCCGGTAACCAGAATGTCCATCGAGGAACTGATGAAGCTCCCGTGGTTCAAGAAGTCATCATCAGTGATAGATTTGACAGACGAACATCAATTTGGGAACCAAGAGTTCGACAAAGATTGCAAACACTTAACCAAAATGAACGCATTCGATATCATTTCAATGTCTCCCGGGTTGGATCTATCAGGGCTATTCCAGGCGGGATTGAACAAGAAAGAAATGAGATTCACCACAAATTCCGAGGTAGGAGAGGTTGAGGAGAAGGTAAAGAAGATCGGGAGTGAAGCAGGGTATAGGGTGGAGAGGGGAAACGGAGGGGGAATCAGACTGGTAAAAGCAAGAGTAACGTTAATGGTGGAAATTCTTCAAGTGGCGCCGGAGCTATGGCTGGTTGAGATGAAGGTCGTCAATGGAGAAATGGAATTCGAGGACACACAGTGGGAGGAGTTGAGAGTTGGGTTCAAAGAAATATCTTGTTTCATGCTAGTATAACAATACAACCATGAATCTTGAACCAGACAACGCCGGTGATTGTCGCCGAGCTTCTACCAGGCGAGAATGAGGTGTATATACAGAATAAATCTTATATTTAATTATTTTACATGGGTTAGAAATTACTAGAATACCCTTAACATAACAAGGGTTGAGTCTAATTCCGGTGGGTTGGCCGGATTCTTGGTCGGATGGGACCAAATGTGAAAAAAAAATTGAAGTTGAGCACCTATTATGTCCGGAATAAAAGTCGTGAATCCCATTTGTCACCACAAGTGAAGTCGAGGGACCAAAAATGGAAAAAACTATTTCCACTTTTGACAGTCAACAAACAGTCAAATTGACAAAGGACTAAATTGGGTAAAAATTGTATAGTTGAGGACTTAATTGGGTAAGAATGATAGTCGAGGACCAAATTGGTAATTACGACATAGTCGAGGGACTATTTTGGGTATTAACTCTATTTTTAATTTTAAATGGCTTAACTGTACACTTTTTTGTTTGAAGGTCTAATTGTACGAATCTTACAAGTTCGATGGTCTATTTGACGTGTTATTATTATCCTCCTCCTCCTTATGTTTGATTCTCATTACAATTTCGATTATAATGTTTGAACTAACACACTCATAATAAGTTAATTACAAATTTTTAGTGACAAATTGGTCGGAGAGACTAAAATCAATAAAAAATTAATAATGCCCGTTTGGTTCACGGAATCAATTTGGATGAAATAGGAATATTATTCCATAGGAAATGGAATAGGTGAAGAATAGAATAGGAATTGTATTATGTCGTTTGGTTCGCTAAATGAATAAACTTTAAGAATTGTATTATAACGTTTCGTTGATAATTGTATTACACATATATATGTAATATATATACTTTTGTGGTGCGGCACTGTGCCGCAGCCGCAACAGTAATATATATATATATATATATATATATATATATATATATATATATATATATATATACACACACACACACTGCTACGGCAGCGACTTGGTACCGTCGCAACAATAATATATATTACATATATACTGTTGCAGTGCGGACGGTGACGCAGCCGCAATAGTGTATATTATATATATATATATATATTGATTTATTTATTTATATATTTATATAATTAAATATATGAATAATTAATTTGTAAAAAATAAAATTGAGAAGAATATTTTTATTTGAGGCTTCAATTTAATGCAAATGGCGAAAGGAATCGCAAAAACAGAGAAGACGAAAGAAAGATAACGTATAATGTTTAGGTTAAATAAAATTGTAAACTAGAAAATAAAATAAAAAATTTATTCCTGATGACTCAATAATAAGTTAATATCGGGGGGCCATGTAATAACTATTACCTTACTTGGGAGATTAGGCTATTATCAAAAATATTAATTTTAGAAATATAAATGTTTGCCAAACAAAAATAGGCCTATTAATGCGAATACTATGTTATTCTTAACCTATTTTGTGAACTAAACGGATTATAGTGTTAAATTAACAGTTTTTAAACTCATTGACGGCAATTAAAAATACACAATAGTCGTATGACCAAAAATATAATTCTTTCTAAAAAATTGAGATGCTCGGATGCTCCCAGCCGACCACTGACCAGTGAGCATTGACCACCTCCCACCTCAAGATTCAAGTATTCAACTAATGCAATCAATCGATTAACGTGATTACCATCCAGAACGCCACATTACGGTATACTTGTATAATCCTGATGACTCCGTGAAATGGCCGAGGACGCAGAGGAGATGGTTGGCGAAAGTGAAGACTCCAATTCCTGCAATCCTAGACAGGGAGGGCTTCACGCAAAGGAAATCACTCTTTCCGCTGTCCTGACCCGTTTGATTTCGGCGGTTTTGTTCCCCGGGCCGGACACACCCGGTACATTTCAACACCGGGTCAAGATTGCACTCTCCGAGTATGCCCCCTTGCTCTGCGAAGCTTCTCAGAACACTGCTCGTAATATTTACGCCTGGACTCGCCGGGGAAGTCCTTTCCGTGCCCTCCTCCTTCTTTCTGTGAGTGTATTGGAGAAAAAAGTTCACTTCTTTATTTTACTTTGAACCTCATGGAATTTAACAGAGTAAACTATTTTACATTAAAGCAGGCAGCTACTGCCCTCTAGGATGTCATATACATTGCATTAACTATATTTCTATAATTTTATTACTGTAGATTTGTAGCGAAGTAGTTTATATATATGTATACATGGGAATATGAATTTCTCGGTTTTAGGCAAGTGCCAGTACTTCTATACAGGCTCTTGAGAGGAAACGTTGCAATTTATAGTGCAAGTCTGGTGTGGCATCTTTATTGCGGTTGAGCTTATTTTTCCTGCTGATAAATTGCTACACATAAATTTTTCCTCCATCTTGAACTAGTAAGAAAAGCAATATTGGGTTACATCTGCAAAAATGAAGAGCAAGTTCAGGGCTTTATGCTGTCTGGCACAGTGATCTCATTTCAGTTGAGCTATTAGTTGGAAAGATTGAATAAGTACCAACTAAAATTTGACATTCTGGAGTATGCTTGCTGTTTTGCTTTATTATTATTTTTATTATTTTGGACTATTTTAAAATCATAGTAGTGCCATTACATTTTATTACATATATCTCCAAAAATGCTCATAACCATCTGTTGGCCGTCACTGTTCTGTTTATGCTAGTATGTTTGCATGTTAGAAGCTTAGAGCTATAATGAATTATGCTGTTTCTTAAAGTTGTGTGAGCTTGCACCTAAACAATGGTCCTTACCAAGTTACCATGTGTTATTAGATTGTGTTAGAAAAAGTTTACTGTAATATTCTTTTAGGAGACTTTCTAAACTCCACAACGAGAGGCAAAAAAAAAAAAAAAGAATAAATTTAGCCCATTATGATGTTGATTTTAAGGCTCTTTGCAGGTTTAGGAGGGTATGTGGTAATCTTTACCTTCTGTTAAATCTATATTAATTTGTTTTTTTATATGAAATAAATCAAATAATAGAATAAGAAAAACCTAACATCAAATTCACAATGTCTTTTGGTATCTTTTTATTGTCTTGAAAGGCCATTTTTTGAGAGGAGTATCTGGTAGTGGAGCACATTAGCTTCTAATAAATCTTGTTGCACCAAGGATAATACTGGATAATGTGAGCCTAGAGTTAATGCCATATGAGGTCCTCCCCGTAAACTTTCAGATTAACCACGAGTGGTCCTTCGACTTTCAAATTGTTACCATCCGTGGTCCAAGTTAACCACCCATGGTCTTTCAATTTTTAAAATTTAACCACCTGTGGTCCTCCTGTAAGAGGATCATGGCTGGTTAAAATTTGATAGTTGAAGGACCATGAGTGGTTCACTTGGACTACAGATGGTAACAATTTGAAAGTTGAAAGACCACGGATGGTCATTGGTGAATTTGAAAGTTTAGGACTAAACGTGGCAAAACCATTATACTCGGAGGACCCTAGATGGTACTAATAGATTTGTTTTCAAGTAGAGAGTTTCTAGTGTCATTAGCATCTACTGTATCTTGTTGGTTCAGTCTGTTACTTAGGTGAAGTTCGAATTTTTGTCATTGCTAAGCTGTTTTGGGACTACTGGTATACCTGTAGCAATTACTGTCCGGTACCAATCCAAATCCTAGTTGTCTTTCATTTAACCTGTTTCTTGGAATCAATTTTGGTTGCAGGTTGGGACAATTGGCCTTTTTTCGTTGACAGGATTACTAATTTTTATGATTTTCTTTGTTGCGGCAACTGTCAATGCAATAGTGATATCTCTGGTCATCTCTTTAGTGGTAGCAGGGGGGTTCTTGGTTCTTTTGTTTGCCTGTTTGATAGCCATTTACCTTGGGGCACTATTTGCAGCTATATTAGTCATTTCAACTGCAACAATTTCAGCAATTATTACTGCTTCCATAGTTGCAGGTAAACAAATATAGTACTTCCTCTGATTTTTTTTTTTTTTTTTTTTTTTTTAATTTTATTTTTTATATTACTGTGCTTCAGCATTTTATGTGTTGTCCTTTGCAGTTGTAAGGTTCTCTCCCACTGGCTCCAAGTCATCTATAGATTTGATTCCTTTACTTCCATCTTTTTGCTTTTTCTACTTCTGATGTTCTGCATTTGTGCTTTGGGATTTAATCTTCTTCTGAGATTACCTCAAATTAGAGCTTTATTCAAGATTTATATCTCTTGATCATATAGATAAAACTCAAATTACATCAAACTACAAATTACCTTGAAGTTTGATTTGATTGTCTGGTATCTCATGTGGAGTAGGTGATACTCAAATTTGTGGTTTTTACAGGCAATTTATGTGTCCGGATTAAGTCAATATTGGAAAACCACGTGTGCATCCCCTAAACTATAATCACTTCACTGATTTTTAATAAGCCTATAGATTACTGATTACTTTTGAGGTTTGATTTGGATCTCTTATATCTTATATGGAGTATGTGAAGCTTGAATCTCTGGTTTATAAGGGTCATTTATGCATCCAGATTAAGTCAATACTGGATAACCATGCATACATTTCCAAAATTTAATCACTTTTAATAAGCACAAGAGTACAGGATTCACAAGTAAATCAAAAAGTTGATTCTCAGCTCTGCATATCTTTTCATTTGTTGATTAGGTTTCACATTGAGAAGACGTTTTCAAAGCATTATGGCAATAATCCATTGCTTAATAATATTCTACATATCAAAACATAAACTCATTCATTTGGATTTATATTAAAAAAAGACTATGCTAAAGAAAGAGTAGAGCATTTTGGTCAAATTCCTTTCTTCTGTTTATGATGCTAGTTTCTGCTGAGAGATCACAAAATAATCATAAATTTTATGTATATATACAGCTGTACTGATATAAGGTAAATGAGAGTGGGATAACATCCAAATGAAAGAAGGAAAAATCTTTGCAAGAGAATGCTGTCTTTAGGAGCTAGCATTAATGAGTTACTTGATACAGCGAAACATAAACAGGGAAACTTTTATAACTGAATTTTGCTTTTGCATTTTAGTCATTCCTTACCTTCCTTTTAGTTTCCATTACATCAATCCCTGCATTGGTGTAGGATCATTCGTTCTTTGCTTTTTATGTTTGGAGCTATGTGACAGCCTAGCAATTAACTCATAGGTGTTATAGGTAGTTTGACAAAGTAAATACTTATGCATTCTATTCTGTTAACCTCCAACGCCTAATGATCTTTCATGTTTATACTCTACCTGAAATTAAATGTTAACTTCCCATCAAACATTCTTTATGGACATCCAGTTTCTGTACTGTGTTTTTGCATGATGGTTTGATGATATAAACACCGTTCAAAACTGGAACCACCATGTAGCCTAGCTTGTGGATCGGGCTCCTTAGTGTTTGTTAGGCATGATTTCTGGGTGTTAGAACTTTGACTGAATTTGATTCTTGGCTGGTGCACCATATCGTTGTGTTCTGCAATCAACAAATCCCGTTGCTTACATCTTTGAATATGAAACCAAGGATCAAGTATTGTGTATTAATTATTATGCATGCAATTATACGTGCATTTTGACATTTTTTTCTTGTAGTGTATAATATCTAGTGCATGAATACGGAATTGAAAACTCAGTTTTTGCCCAGGCTTGATTGGATTCTTGTTTGCTGTGGGGCTTCTAACAAAGAAGAGCATCTATCTTGCAAAGAGTTCCTTGAGCACAACAGCATCAGCATTTTCATCTCGTTCCTCCACTCAGCAACACCACATGAATCAATCATATGATTAAGCTGAAGGGTTGATGTAAAAAGTATCAGATGGAGATGTCAGCATGCACTGTGGTTATTTCAAATATTAGCATGAAGAGCGGTATATATATATATATCTACATCCATAGTATTCATGGACATCGCTATGCAAAATTGCAGGATACATATTGCATCGAACTTGAGGCTCACTTGCCTTATATTTGGTGGCAGATGTTGTGTATAGAGCATATCATCCATTTTCCAGGCAATTTAAGTTGGTAGTTCGTAGAGGTACTTTTTGGAGAAGTTGAGATGAAAACGACTTAGTAGTTATATTCTTGTGTTTTCAATAAAATCTGGAGGCAGTGTATTGCTTGCCTGCTTCATTGGATCTATGGTGTTATCTATTGTGTGTTTCCAAGTGAAGCAGTAAAGCTTTGCAAATGAATGTAACATGTTTTGGTTTGGTACTAGGATGGTGACAGCAGCTGTACTAACATCTAGCTTTTGGATAGCATGTTTTTGTGAACTATATTATGTGTAAAATAAAATTTATAAATGCATATCAAGTTTCCAAATGACCAATCCTTATACCATCCATGGACTAGGGTCTAGAGTGCACTGTAGATTCTGGTGCATGTGATGTGTCTTTCTGTTGTGAGTTTTTGTGTTTTGTGTTATGAAATTATGCACCTTAAGAGTATAAATTTTGTATTGAAACAAATTAGTAATTGTATCTTATGTTATGAACTAGTTTTACGGGCATGGATGGAGTAAAGGGTTTGATCAAGGGAAAGATCTTGGCTTGGGATTTCCAGAGATCTAGAGAGTGGTTAGAGCCTCTTGCGCCGAAGGTAGAGATCGAGGCTGATTGTAGAACAACAAGAAAGTTTAGGCGTGCAAAAGTGAGTGCAAAAAGTCGTGATACGAGGTGGTGGGGTCAATATATACTACTATCGGGCGGTGGTTTTGATGACCAAGTTCAACATCTAGCCATCAAAACATGACGTTGATTGTTATACAAGTATAAAAAAAATAAAGTTGTACATTCACAAATAGCTAGTGTTTGGTGTAGTGGTGCCTTAGACGTAGTGTGTGAAGGTGAATAATGGCGGTGAGAGCCATGTGTGGCGAGGATTCGAGGAAGGGGAAAGGCAAGGGTAAGGGACATGAGGGTAGCTTGGGGGGGGGGGGGGTGGGGGTGGGGGTATGTGGCTTACAATAGTTTAGTGATGTAGCTCTGATGTATAATGCCCACTAGTTATGCGTTTAAATCTGGGGCTTGGACACTATAAATAGGGGATGCTGTAGGGGTTTAGACATCATCAAGGTCTCCTGTAATAGCCATGGAACGTTATGTTGTGGAATCGTGCATGTTCACTTTGACAAGTGGGCACGATTTTATATTCATAATTTCTATAATGTAAATTCATAATTTTTATATTGTAGATTAATAAAATCTATACTTTAAATTCATAATTTAAACCGTAGATTCATAATTTAAATACAATAGATTTATAATTTTTATACACTAGATTCATAATTTCTATACTGCAGATTCGTAATATTTGTACTGTAGACTCACAATTTATGTATTGTAGATTTATAATTTCTAAACTGTATAGTTATCAAATTATGAACATATAGTTTTGTGATTTGTGAAAACAGAGTTCAACAGTTGAGAATATGAACATCAAAAATTATGAACATATAGCTCTATAATTATGAATCTACAATATAAAAATTATGGACAAATTATATCGTGCAGCGCGGTGCATAATCGATTATGCGCCGAGCTTCAAAATGACGTCGTTTTGTTTAATGAAAAGAAACGGCACCCGCTTTGCGCCGTTCCGCAAAAAGTAACTCTGTTATTTAATTTCATTTGTATACACTGCAGTTTCAGTTCAACACAACTACAGTTTCATTTCGATATAACTACAGTTTCATTCGATATTTATACACTCAAATATGTGAAGATGTTATTTAATTTTATTTTATATACACTATAGTTTCATTAAAATACAACTACATAATCATTTCGATATAACTACTGCTTCATTGCACAATATACACTCAAATATGTGAAATATTATTTAGTTTCATTTTATATACACTGCAGTTTCATTTCACAACAACTACATTATCATTTTGATATAACTGCAGTTTCGTTTGATAATATATAAAATAATACGTGAGGTAGTGTCGATTTATATACATTGTAGTGTCAGGTTAGATACACTGTAATTTCAGTTGGTAATTAACACACCAAAAAATGAGCGTTCTGTTAACAATAACGGCGCACCGTTTCATTATTTAAAGAAACGACGTTTTGACCGTGGTGCACGTGCACCGCGGTCCACAGTATAACGACTGGAAATTATGAATATGGAACCGTGCCCACCTTGCACAATCGTTATACCCTACACCACGGCGCGCGTAGCATTGTGCGCCTCGCGCCTTCCAAAACGACGTCGTTTTGGGAGGCGCGGTAGGAAGTTGCTGTGATTATGTGTATTTGTTCACACAATTATGTGTATTTGTTCATACAGTTATGTACATTTTTTATACAATTATGTACATTCTTTTTATACAATTATGTAAATCCAAATCAGAAAATTTGTGTGTATTATGTTAAGAGTTGATGTGTATTATGTTAAAAGTTTATGTTTATTATGTATTATGTTAGATTATGTGTATTATCTTTTAAAAAGAGTATGTATATTTTGTTATATAATTATGTACATTCATGTATACAATTATGTGTATTCTAGTATAACATTATGTACATTTTTGAACAACGGTTTTTTTTTTTAAAGAAAAAATTACTGTCATTCACTGGGACGGGAAATTTAAAAAAAAAAAAAAATTAAAATGACGTCGTTTTGCATCTAGGCGCACAGTGCAACGCGCACCGTGGTGTAGGATATAAATTGCCCACCTTGCAAGATGGGCACGTTTCCACAGCATAATTTGTCAATAGTCATGTCGTGGGCGGCCTAGGGCAAATTATTGTGTGGACCATAGTCCACACAGTGTTATGTAGACCATAATAAAAAGTACGTTTTTAATATACTAAATGTACATTATTTTTGTACTAAATGTACATTATACAATATAATGTACACTCGGTATAAAATAATGTACATCTCATGAATACAATATACATTATTTTTGTATTGAATGTACATTATTTTACAATATACAAAATATGATTACATAACTTGTGTGGACCTAATGATTGTGGGCCTAGACCCTTAGGCTTGAACTCTCAATACCCATTTTATGGTGTACTTGGTTCATTAAAAACTATTTTTTTTTTTGAAATAGACGAGGAAATATATATTAAGCAAGATCCATGCTAAAAAACGGAGCAATGGAAGGAAAGGGAACAAACGAACAATCAGAACAGTCAGGCATAGACAAGGCTTCCCGAGCTAGTGTATGGGCAACCCTGTTCGCGGACCGTTTAGCAAACAAAAAGCCTAAGTTACTAAAAACTGCGGCTATAGATCTAACATCATTAACTAAAAGATCAAAGGAGGAATTGAAAGCATGAGAGACAGAGATGGAATTAACAACTTGTAGGCAATCTGTTTCAAGCAGCACATTATCAATATTGGTGCCTCTGATCCACTTCAACGCTTCCCGAACAGCAATAGCTTCGGCTTCATTCGGCTTGTGTAGAGAGAACCAGGGGAGCCTTCTAGCTGCAACAAGTGCGCCTGTGTGATCACGAAGAATGAATCCAAAACCCATCCTTTTGTTAGCGGAGTCAAGGGCAGCATCAACATTGAGCTTAAGCATTCCATGAGGAGGTCTGGTCCAAGAAGTAAGAGAATCTGTACTCCTGGTATTAGAAACAGTATAAGCATTTACTTTAGGCCATTCAAAAATGAAGTTTTTGACTGATAGGCAAATAAAAGATGCATTGAGAATAGTGTGGTTCCAGAGCTTTTCATTTCTGGCCTCCCATAATTTCCAACAGATAGAGATAATTAAGCATATATCAGCATCAGATTTAGAGGAGAAGATACGCTCCAGCCAATCAAAAAAAGTGTTGTCAGAATGATAATCAACACCTCCCAAGATATCCCAACAGTTACGTGCAAGTGGACAGATAACAAAGAGGTGGAAATCAGTCTCTCCTACAACGTTACATATTTGACAAGAATCTGGAATTTGGACATGCCTAGACCTCAGATTATCACAAGTGGGTAAGGAGGAGGAGCATAGCTGCCATAGAAAGGATTTTATTTTTGGTGGGAGATTAAGTTTCCAAGCTCTTGTCCAGAAAGGGGGTTGAAGATGATCCATATTACCCAATATATGTTTGTAACAACTCCGAACAGTAAATTTTCCTTTCTCATCATGCATCCAAATAATCTTGTCATTGGTAGGAGAATTCGGTAGCGGAATAGACAAGATCAAATCTCTGTCAACTTGACTGAAAGTTGAGCCAATAAGGGTGGCATTCCACGAGTGATCAACTGCATTAATCAGGGAAGCCACAGATGTAACAAGAGGATGATCCGGCATAGATGTTAGGATGAATGGGAACTCAGAATTGGGAAGCCAAGGGTCGGTCCAAATATTGACAGAGTTGCCATCTCCTATCCTCCATCGACAGCCCATCTTAAGAGTGTGTTGGGCTTCAAGAATGCTACGCCATATGAAAGAGGGATTGCTTCCAAGTTGAGCATCAAAGAAAGATGAGTTGGGATAATACTTTGCTCTATAAACTCTGGATAACAAGGAGTTAGGTTGTTGAACAAGTCTCCAAGCTTGTTTTCCTAACATGGCAATGTTGAATTCCCTAATACGTTTAAAGCCCATACCTCCCCATTTCTTAGGTATACTCAATCTCTCCCAACTTTTCCAACGAATTCCTTTGTTTCTGTCACCAGTACATCCCCACCAAAAGCTATTCATGGTTCTTTCAATGTCCTTACCCATTTCGATAGGAAGGAGGAAAACACTCATTGCAAAAGTTGGTATGGCTTGGATAACATTTTTAAGAAGAATTTCTTTACCGGCTCTAGATAGGAATTTATGTGTCCAACTCTTGATTCTGCCAACAACCTTATCTTTAATGAAACCCAAAATTTCACGTTTGTTACGACCAATGATAGAGGGTAGGCCAAGATAGCTTCCATTCAGATTGCCCTCTCTAATGCCCATAATATTGCAAAAGGCAGTCTTGGAGTTGGTACATGTGTTTCTGCTGAAGGAAAGGGTAGATTTTGTGTAGTTCACAGATTGGCCAGAGGCAGAGGTGAAGGTTTCAAGGATGTTTTTGAGAGCTGCGGCTTCAGATGGAGTAGCTTTGCAAAATATATAACAGTCATCTGCAAAAAAGAGATTTGTTATAGTTGGGGCTCTTCGGGCTATGGATATGCCATGGAGCAGCCCGGAAGTCTGGGATTTTTGGATCAAAAGGTGGAGAGATTCAAGGATGAGAATGAAGAGATATGGTGACATTGGATCACCCTGTCTGAGGCCACGATTAGGGATTACTGTACCAATTGCCCTTCCTTCAAGAAGAATGGTATATCTGACAGTTGAGATCATTTCTCGAATCAAGTTCACAAAGTGACTAGAGAAGCCCATTTTTTCCATGACTTTTAACAGGAAGTACCAATTAACTCTGTCAAAAGCCTTGCTCATATCCAGTTTAACCCCCACATAACCTGTATTCCCTTGGCTCTTTCGTTTGAGGTAGTGGTTCAACTCAAAGGCTAGCATGATGTTATCGGAGATAAGTCTTCCCGGAACAAAGGCCGATTGGGATTCAGAAATAATGTTTGCCAACAAAGGTTTAATGCGATTTGCTAGAACCTTAGATAGAAGCTTGTAGAGGGTATTGCATAGAGCAATAGGTCTTAGATCGCCCATTGAGTCAGGTTTGGTTTTCTTTGGGATGAGGACAATATAGGTAGAATTGAGGCTGACTGGGAGCTTTCCTGTTCGAAAGAAATCTGAACAAAAATGGTGCAATTCACTGCCAATTATATCCCAGAAGTGTTGGAAGAAACCCGGATTAAGACCATCCGGGCCTGGGGATTTATCCGGTTTCATATCAAACAAAGCATCTTTTACTTCTTGGAAGGTAACAGTTCGGCTCAGAGAAGCATTATGGGAAGCATTAATTAGAGGCACAATACAGTCGGCAGCAGCATTCATAATATCCAGAGAAGAGCAAAATAAATCATGAAAATAAGAAGTAATGAGAGAATCCAGAGCAGTACCTCCTTCGACCCAATTCCCGTTGCTATCCTTGAGCTTAGTTATCCGATTTGCTTGTTGTCTTCGACGGACTGACTTGTGGAAGAAGCTGGAATTGGTATCTCCATCCTTTAGCCAAAATTGTTTTGCCCTTTGACGCCAATAGTCACTTTGTTGCTGAAGGACGCGAAGATATTGCGCTTGGGCTTCAGAAAACTGAGAAATGCCTAGTTGGTCACGTCTGTGCTTAGTAGATTCCATACGCCGACGCCAGAAATCCAGACGGCGCTGAAAGTCTCGTGCGAAATTTTTCCCCCAAATCCATATAGCTTTTCCACAGCGGCCCACTCTGTTCATTAGGTCCTGACCATGAGATTTAGACCAGCTATCAATCATAACCTCCCTGCAATGTGCTTCACGTAACCATAGATTTTCGAACCGGTATCTGATACTAGGATTATGAATTGGGGGCGGCAGAATTTGTAGATGGAGAGGCATGTGGTCGCTCTTCGGAGTGGTGACAGAGCAAGCCTTAGCACTTGTAAACATCTCACACCAAGAATCTGTGACAAGGATTCGATCCAATTTTGCTTCAATCCAAGTAGGGGTACCTTTTGAGCGCTCCCAGGTGAATTGGTAACCATCAAAGGCGTAGTCTTTCAAACCACTTGTTTCAACTGCCTCTCGAAAGCCTCGGATTAATCTCATGGGTTGGGGATTCCCGCCGCGTTTCTCCTCAGGGTGAAGCACATCGTTAAAATCTCCCATGACTACCCATGGTAGTGTGCTGGAGGTAGCTAATCGCTTGAGTAAGGACCAGGATTGTTGTCGCTCATGTCTATCAGGTGCCCCATAGAAACCGGTAAAGCGCCATATAGAGTCTCCGGCGTTCAGAGAAACAATAGCATCGATGTGGTGTTTAGAGTAGGAACGTATGGTGACTTCTGTGCCATCCTTCCAGAAGAGAGCAAGACCACCGCTATGGCCTTCATTTTTTACATAGAAAAGACCCAGGTATCCTAATTTGTTGCGGATGGGGTGAAGTTTGTTTGGACCTGCAAAAGTTTCAGCTAAAAAAATAATGTTGGGTCTCTTTGAGTGGACTAGGTCCACTAGGACTTGAACTGTCTTTGGGTTCCCAAGCCCACGACAGTTCCAAGACAAGAGACTCATTGAACTGGGCGGGCCTGAATCACAGGTCCCGCCCTTTGCAAGTTTTTTGGACTAGTAACCGGCCCATTCAGATCAATAAAAGAATTGGGCTCAATATTAGGCCCAAAAGTGGGTTCCTCAGTAGGCCCAGATGGATCAAGCCTTCTACGCTTCTGATCCGTAATAACCAAGCCCTCAGTGAGATTAGGGTAAACAACCTGCTCCATATTGATGTCCTTGGGATCGCAGCAGCTGGACGTGGCATGATCAGTCGTGGTAGGGGCCACGTGTTGGCTTGTGGGAGCAGCAGCACTCTGAGCACACGGAGGTACTGGGATCGTGGTCGTACCATTGTCCTGCCTCTGAGGCCATGTTGTCGTGATGCGCTCGGTTTGATCAGAGATAACCCATCTATTCCCGGCGACCGGCGACGGTCGACGGTTTTGTGCTCGCAACCATGGTCCAAATGGTTTGTCTGCCGTTGGGGGAAATCCTTCGAACAGTTTGATACAAAATTTCTCCGTGTGTCCTATTAGTCCGCAGATGAAGCAGAAATTTGGGAGTCTTTCATACCGGAAAGAAATCCAGCTCCAGTCACCTCCATTACGCTTGATTCTCATCTGGCTAATAAGGGGCTTGGTGATGTTGATTCTGACCCGTATGCGAACGAAGGTTTTGAACCATCCTGAGAAAGCACCGTCGTCAATCCTGATGAATTCGCCTATGAAATTGCCGATAGCCGCAAATGTTTTCTCTGAAAAAAACCCCAGGGGGAGGTCATGTAGTTGAACCCAAAAATTAGCAGTGTCGAGCGGTGTTACTATAGGGGGGATATCCGGTTGAACTTTGGCTAGGGCTAGTAAGTTTTGTTCGAAGGACCATGGTCCATCTTCAAGGACTCTCTGCATGTCAATGTCGTGGAAGAACTGGAAGAGGTAGGTGTTGTTGATGAGCTCTTTAGCAGCCACACCCATGCGTGGACGCCACACGGCAGCCATGGTATCCCTCATAAAAGCAAACTTGACAATCTTGTCCGTCATAAGTCTCCCAACAAGAGTGAGGCTGAAATCAGTGATTGGGTCGACATCTTCCTCAAAACCAAGGTCGAGACCATCAGATTCATCATCAGCGTTGATGTCGAGGGCAGCATAGGCCTCCTCCAGAGGAGGTATGGGAACTTCGGTTGGGATGGATGAGCTTGGATCGTGCTCAGACATGGTGAACGAGCGAAGAAAAACAAAGAAACAGAGAGGGAAGAAGGATGAAGAAAGAAAGGAGAGGCTTGCTACAGAGAGCAAGAAGAAAGGCTAGCTATCTAGAGAGAAGCTAGAGAGAAAACACATGGTTCATATTCATTAAAAACTATTAGTTTCTATATTAGATAATGCCTTATTTTTATTTTTATTTTTTGAATTATAGTAATTGATAAAAAGTTTTAATTAATTATACTTTTCGTTGATCGGTACTGCTGTACATAGTACGGAGTAATCAATATGTTTCGAATTAAATTAAAATATTTTATTTTTACAAATTGTATATATACTTTTGAAGGATAAATTTTTATAAATTAATTTAGAGGAAATTTCAATTTTGGTCATATAACTATAGGGGTCTTGTTAATTTTAGCCCCTGACTTTTAAAAGTGTCAATTTAATACCTTAACTATGCAATTTTTGTCAATTTTGGTCACTCCGGTCAAATTGTCGGCCAAATTTCGCCGAAAATTTTTAATAATTAAAATAATGAGAATATTTTGGTCGTTTCACGCCTCTTTTCTTCTTCTCCGGCGAGTCCATCTCTTTCTCTCCCGTTTCTGGCGTTCTTTCTCCCTGTAAATCCTATCTTTAATATCATCAAGCATCCTTTCCCCATCATCTTAGTTCATTGCATTCGCCGGAAATGGGAGAGGAATGAATGGACTCGCCTGGGAAGAAGAAAAAAGATGTGAAATGATCAAAATACTCTCATTATTTTAACAATTAAAATTTTCTGGCGGAATTTGTCCGGAGTGATCAAAATTGACAAAAATTGCATAGTTAAGGTACTAAATTGACATTTTTAAAACTCAGAGACTGAAATTGACAAAACCCCTATAGTCATAAGACCAAAATTAAAATTTCTTCATTAATTTATAAGCAATATGGTCATCATTTGATTCTATTATAGTTTTTTTTTTTTTTTTTCCTCCAATACGTCATTTAATGAGAGTAAAATAGTTATGGAATAATTAAGGGGCTGATGTAGTGATCGAATACACCTGGATATACGGTTTAAGTGATATAGTGATTATTGTAATCGAGCTCGGGAACAAATGACAGTAGGCTCCTAAGTATTTAATGTAGTATTTATAGAGGTTGAGAGGGGACACATGCGTCCACGTGAGCAATGATTCCTGATAAACTCACATGCAGTGAGGTCGGGCAAACTGATAGGCAGAGGGGTTTTGCGGGAGAAAATCCAATAAGAGCATGGATGTCGAAACCGAGCTTAGGTTATGCTGCCATAAAATAAGGGCTCGCACCCGAGAGAAAGACCGGTCCTTAATTTAGGTCGGGTCGGGACCTTTCTGGTCGGATCCGGTTGGGAAATGTTCATCAGGGACTGTACGTACAAAGTAGGTACACGATCGTATATACAAGGGTATATTTCTCATCAGGGGCAAAGTGAATTATTTAACCATTGTTGTAATTATTTTTACATAGTATGTATGTGCATATATAATTAATTAATATAATGCTTTATTTAAAAATATACTCCACGAAATATACGTACACTATAGAGTGAATTTCAGTTTTCATATTTTTATAAAATGGATCGGAGTTTTTGATGGGTAAGGTTTCGATAGATTAACAACAATTTATGTGTTGTTTCAACTTTCAAGTGTGATACATGTAGAGCAATATAGGTCATGTTTCGAATTGTATATAGTTGAAATATGTGTTCTATTTTAACTAAAATATTAATTTATTGTTAAAATTCATGACCTTTTAGCTATTCCATTTACCAGATTAGGGAATTGAAGAACATATTGCATATGGCTATATATATAACGCATAATTAGGCTACTGACTGGTTGGCTAACACATTCAATAGGTGTTCAGAGATAAAAGTACTTACGAGATCCCTGTATTATAACATTATATTTTGTTCAATTTAGTCTCTGTACTTTCAAAAGTGGTGCAATTAACGGCAATAATTAATGGTGTTAATATTACCGTTAACTTAGGTTACGTGGCGCTGACGATATTAATATTCTTACTCATATATTACTTTATAAGTATTTAAAATTAATTATTTTTACCACCAATATATTAAATTAGTATATCCAAAATAAATAATTACAACCATGTTCTTAATGAGATTTAGACAATTGTCCTTAATTAGTTTCACCACTTTTTAAAGTAGAGAGACTAAATTGAACATAATAAAGGTATAGTACAAGGACTAAATTGGACAAAATATTATAGTACACTGACTTCATAGATAATTTGACTGACTCCTATCTTTCTTCTAACCATTTTTTTTATAGAGGATCAATTGGGTGTCAGTGTCACATACGAGACCGAATTGGAACAGGGAAAATATTACATGTACTCCCATTTTGTACTCCCAAACACAAAACTTTGATGTAGACACTTGTATTGGGACCTACATGAAAAAAATAACTTATCAGAATCCGTCACATCAGGGAGTAAAATTTAGGGGGTAAGATTAGGGAGTACACGTAGTAGAACTCTTGGAATAGTGTCACATACAACTCCAATCCACAAAAAATAAGTACACTGCAGCTCCGTTTGACAATTCGAAAAATGATTTTCGGAAGTTATTATTATTATTTTTTTTCCGTGTTTGGCTACTCAAAGAAAATAAAGTCAAAGAAAAATAATCATTCTGGTCAATGGAAAAAGGTTCAATTTAGTGAAAAATTTCTTCTTAGATTATATTTTTAGTCAGAAGATATTTTTTCGGATAATTTATTTTCATGTCTCTCTTTTCTTTCAATTCTCTCCAAGCTAATTTTTCAAATTATTATTATTATCATTATCACCACCACCACCACCACACAACCACCACCTCTATCACCACGACACCACCACCACCACCACCACCACTAACACCAATACCAGGCCACCACCACGACACAACCACCACCACCACCATCACTATAATAATAATAATAATAATAATAATAATAATAATAATAATAATAATAATAATAATAATAATAATAATAATAATAATTATTATTATTATTATTATTATTATATGTTCGCTTTCAAAATATGAACCAAACAGAAATAAATACAATTTCTTAACTTTTAGCCAAACAGAAAAGATAGTTTTGTGACGTGGATTATTTGTGATACTATAAGATCGAGATGAGGAACAATGAATTTTAGTTTCGACATTTATTTTTATTTTTATTTTTTCTTTCCTCCAATGCCTAATATAAAGAGTATCCATATATGTTTGGAGTATTAATATTTTTTTTTTTTTTGTTTTCTTTTTGGGTTCACATCTAAAAAAAATTTAACTAAGAGATTTTTTATTTTTTATTTGTGAATTTATATATGGCATTATGACAAAAGTTATATTGAAATGTGATCATCTTGACCTTAGTTCTCTATGATTATTATCACCAAATGGTAACATACAAAAACAAATATATACAAGTTAATTATTGTATATTGTATATATATAATATATATACCACAATATAATGCAACCAATGAATTAATGTCAGCAGACAACATTATCTTCATTTCCAAAAACTCAATTCTTCTTTGTATTGAAAATCTCCTTGACCTCAAACATTAGCAAAATATATATACTCCGCCATGCATACATCATCTTCTTCACCCTCCCCCCCTCTCCCATATATATATCTTCAAACTGCATTTCAGCTAAGCTAGTAATTCAGCAGACGAAGCCAAAAACAAAAAATAAGGGAAAAGAAAACTACAAAGAGGAGGAGGAGGAGGTTTACGTGCATGGCTGTTTTAGTATGTTAAAACCTTGGCTGTCTGTCGGCTGAGAATGCAAGTATATATATATATATATATGGGATGGAGCAGTTCAAGCTAGAAATACCTCTTTTTTATATTTATATATATCGAATAATGCATTCCTTTTTTTTCAATTCATTCCCAAAAAAACCAAAAGGAAGAAGTAAAACAAAAAGAATAACCTAATTAGTAAAACCCAAAACCAGACGATAGCGGATAGTGGATTGATCGAGTAGCTCGGTTTGGTTCAATAATGTTGTTTTAGTCACGCTCCTTTTGGACCCAGTCTGGCCTGCCTAATGTGAATTCCAAACTAGGGTTCTTTTCACAGTCCTGCAAAATAAATTTGTAAAAATATGGCTAAATTAAAGCACTATATTACATTCAATTCGATAACCATATATATAGTTCAGTAGCATAAGTATGAGACACTTTATATGATGAGAGGTTTTGTGTGCTTACGTCGATTGGGTGACCACATCTTTGTTGTGTTGGAAAGGATGATGATCTGATCAACCCATTGCTCTCCTGGGAACTATTAGTTTGTAGCCATGCTTCTCTGCTGCTGAAAAATTTAGCACAAAATTCTTTTTGAATATAATTGAATTCTCTTAAACATAATAAGAAGGGAACATTAAACAGAATCTCTAATTAATCATATATTCATATTAGCAACTAGCCCTTTGAGACCCATCCCAGATTGAAATCCAAAATATCGTCCACACACACTTATAAAGTTTAAACTTAGGGACTTTTCACCGCTCCAGCCTGGAGACAGGAGACGGTGGATGAAGCAAGTCCATATATATGTATATATGTGTGTGTGGGGGGATATATATTAAGTTATATGTATTTGGGTGTTATATATCCATAATGTATGATATATGATTATTGCAAGAAACATTTTTTTTTGGTTGATCCAGTACCCTAGGATTTTTCTAATTATTACACACACAAAAACTATATATATATATAAAATCTAAAAGTAATTAAAAAGACAAGATAGAGAATATAATTAGCTTGGGGAAGAGGGCAAGAATCCAGACAAAACTAAAGACATTTTAGAGAAGATTATGGATCCAAAATTCCAAATAAGGTTGAACTCTCTCTCTATATGTATATGTGGGTGTGTATGTATATATGTAATGTATATGTGTGTGTATATATACACACACATATATGATATATAGACTGTGCGGGCATGTCTATTTTTTGAATCAAAAGACACACAAAGACAAACACACGCACACAAAAACAATGGATGGCTTATATAAATACTACTTTGAGAAAAGGAGAGCACTTAAGTCAAGATTCTGGTCCCTTTCTGCTCATATATGCTAAAATCACCTCGTGAACAGAATAAACACAAAATGCATTAATTTATATTTATTAAAAAAAAAAACTAGACTGAAAAAGTGAGGCAATGGTTTGCTTTTTTACTTTCTTAATTAACCCTCCACTTAATCACCATTCCATCATTACTTCTTTCCTCTCCCAAAAGACTGAATCCCCAACCCTAAGAGTCCCATTTAGAAGGATGTAAGTTATCGTGACTCAATGACTCAGCAGACAAGACCAAATCACAGTGACTCCATCAACTAACACTACGCAAATATGGTCCAAAATATGTGTTGCAGTAAGTGATAGATAGATATATACATATATACATATATATATGTACAGTAGAAAGGTATATGTTGTACTAGGTACGAGATAGATAGATAGATAGATAGAGGGATTTATGAGATGGAGAATGGTATTAAAAGAGATGAAAGACAAGAAAAGCAAAAGCTGAAGGTGCTGGGGAGGGGAGGGGAGAGAGAGGAAGCTTTTTGTTGCTGAGAAAATGGTGGACGTGCGTTTGCATTTCTGATGAGATTCATGCAAAAGAAAAAGGGAATGAAATTAATCCCTTTCTCTCTCTCTCTCTATATTCAAATTTCCATTACTCTTAAAAGTCACCTGCTATCTGCTGGTGCAGATTGTACGTGCGCGTTTTATTCGCTAAAGATTTTTCCATTTTCTTTTCAAAAAGTGTAAAAGACAATTCAAGAAACTTAAATGATACTACTCACTCCATTAATTTCAATCAATGGTTTCTGATCTGATAATCTTACCTTGAAGAGTTGCTCCATAGAGTGGTGGTTGTGGAGTTAGGGAAATCCGGTTCCGACGACCCATCCGCCACCGCCGCCGCCGGATGCCCTCTTTGATCCATGAGCCGAATCCCGCCGCCGCCTGCGGCGGTGCTTCCCAGCACGGTGAGATCTTCTTCTCCGGACCCGTCGGATTGCCCTTCAAAACCAACGAAAAAAAATAAAAAAACAAAATACTTGAATTGAATTTCAATCTCCTCTACAATATCTATCTGGTAATGCAATAATGCATGCATTTCTGGAGTTGTATGGTGAATAAAAAACAAAAAAAACTGCATGAATATATATATGCAATAATGATTAGGCTAAAAAGAGACTAAAATTATCAAAGTATGAATTACCTGAGGAAGCAGCAGGCTTGTCAGTGGTTTTAACAGTTCTATACATCTGCATTGGGAAACCATTTTGCAAATTAAATTCAAAACCAAATCAAATAGCTTTTGGGTTGCTCTAAGAACAACTAAAATATAATCAAGCCCTCCATCTCTCTTCACAGCTAGAATACATACATATACTTCAATATATATATATAGAGAGAGAGAGAGAGTGTGATGAGTTTTGGTGCGTGCAGGCATAAATCTGAGGTTGTGAAGTACTGAAAATGTTGTTTTTTTCTGGTCATTAGTCACGAGGTCGATGTTTGATAAGGAGGTAGTAACAATAAACAATAAACACTACTACTCTAATACGGCTAGGCTGTATTATTGAGAAATGATGACTTACTTTTGTCTGTTACACTATTCTTTCTCTCTCTCTATCTCTGCCATCAGAAAATCAGACTTCTTTTACTGTGTATTCTTTAATTCATTCATTCACTGCACTCATCGGCTACTGTGCCGGAGCTACTCAGCTCAACCCACCCCAGAGAGAGAGAGGGATTGAAAGATATTCCCTTTTTCTTTTTCTATCTTTAAGTTTTGCTCTTACCTGCAAATGGCTCTTCACATGAGCTAGAGTGAGATCTTTGACATCCATTAGTTCCAGTACTGATTTTGGAGTTGCCCCTATATATATAATAAAATCAAATCATCAAATCGCGAACAAGAAAAGCTAAGGGGGGGAATTAATTAAAGAAATTATTAAATTAAAGATTTATTTGTTTACCCACTTTCATGGCCACCGAGGAGCTCGACGGCGTGGACGAAGCGGGCGTGGAGGGTGCTGGTCCAGCGCATTCTGGGGGCCCGCATGCTTCGCTTCGCGGGAAGCTTAGGGAGAAATCTCGATCTCATCATCATCCCGTGAGACGGCGGAGCATCGTGGTGAGGGTGGTGGTGATGGTGGTGAGAAGCTGCGGTGGCTCCGATTCCAACTCCGCCGTACTGGTTGTGGGGCAGCTGGTAAGCGGAAGAGAGGCCGTTGAATCTCCGGTAAGCTGCTGCGGCGGCGGCGGCGGAGGAGGAGGAGGAGGAAGGAGAGGGGTTGTTCAAGAGGGATAGATGATCGACGACGGGGTTAAAGAAGGGGGAAGGAGAGTGGGAAATGGAGGCGGTAGGCGGCGGCGGCGGCGGCATTGGGTAGAAGCACATCTTGCTGGGATCCTTGTTTTCTCGGTCCATGGGGAGGAAAGGGAAGGAACGGTTCTGATACACCGGGATGCCCTTGATGGGCCGCAAACCGTCGGATACATCCAACAGTGAAACCCCATGATTTATGTTGCTCATCTGGCTGCAACTGCTGTTATTACTATTACTATTATTCTGTTGAAAAGTATGCGTTTGGAGATGATAAGGTTGAGGATAAGTTTGTAAAGTCTGATGTTGTTGTTGTTGTTCCCTCCCGGTTCTCAAGAACCGGTTCTCCTCCGCTGCGGTGGCGGTCGGGTTCGCCAACGACAGCTCCGGGTACACGGCGGCGGCGGCGGAGGTACTAGTGTTGTTGTCCGTTTGACGGTGGCGGCGGTGGTTGGTGGGAAGATCGAATCCGGCGGCGGCGGCTACCAATTCATTGATACAAGACGACGGCCGGGAAGACGATATGGTGTTGTTGGGCGGGCTAATGTGGAGAGAAAGATCGGGAAGAGGGTTAGAACGAGAGGAGGGTTCAATGAAAACCCCTTCTAAGGGCATGTTTTCACCTTCTTTCTTTTATATATTGTATTCTCTCTCAACAAAACTTGCAAGAATGGCTACCTCACCTTCCCAGCTCCCTTTTGCCTTTTCTTTTCTACAAAGCTAGCTAGATAGAAGCAGCTCTCTTTTGTACGTGCAGGTTCTTGATTTAGTGAAGATGCAGCTTTAGAGGATTGAAGGAGAAAGAAAGAGAGATAAAGAGAGAGAGAGAGAAAGAAGTTTCAAATTAAAGAGAAAAAGAAAAGGAATTCCAGAAAGGAATGGAATGGAATGGAAAAGGAGGAGAATTGAAGAAGGGAATGGGGGGAGGATTTGGGTGTGGTGTTCCTCGAGAGTATATCTCGGAAAATGACACTAGAACAATGAGGTCTCTCTATCCATCTATACTCACTAGTCAAAACAAGCAAAACAGCTGCAAATGCAATAATAATAATAATATATATATATATAAAATTATTATTTCTCATCAAATTAAAAAAAAAAAAAAAAGAAAGAAAAAAAAGATAAAGGGTCACTTTTTGATTGATTTCCTTTTCGATTACTTCCCCGTAGAGGACGGGTTAAAAAAATGGTTGAGAGAGAAAGAGACTCCTCTCTGTGATTCTTTTTCCCCCACCCTCTTTGCTTCTTCAATTCTTCTCTACTACCTCTTGTCTTTTCTTTCTCCATCTCATTTACTTTTTTACTGCACATATATTTCTTCCTTTATCATTCCAGGACATTAATGAATTTTAAAGGCGTTCCATTTCCATGCTATAGAATGGGCAGCAAGGATAATGTTATTATTCAACGCAACCTACTTCTTCAATTCTCTCTTTCTCTTTTCTTTTCTTCTCTTCTCTTTTTAACTTACCCCGGCCCTACTCTACCAACACACCAACTCCAACCTCTTACTATAAACACATCCAACATCAATTTGGATCATTAGTCAAGTATTTTGATTTTTAATAATGTGACCAAAATGAGGATCCATTCCCCAATTTGGTTTATTACCCCCATCTACCACCAAAACTAAGAGACCCTAGCCACTTTTTATATATATAAGAGACGGATCAGGTCAAAAAGCACACTCAAGCTAGTGTGAAAGTGCACTGCACAAAATTGCAAATTGTAGTTCTGCATGGTGCACTTTTAGAGTATGTACATTTCTTGAATGCACTTTTACATGTAATAGGATGCATTATTTTGTAGTATTACATAGTGCACTTTTTGTTGAGTGACAAGGGAAACTTGTAGCCACTACCCAAAAGTGCGTACTGAGTAAACCTTCTCTTGTGACCCTAATCGACAAAGGATTACAAAGAGGTAAGCCAACTTAAGATGCCCATATAGCTAATTATGACTCGATCAAATCAAGAAGGTTAATAGGCTAATACACATTACAGTTTTGCATTTGCAGTTGGACGCTCATTCTCACTTATCCTTCCCCTCTCTCTCTCTCTCTCTCTCTCTCTCTCTATATATATATATATATATATATATATATATATATATATATATATATATATATATGTTTCAAATCAGGTGAGGACTTATCCTTAGGTGAGGACGTGAGGACTAATCCAGATCATTCATTTGGAGTGATCTAAAGGCTATGACAAAACAAAAACGGACTGCACAACAAAGTGGGATTGATGCACATCAATCACACTATGAATGCACAACAAACTGGGACAGAATGCACAACAAACTGAACACGGTGACATTTTCGTAAGTATCACCAACTTTACTATGCAAACATGAGCACCAAAATCTGTAATTTTTAGACTTTTCAAGGTTTGCACATTTTGCATGTTTAGTATTAAAAGATTGTACTTACAAAAATACGAAAGTGCATTGCACTTAGAGTTTTGATTTTATTGACTGAGTTTTTTGGTTTTATTTGGTTTAATATTTCACTTTTTAATACTTAGGGTCTAGCATTTATGGTTTATATTTAAAATTTAATTTTTTTTTATTGATTTTATAAAATTTACCAGGTTTGCATAGTTTTTTTTTTCTTTTCTTTTTTTGAAAGCAAAAGCGAGAAATGGATTACTGTAAAAGATCTGAAACAAAGTCAGGAGGGACAGAGTCCCAATACAATAATTCTGGGTGAGAATAGGCCTTTGAAGCTAAAGTATGAGCTAGGGTATTAGCACTTCTAGAAACAAGAGTAACAGTACAATGTTCCTACAGAAAGAGAGTGTATAATGTTCCTACAGTCGCTTGCAGCAATACCAACATAAGACCGAAGCTCTATCGTAGGGGTGGTAAGAATGTGATGAAGGGAAGAGCAATTAGTCTTCAAGAGGACAAAAGTGCCCATACGGTCTTTCAACCAGGACAAGGCCTCTTTACATGCAAGGGTCTCTTCCATAATAGGGCTCGTGCAAGCCGGAAGAACTCCGTTTATGGCTGCCAAATAGACTCCCGAGTGTGAGAACAATACTACTCCAAAAGTTGCCTTGTCAAGTGAAGGATTATAACCAAATTTGCATAGTTAGTTGTAAAAGATTGCATATTTAAGTGTTAAAGTTTGCATGGTGAAATTGATGATAATTACGAAAATGTCACCGCATTTTTTTTTTAATCTGATTAGATCCGTCAAATTTTTATAGAAGTAAAGTCGAGATTTGTTCTTAGTTTTCTCCGATCCTAAGCATATATATATATATATATATATATATATATATATATATATATATATATATATATAATAAATTTTTTTTTATATCACCTAGTCTAGTACCTCAAAAATGAAAAAGACAACTATATTTTAATCATATTAAATTTTAAAATGACAATGAAAAGATGTGATTTCTTCCAAACTAGTGGTACAAAAAATTCGTTATCTCTTGCTCTGATCTAGATTGTCATGTCTAAAAAGAAATTGAATATCGGAATAATTTTGGGTGATAGATTTTTTTTTTTTCAATTACTTGTTAGGACTGAAATATTCTTATACTGTTACTGTTTTTAGTAGAGACACCGAAGACAATGACACTAAAAATTTTCTTTTACACATAAGTATATATAATACAATACACACACATCTAGCTAGTATATATTATATATGCATATAGTAATATATTAGTACATGTACACGAATATATATGTATGAACATAAAGTACAAGTAGACCCATTGACTTGAGAGGGAGAGAGAGAGCGCTACAAAGGGGTATTTGTTTTGTAGTAGAGAGTACTGTATAGTTTGAAATATGTGTGGTGAAGTATGTGCATGTGCATAAACCTAAAGAAAAAAGAAAAAAAAAAAAAACACACATACATACATACACACACTACATTACCTTCTAATTCCCTTATCATACTCCCAAATATTCCCTTCTAATCTTTCAACAACTTTGTCTGGCATCTAAGGTTTTTATTGTGTCTTCCTCCACAGCCTCATATATGCACTTTGACTCCCCACCACCCCAACCCCCACTTTCCAAAACCCTAGGCTAAATCAATGCCTAAATATTCATTTCTTTATGTTTGGGATCCTTTTTTAACCATTATTATACTGCCTTACCTTCTTCTTCTTTATTTGTATTGGGAAGTATCTCCTCTGGCACTTTTAATGCTCTCACTGAAGATGAACAAAACTAGGTCTAGGAGTTGCAAACATCTTTGTGCTATCCTTTTTATTTTTATTTTTTAATTTGGATTTTTCCCATTAATTTATGCTGTGTGGATATAATATTGTTGCAGACACTTCTCCAATGTGACACTAAATGACACAAGTCCATGGGCAGTGTTTGGCTGGGACATTGGTGATAAAAATTGGATTTTTCACAAATTTGAGGTGAGATCCGATGACGCAATGGATAAATTTTTTATTTATATTATTATTTTTGCAGAAATTTGCCCATTGCGTTTATAAAATTAGCAAAGTACATTAATTTAAGAGGGGTGAAGACAGGAAAGGGAATTGGAAATGTGGATTTCATTATAGTACGTGTTGGCATAACATATAACTTGATTGTGGAATTAAAGTGTGTAGGGAGTATGAGGTTAGTTGCTTAGTAGAAGTAATGAAAATGTAAAGTGCAAGAAAAAGATTGATTTTATAGTGGTTCGGAGAAATTTACTATTCTACTCTTCTCCATTATCACCAATGAAGATTTCATAATGAATGAATTGCACAATACAAGTGAAAGAGAAGCCATCAACTTCTTCCGATTGGCAATCATTGAGATAGCCACGAGAGTCTCGTTAACTTATCCTTCATTGCCTGATCAAGAACTAATCAATAGTTAATCACCAAGTCGCCTTGCTAGAATGATCTTCCAACTTCAATTCCTTTGCCAGGAAATATGATATTTGTTGAGTGTTGGACTTTGAAAGAATCAAAGTGATTATTCTTTAGGCTTAGAATCCTTGATTTTGCAATGCATCAAGTTTCTCTTTCAATAGCTTTCAGTACTTTGATCACCGTAAATAGTTTTCCTAGCTTCTTCTTCTAAATTTGGGGTTCTCCTTTTTATAGATGAGGAGAGGTAAACGCCAACTTAAAATTTGAATTTTTTTTTTGTTTTCGCTCAATAAGTAGTACCTGCTCAGAAGCTCCACAATCACCAAAAAATTCGTTTCCAAATCCCTCGATCGACTTGTGCAACTTATGAACCATAGGGTCAAGACTTTTTTCTATTAGTGTATACGCACACTTTGGTTCAAAAGAACTTGTCTACTTATCACCAATTTTTCTTGTGTGTAGACTTGTAGGTGTCAAATAAGTAGCAATGTGCCTAACAAATCTTTTTATTCTTCTTCGTATGAGCTCTTTCCAAGGATGATCTTCCATGAAAAGATTCAATAAAGACTGTTTTGTAGCTTGGTGAAGTGATAGTAGTGAATGTCTTTGAGAAACCATTTACAACATCCTAGCTTGATTTGAGTGGAAAATGCCTTCTTCCGTCACTATTGGAAATTATGGAATTTTCGACCACGCGAAAATGATCTTAAATCAAGTCGAAAGCCTTGTTCCGACCACTTTTGGTATCCGGGAAAATTTTTGTTGCTATTTCCGACCACTTTTTGGTATCAACTTGATTTAAGATCACTTTCAGGTGGTCGAAAATATCATAATTTCCAGTAGTGCGTCTTCTGTTCTTTGATTTAAGATCAGGAGCCTAATTGCACTATTAATACTTGTTCGGACTTATTTGACCATTTTCTTATAAATTATATATATTTAGTTCAAAATTAGTCAAATATTATTAATTATATTATCTTTAAAATAACATAAAAATCTTTAAAAATACTAAAATGGTAGAAAATGTCTCAACTAGAAATTGAACCAAAGATCCTTGCCTCAAGGAACTCGTAAATGACAAATGTGCACACTGCACACAGATCATATATTGTTTATTAGATTTTTGTTTTTATTTTTGTTTGTTTGTTTTTTTTTTTTTTTTTTTTTTTTTTTTTTTTTTTTTTTTAAGAAATGAAAGTTAATTAATGTCAATTTGACCACATTAAGCTAAGGTTAATATTTATATATTGATCCCTTATCCATCCATGTCATAACCTTCCTTAGCCATTTCTAAGTGTCTTCATCGGACAAATATTGTATTAATTATAATTTACGATAAGATAGATTTGACAAAACCATCCTATTAAAAATAAATTGTCAAATACACATGGAAGGAAGTGTTGCATTTGTTTTGGGATATAAGCTCTTATAGTTAATGTAATTATATTGCCTCAATACTTTAGGGTGTGTTTGATTCATGGTTTTATACACTACGAATGTGATTCAACAGTAGTTAGTATTTGGTTGATAACCTTTTAAAACACAACTATGGAATTTGATTACACTTTCAATTAAAAATCTCATTTTCTAATTAAAAAAGGGTCTATAGTTTAATTTTTAAATTTGAATTAGTACTTTTAGTTGGGTTAAAATGGATTCAAATTTTCAATTTAGCAGTTGGATTTTATATTTTATATATTATACGATTATATAAGGAATATTTTTGATTGTTTTGTATTGTTGTTGTTTCCCACTTTCGAGGGTGGAGATTAGGGATGACAATTCGTCCCGTTCCCGACAGGAATTCCCGGCCCGTCTCTGTCCCGACAGGGACAGGAATGAGAAAAATTTTCGGGAAATGGGGACGGGGACGGGGACACCCCTCCCTAGCCCAACCCTGTGCCCGAATATATATATATATATATATATATATATATATATATATATATTAATTTAAGATTTTGACTAAAAGTTGAATGGGGACGGGGATTCTCCGTCCCCACCAAATTCTCTATGGGGATGGGATGGGAACTATTTTCAATTTCCCGCCAGGGATGGGGACGGGGACGGGGAGTATACTCCTCGCCCCGCTGCCATCCCTAGTGGAGGCCTCCAGAAAAGAAATCTATAGAGGGAGAAGAGAGCACCAGAAGAAGATAGTAAAATTTTTTAAATCCAGGATGATGTCCCTTCATTTTATTTCTACAATATATATACAAGTAGATGTTCTAACAAACATCGAGTTAATACCCAAAATCGTCTTCGACTATAGTGGTTTTTCTCAATTTTGTCCTAAACGACTTTGGTGACTTAATGTAGTCCCAGAGTTTTGTGTTTTTACTCAATTTCGTCCCAGACTTTTGTGTTTTTGCTCAATTTAGTCCCCCATTTGTTATTCCGTCCATTTGTTGTTAAATAAATAGACAATTTAGTAATTTTAATATTGGCATCTCTTTATTCATAGACATGTGAAGTGCGAAATCCCTCTTTTTTTTTTTACGAATTACTCCCAGAATCACTTCTAAAGCTGCGAATATAAAATTTGATTTGTAGGTCTGAAAGTAACTCTGGGTGTAATTCGTGTAAGAAAGAGAGATTTCTCACTTCGCAGGTTGAAAGTAAAGAGAGGTCAATATTGATATTATTGAATTGTGCCTTTATTTAACACCAATTTGATGGAATAACAAACGGAGGACTAAATTGAGCGAAACACAAAAGTCTGGGACTAGATTAGGTCACCAAAGTCGTTTAGGACGAAATTGAGAAAAACCACTATAGTCGAGGACAATTTTGGGTATTAACTCAACAAACTTCCTACCAAATTACCTATAGTTGCTAGTTTTATTTAATGACCAGAATAATTAAAATAAGATAAAGACAAAGTAAAAAAGCTAGATAATTTAGGAACAGACATAGTCATGTAGTTTTAGAGGTGATCGTGTGATCCGCTTATTGTGTAGATGGTCTGTCTTCTTCATAAATATAATATTATAAATTTTATTTGTGTACTACACAAAGCCAGGGCTGAATTTTGGGCTGTACAACAGCACAAGGTTTAAAATTTTAGAGGGCCCAATATTTAATTTTTACCTAGCTAGTTAAGAAAACTAAAGACAAAAAAATTATAATTAATCTTAAAAGACTCATTGGTAGAACTGTGTGTTTATTGTATTTCGTCTTGGAGATCTAAAGGTTGAATCTTGTTTATAACTCATTTGGTAAGGGCTCATTTATGGCAAATTATGCTATGGAACCGTGTCCACCTTGCAAGGTGGACACAGTTCCAAAACTGTCATAATTACGAATATAGAGTTCTATAATTAAGAACATAGAGTCTCTAATTGTGAATATGAAGTTCAAAAATTATGAACATTGAGTTCAACAATTATGAACATAGAACCGTGTCCACCTTGTCATTTATTACAAGAACGGTACCACGAAAATCTAGCTTCATAGTGTATCTATTGATATGTTAAATTTGTTTGTACTACTTTTTAAATTGTCACTGCTTTTTGTCATATTTGTTAGGATCAAGTGTCGCCGAGTCCTTCCAACCCTTCGCCCAATAGTTCAACAAGATTCTAATTTGTGACTTGCTATGATATCAATTGTCAGGCTCAACCGTTTATCACTACACCGAATGTTATATATATTAGCAAAAAGATAATTTTATTCCATTATACTTATGTAGTAGTCAACATCACATTTCAATGATAGAATTGAATGCTAAACTCAACTCTCTGCGTCACTTCCCAACCGTTTTACTTTAGAATCGTATGCCAGATCGACAACTATTATTATTTCATATATATTTTATAAGAACACATGTTTTCACTTGAACTTGTCTAAAGTATATATATATATATATATATATATATATAGTAGGGTTCCAATGAGAACACATGCTTAGGTGAGAACATGAGAACAAATCGTGTGCATCCATCTAATTGTCTAGATTAGATTAAGTGTGTGCGAACGTGAATTAAATGTGTGCAAACGCACTTAATCGCGTTTGCACACATTTAATTCGTGTTTGCACACACTTAATCTAATGTAGACCATTAAAAAATATTAGATGGATGCACACGATTTATTCTCACCTAAGCATGTGTTCTCATATGATCATCTATACTAATAAGAGCCCAAGAGAGTTAGGCTATAATGGGTAGAAAAAATGACGGTCACAGATTTTAATCAAATGAATGGCTCAGATTGATTAAAAGATTGACCAGATTTAAATTTTACACTAAAATTTCCTAAAATACCCACACACCGTTACTAATTCCGTTATAATTTTAAGAATAGCCGTTAGTTCACCGTTAACTTACTCATTGATTTCAATAAAAAAAAGTCTTAGGTTCGAACCTCATCCCAATCAAAGTTGGCATAATTAGTACTCTATTTTACTCTTATTAAATTATCTAAATAATAATTTAGTAGTTACAACAAAAAATAATACATATGCATTTCTTTAATTTAGAATTATGTGTCCTCAATGCCTTTATTCAAAAAAAAAAAAATTATTCATTATCAATAAATTAAATAAGAGAAATAATTTTATTAGTTATATTGTCTTTATTTTTTTCAATATAAAAATTCTTTATATTCAAATTTATTAATTGATTATATTCGCTACATTGTCCTTACAATGTCTTTATTCAGTGAAATTTTTTTTATTAATTATCAATAAATTAATTAAAAGAAATATTTTCATTAGTTATATTGTCTTTATTTTTCTCAAATGTACAAATTTTTACATTCAAATTCATCAATTGATTATATTCAGTACATTATCTATTATCTTTTTTGTGCACTATTTTTCTAATTAAATATCAAAGTTATAATACAAAATAATGCTATATATTTATTTACCAAGTATTTTATCAATACCATGAAAAATTAAAAAAATATAATTAATAAAGCCAACCATATTAACTACTTGAGAGATTTTGTGACAAAGAGAGTATTCAAATCACACAACAAATTGAAGTGAGAACTACCTCGCAATGTCCTTGTTTGACAATCAGCAGTTAGCGGTTAGCGTTAGCGGATTTGACTAGCGAATTTATTTAATTATTAACATTGGGTAGAAAAAATGACCGTCAAATTATTAAATCAAATGAATGGTTCATATTGTTCAGGTTTTAATTTTTTTCTTTTAAGATTTTCTAATTTATCCTTAATTATATGATTATCCATTTAACTTTTCCGTTAATTCACCGTTAGTCTAATTCTAATATTAAAGTCTAATATGGAATTATAACTACACCATTAATCTAATTCTAATATTAAAGTCTTAATAGAACTTAACCACAAATCCTAATGTCGGAATCTCCTCAAACAATATTAGTATATCTTTAATATTTTATGCCCTAATTTTTATTTGTTCTCCCTTATGTCCCGTATTTGGTTTCAACTATACCTATACAATTATTTTATTGACAATTATAATCAATATTGACTATATTATCTTGCATTTGTAAACTTAGAATTACCTATTTAACTCGCACGGGCTTAGCTCAATGGTTTAGTGGGTAGTATTTGGGAGAAGAGACCAAGGTTTGAACCTTGGCGGCGGCAGTGCGGGAATTATGTCCAAAATGGGCAGATTCCTTGTGCGTATCAGCATTTGGCCCTGTCTGCTGAACCATTGAGTCACCGTGATTTACAACTTCCCACAATGCTCTGTCGGGTCGGAGTGTGGGGGCCCTTGGGGTTGGGGACTCAACCTTTGGGAGAAGAATTACCTATTTAAATACGCAAATTCAACCTTCAATTATCTATGCATGAACAATTTCAATATAATCCTGCCTTAATATACTTTAAAGTACTTATTTAACAAAAAAGCATTGGGCATTATCTCAATCGCGCAATGCGTGTAAAAAACTAGTATATATATATATGGGAAGAACACATTTGTCCAACAGCCTCAAGGTGGATAACACAATTGAACTCTTTGTATAAATATAATCGATCGATTAGAGAGTATGTTTAATCACGTTGCTTAATGGTCCCGTTTGATAAAACAAATGAATATGGACAATATGCTAAATTTCTCCCAAATTTAGCAATTAAAAGTTAAGCTTTCTGTTTCATATTTCTCAATTGATAATGGACAGCTTTTGTGACTTTTGCTAACTCAATATTTTGGAAAACTCCCTCTGATGTTGATTTTTTTTTTTTTAATTACTTTTAAAAAAAATTCTATTAAGAGGCAGCATCATATGATTTTGAAATTCTTGTTTAATTTATTGTGATATCAAAATTTGGTACTACAGAGTTCATTTTTGGACCGTATCCTTACGTGCACAAGAGATCAGATTCCAACAACACATTAAGTCCTCTTTAAAAAATTGAAATGTATTTATACTAGTGTAAACCTATATTTATTTTCAATATGAGAGATATATATGATGGTCTTGGTTAAGTAATAAGTCAAGAGAGGGGGGAGGGGGGGGAGGGATGAAGTGACGTGAATAAACTTATTTAAATTTTAAAAATTTTCAAAGATTTTTGAGAATAGCTAGAATCTTAGATTAAGGAAGTTAATTTATCAGCACAACCATAAGGGGGCGTTTGGTTCAGGTTATATAACATAACTAAGGGAATGTGACATTCCAAAACTCACATTCCTATGTTTGGTTCACATTATCTCAGGGAATCTAACATTTCTCAGGAATGTCACATTCCCTCCACATAGGATTTTGAAGGGAATGTGATTCCCTTCAATTTCTAAGGTTATGTAAGATAACCTTGGTTATGTTAGTTTATCACACACACACATATATAATTATTTTTGTAATTATATATATATTTTTTATTTTTATTATGCTAGGTTAGCATATAAAATAATTTTATTTCTCAAGTTCAATATTTTAGTTAATATTTTAAAATCATGTAATTATATATGATACCGTTATCTTATTTATTTATTTTAATTTTTAAATTTATTAAAATATATGAAAATATGTTAAGGATATTATAGTGTGTGAATAAAAGATAACCCTAAACCAAACATGATTATATTACATATCCCAATTTTAACCAAAAACAGGAATCTAACATTCCAGTAATCTAACATTCCCAGCAATCTAACATTCCCAGCAATCTAACTTAGTTATATTGAAATCTTAACTAAGTAGTCCACATACTATACGATTTGGATACAATTTACAGCCGAAAATATTATTTGCACACTTTGTGATTTTTATAGATGAAAAATATATGATAGTAGATCTTATGCACATAATGAAATGCATGTACTCAAAGTAAGAGAGAGATTGTTAGGAATAAATGTATAATAGCTAGATTTTGATGTTGCATGTAAAAGAAAATTAAAAATTAAAACTCCAAAAATTTCCATTATAAAATTCAATACAACTTATATTCAATCAACATTACAAAAAATCTCTAAGTGGGTATTGATAGAGTATTAGAGTATAAGTCTACAAATGACATAAATGCTGACATCATAAAATAGCAAGAGTTATTTGATGAACGGAATTAGTTGTTCTCTCCTTTCCAAATATTACTTTAGTTTCTTTTAAAGGAGCACTTCACATACATATATGCCAATGGAAATTAAGTTGCATTTTGGATAGTTAAGTTTTCACACTTTTGTTACTTAATTCCCTTTTTGGTTATTTTATTTCTATTTCTCAATTTTTAAATTTTGAAAAATAATCTACTAGTATTGTATTTTAAAATTATTTCACATTTAATTCAATATGTCTAAAATTCTTTCACATGAAATGGCAAAATTTGGAAAAATGTTTGTCGAGTAAAGATACTTTTAAATATTTTAAATTAAATGTGAAATAATTTGAGAATAGAGAACGAAACGTCTCAAAAAATTTAAAAATTGTTGATGTAATTTGAAATTGTCATTATGCTTGGCAAAAAAAAAAAAAAAAAGAAAAAAAAAGGAAAAGTAAAAGAAAGATAGAAAAGTTTCAAATATACTTTTTGACTCTTATTTTCTTCAAAAAAGGTTGAATTTTATGTGTCGACAAATCAATGAATCTTATGTTTATTATATACTTCAAGGGAACAAAACAATTCTTGCATAAGCAACAAGTTGTTTTGTAAGTATAGTATCATCCTATAGTGACATTTCTAGAACATGATGCAAAGAAATTTAAAATGACGAATTGTTACAATTCCACTGTTGTAAAAAAAAAAAAATGCATACATTAAAAAAAGTCAAAAGTATACAATATTAACTTATATTTATGGTATGATATGTCATGTCGATCAATAATATTCAAATAATGATATGTTACATATTAAATTATTAAATGTATATTGTTGACATAATGCATCCGATTGGATGCATCATAGTGGATGCAATAACTATTTTGCAATGTCCCATTGAGAATTAAATGCATTATTTCTTTTATGATCCTTTTTTCTCATCTTTCCACTACTGCCTTAGCTTCCATTCTGGCTTAATATTTTTATTATTATTATTTTTAATTTTAAAAGCATTTACCTTTGTAGAATTGTAGGGAAGTGATGATAAGACATTTGCCCATCAGCTACATCTAAAAGCTTTATAGCACCAAACATGTAATTGGTAGAGTTTGAAGGACTTGAAATTCATTCTTTGGAAACTATTTTTCTCTTCTTAGGTGAAAGAAAGTGTGAAATTGGAGCCAATTTGCGTTGAGTAGAAGTTTGAATTGGATGACCAAGTTCGACATCTTATTATTAAAATGTGATGCTAACAGTTGTGCAAGAGTATAAAGAAATAAATATGATAGTTGGTTACTAACTATAATTTTTGGCGTAATAGTAAGAACCTAATTGATTTTAACAATTGACATTATAGCAGGTTATAGGTTATAATCCCATTTTATTGCTGGGAAAGAATTAAATATGCAAATCTCAAAAGCAAGGTGATTCATTGACGCTTTTGTGTTCTTGATGTATTGTTTAATTGATCAAATTGACAATGGCTATGTTTGGCAAACTTAGTTGAAAAGGTAGCTGAAAGCTGAAAAGCTAGAAGCTATAAGCTAAAAACTGAAGAGCTGTTAAGCTAACAGATTATGCTTAAAAATGTTTGGTAAAATTATCTTTTAAATAAGCTGATAAATGTAAAAAGACTAAAAAAGACATCTTCATAAAATTTAAATAGTTTTAAATTTAAATAGGTTTGTTTGCATATTAAAATTTAACATTTTGAAATGAAACTATTAGCATAATCATGATCTAACATCTCATAATGAAATAGCAATATTGTTGCGAATCTCCTATCTCAATATAGGTCTCACTTAAATTTTCATTGATGGACTTATGAACGGACGATTAGAGTTGGAACTTTAAGGAGTTGCTGGGTGGTGAAGAGTTGAGGATGATGATGAATAAAAATATAGGAGAAAAGGCCAAAATGGTACATGATGTCATTTATTTAAAATAATAAGGATAAATATGAAAAAAAAAAAAAAAAGTTAGAAGCTACTAGCTTATTTTTGAATCGCTACCTAAGGTAGCATTTTAAAATAAGCTCTTACTTTTTTGGGAAAATGACACTTTTTCCCCCTGAGTTATATACCTATAGCATTTTTGCCCCCTAAATTATTGAAGTGGCTGTTTTCTCCCCTGAAATGTTAAATGGACATATTTACCCTTCAACTAAATATTTAATTTATTTTTTTTTCTCCAACAAATTATGACCATAATTTGGTTCAAACCAAACAAACACTATAGCAACCAAACCGAAATATTCCAATTACAATTTAGAATCGAAATCCGATATTTAGAGTTTATTAAAATCGTGAACCAGAACGGACGGTTCATGTTCCGAACTGAAAAAATAAAATACATATATTGTTGAATTTATACTATTTTAAAATAAAAAATAAAATTTTAAAATAAAGGCGGTTCAAAATCGTGAATCGGATCCAGAACCGCCGGTTCACGGTTCAAGATTCAATTTTTTTGATACATAATTTTAATAAATTGACATTTAAATATTGGATTCTAGATCTGAATTATAACCGAAAACTATTAATTCGATTGCTATAGTATCCGATTCAATTCAAACCGAACCGTGCTCATCCCTACGTATACGCAATAATTTGTTGGAGAAGTAAAATAAATAAAATGTTTACGTTAAGGGTATAAATGTCAATTAAATATATCAGGGGGAAAAAACACCACTTTTAGAATAACTGAGGGGGCTAATGTGCTTACCTAAATAATTGAGGGGGAAAAAGTGCTATAAGTATATAACTCAGGGGTAAAAAGTGCCATTTTCCCTACTTTTTTTTCTTTTTTCTTTTTTTGAGCTAAAATAAGCTCTTATTTTAAGCTACTAGTTTATTTTGAAAAGATTACCACATAGAGCTTAAAATTTATTAGTAGCTTAAAATAAGATATAAGCTCCTAAATAAGCTGTCAAACATAGCTTGTATAGGTGGACTTCAAACCAGTGCTTAGAGAACTTTTGGCAACTCATCTAAGGTTAAATTCTTACATTGTGCACTTGAATTTCAAGAAAGATATGGTAACTTTTTGCTCATTTGTTTTGTGACTCAATTTGTTTGATTTTCCCCCCTTTTTGAAAGTTATGATAAATGACAGTTACTTTTAAAAATGAAGATCTTTTTAAAGCATCTGACACCTCACCGTCTAATTAAATTTGTTACATTAAAAAAATATGCATGGAATCCCTAAGTTGATTCCCTTATACAAATATTTATTAAATTAACACCATCATTTTTTAATCATTGATCATCCTAGATAGATGTATCAAATTAGTCTACATGAACATCTTATATATTCATTTGTGTGTGTATGTGTGCGCGCGCGCCAGTGTTCCCGTGAGCCCACCCTGTTATATGAGTTCCTGTGGACAGATCTGGGCCATTGAATACTTGAGATCAATGGCTTAGATTTGGCCAACTGTGCAACTTCGCAACTGTGCAATTGTGCAACCGGGCAACTAGAGACTTCACTTGCATAGTTGGCGAAATCTAATTCATTGATCTCAAGCATTCAATAATGACTCAGATTTGTCCACACGGACGCATATACCAGGATGGACTCATTTGATCACTAGTGTGTATATATATATATATATATACACACACACACACACACACACACACACACTAGTGATCAGGTGCGGGGAAGGGTTCCAGTGCGATTGTGCGGTTGACGCACTTAAGCATTAAAATGGCGCACCTTAAGTACATAAACCACGCACCTTAAGCTACAAACAAAACACCTTAAGAACACAAACCACGCGCACCTAAAGCTTTAGGCCGACGCACCTTAAGTACACAAACCACGCACTTTAAGTACACAAACCACGCACTTTAAGTACACAAATCACGCACCTTAAGAAGCAAAACCACACACCATAAGTACACAAACCTCGCACCATAACAACCGCACAACCGCATCTGAGAACACCAACTGCACGGAAATCCATATATATATATATTATATACATACATACATATAGGTATGGAACTTTAATGAGGTAAGAACAATTTTGTTTGGTAAAAAATAATAGTACAATATTTGTAAAGTAATGTACAATTGTACTATTATAGAAATACAAATAAAAATTATTAACACCATAATGACCTAAATCATTCCCAATATTGCAAAAGCATAATTAAAATATTGAGTTTTGTTCTAAATAATCAAAAGAAGATAATTACATGGAAAAAAAAAGGAAAAAGAATTAAGCTTCCTTATTATTATTCTTTGATGCTCAATTGTCAATGCCATGTATATAGTTTGGCTAATTAATTGACCAAAGTTCATGTTAAATTTTTTATTGTATTTTTTAATACTTTTTTTTTTTTGAAAATTGTATTTTTTAATACATTCTAACATATTCATACTATATGTTTAACAATTATGTCAACTCTAATTGGGATAGGGTTTGAATCTAAGACCTTCCTTATGAAAATCTATATAAGTTAAGAATAATAAATAGTTAACGGAATATGAACCATTCATTTCAATAAACAACTGGACCAACATTTTTTTTACTTTCCGTTATAGGCCTAAGTTTATTGGCACTTATTAGATTAATTATTTAGTAGAAATTTTCACAACTTTTAAAACATTTGAAAATAATCTATTTAAATGACGAGTAGGTAAGAAATATGACAAATTATATTATGGATCATTGTCCACATTTCAATGTGAACCACTAATAAATGTTCATTTTAGTATTCTGAATGTTCATTTTTAATGTAGAGTTAATTACTAAAATGGTCCTTTGACTATAGTGAAATTATCAATTTAGTCCTTAACTATTTTTTTAACCAATTAAGTCCCTTAACTTTAAAAATTTTAACCAATTTGGTCCTCCGTTTGTTTGACCGTTAGTTAACCGTTAACTTGGGACCAAATTGGTAATTTCGCTATAGTCAAGTGACCATTTTGGTAATTAACTTTAGGGGTAGCCAATTCGGTTTAGTTTTCTCGAATCGAACCGAACAGTATTGGATTCTTGTATACCGAACGGTCCGATAAAAAATCGACCCGAACCGATTGGTAAATTATTTGGTAAAAAATTGAACTGAACCGAATATCGTTTGATTTTCTGTTTTTAAAAATATAATAAATAAATAAATAAATAAAAAGTAAATCCAAATCCCTTGCTACTTGCTCTGCCGTTCAGCTCATATTCTCACGGGTATCTCGGTATACAAGAATCTATTACCGTTCCGTTGTTCGGTATATTACCGAATCTAACTAGTTTGGTACGGTTCGGTTCGAGAAAACTTAACCGAACTGCCCACCCTTAAAGTTAATTACCAAAATAGTCCATTGACTATAGCGAATTACCAATTTGGTCCCAAGTTAACGGTTGACTAACGGTCAAACAAACGGAGGACCAAATTAGTTAAGATTTTTAAAGTTGAGGGACTTAATTGGTCAAAAAAATAGTCAAGGACCAAATTGGTAATTTCTCTATAGTCAAGGGACCCTTTTTGTAATTAACTCTTTAATGTATAGAAGATTCTTTTTTCAATATACTACCTAAAGTGAACTTTGATGTCTGTTTGGTACACTGTAATTTAGTTGTAAAGGAATTGAAATTCAATGTACAGGTGAATTACATTGTTTGGTTGGAGGGAATTGCAATTCCTCTGAATTACAATTTCCTCCTTTTGTTGAATTGCAATTCAATCATGGGGTACCCCCATGAATTGCAATTCAATGGATGTGAGAAAGACAAAATAGATGAAATGACATTATTACCCTTAGTTATTATTACTATTATTATTACACAAAGGTATTTTAGTTTTTATACCACTTCTTTCTTTCTCAATTTCAGTAATTCTATTTCTCCCTACCAAACACGATAATTTAAATTTCTACTTTATTCCACCTTATTCTTTTCCCACCAAATTACAATTCCTTTCTCTCATAATTCATTCTTTCCAACCAAACGCCTTATCAAATAATACACTAAAAATATAAAAAAAAAAAATCATACTAAAAATAATGTAACCTTCAATATATTAAGAATAAATATGTCTGTCAATGGTCCATGGTATAATATGATTGGACAAATATTTGATGGTTCACTTTTAAATGAGTATATGACATACATTAACACAACAAATAATTAATCATATAAATATATGTCTGTCAATGGTCCATGGTTTAATATGATTGGACAAATATTTGATGGTTCAATTTTAATATGAGTATATGACATACATTAACACAACAAATAATTAATCATAATCATTGAGTGATATAAATTTGTAATTTTAACTAAGATGTCATAATTTTAATTATTTAATCCCTTTTTAGGTCTAATAAAGAACATAAATATTAAAAACACAACAAACATGGCAAATCCATCCTAGTAAATAGTAATGATTCTCGTACTAAGTAGATATGGTTGCTTCGGAAGATCTTGTGGTATCATATGTCCTCGGAATCAAATTGCTGATATTTTCTCTAAAATCTCAGGAGTTCAGGTCCAATCTTCAAATTTCTCAATCCGAAGAGTCAATTCTTTGGCCTAGAACAGTATAAGAAAACTGTGGAATTTTTATTAGAGTTAATTACTGAAATGGTCCCTCGACTATAGCAAAATTACCAATTTGATCTTTGACTATTTTTGTTGACTAATTAAGTCCCTCAACTTTAAAAATCTTAACCAATTTGGTCCTCCGTTTGTTTGACCGTTAGTCAACCGTTAATTTGGGACCAAATTGGTAATTTGTTATAGTCAAGGGACCATTTTGGTAATTAACTTTAAGGGTCGGCAATTCGGTTCAGTTTTCTCGAACGGTACCGTACCAAACTAGTTAGATTCGGTAATATACCGAATAACCAAATGGTAATAGATTCTTGTATACCGAATGGTTCGGTAAAAACTCAAACCGAATTGAATTGTTCGGTAAAAACCGAACCGAACCAAATACTGTTTGAACTTTGGATTGCTATTTTGTTATATATTAGAATTTGGATATGGACTATGTAAACACCATAACACATAATATAAAACTTTTGATAACAAACCATAAATAAATCAAATAAAACATTTACGAGAGATACCCGTGAGAATATGAGCTGAACGACAAAGCAAGCAACAAAGGACTTGGATTTACTTTTTATTTATTTATTATTATTATTATTATATTTAAAAAAAAAAAAAGCAAACGGTATTCGGTTCAGTTCAATTTTTTACCGAACAATTCAGATCGGTTCGGATCAATTTTTTATCGAATCGTTCGGTATACAAGAATTCTATACCGTTCGTTGTATATTACCGAACCAAACTAGTTCGGTTCGATTCGAGAAAACTAAATCGAATTGCCCACCCATAAAGTTAATTACCAAAATGGTCCCTTGACTATAGCGAAATTACCAATTTGGTCCCAATGTTAACGGTTGACTAACCGTCAAACTAACGGAAGACCAAATTGGTTAAAATTTTTAAAGTTGAGGGACTTATTGGTTAAAAAAAATAGTCAAGGACCAAATTAGTAATTTCGCTATAGTCAAGGGACCATTTTGGTAATTAACTTACTTGTAAACTTAGCCAAAATACTTTCCCCAAATCGATAAAAGCCCTAAGTTGCTTATGTAATCAGCGAAGAAACCCTACTCCCATTTTTCTAAAAAATCAAATTTCAATTTTTCAATTCTATTTATATTAAAAAAAAACAATTTAAATTACAATTTTTTGACAAATACATAAATTTGTTTCGTAACATGGACAAGCTTGGTATCTTTTCCCTCGATTAGCATAATTCCATGACATTTTGATGGGTAATAAATCATCACATCTACATTGAAAATTATCCCCAAATTGAGGGAAAGATGAAGTACCACAACTAAGAGATGAGATCCTATCAGTAATGGCTAAATTAGTTCATCAAACATATAAAATAGAGAAACAACTTACCTGTGAATTTCGCAACTTGGAAGTGGACGAATTTGAGATTTTAGAGCTTGGGTAAGAAAAAGACCTTCGATTGTAAGTATAAGAAGAAAAGAATGACTATTTGCGCAATGGGTTTCAACATAAGAAGGGGATTATAATTTGAAATTCTTGTTTTACCCCTCTACTATTAAATTGTTTTTAAGTTTTTCGTTAGCTGCAGACGGAATATTAACGCTAGGGATCAAACTCACCACTTCGCTCATAACTGAGGGACTAAACTCGGATACGACCATAACTTAAGGACTGAGTCAAAACTTGGTTATAACTCAGGGACTAAAGATGCAATTTTTCCTTATTATTATTATTATTATTATTATTATTATTATTATTATTATTATTATTATTATTATTATTATTATTTTGGGTACAAAAGTGTATCATTTTTATCTACATAGCTACACAAAAGAACTGACTTTGTTACTTTACAAGAGGGTGGAGCTGGAAAGTGGGAGAGGGTTGGGATGGTGGATAAATAGCCAACAATGTTTATCAATATAAGGATGAAGTTACAATGACCAAATTAAAAAGTTTTTATCAAAAATTTTCATAATAGTATTTGATATGCTGATGTAGCAATATATGATTCATATTTGATTAATAAGTAGATTTATTTTTAACGTGAGGCGGCGAGTTAATCAATTCAGGGTAACTAAAGAATAAAAGGTGTTTTATTGTCACGTCAAATAATGAAAGATTTTGGTGAAAATTTTTTGTCTATCTCTTATAATTTTTACTTTATGGCTTGTTATTTAATATACTGTAGATTTTTTTCCTATATGCATTTCATTCTTGCCGAGACTTTTTTTTAAAAATGATATTTCTTTATCTAATCATCAATTTGTGGTGATATCAGAATAATCGATAAATATTGAATGTTTTCGTTTTTAACCTTTATAGATAATTTCACATCAAGGCAATAAGTGAACATAGCATGCAACTTGTGGTAGGAAAAATAACCTTTTTTGTTTTGTTTTGTTTTGTTTTTTTTTGTTTTGTTTTTTTTTTTTTTTTTTTTTTTTTTTTTTTTTTGTAACAAGAAAAACTCGTAGTCACCAACCGAGTGTGTGCATTGAATAAATTTCACATTGTGATCTTAGTTGAAAAATAATCACAAAATAACTAAATTAGTCTAGGTTGTCCATAACTAACTGGTTCAAACCAATTCAAGAAGACCAATAGACCACCCACTAGGATTTGAACTTGAAACAATGTGGTTATAAACTAAGCGAACAATTTGACAAACTTGATTGACCTTGCTCCAACATTTTTTTTTTATTAATATATACATTATTGTGTGGTTATTGTGTCAAAATACATAAATAAATGAAAGTACTCCATACGTACTGAACATTTACTATTTTAAAAGATTTCACTACGAGATATGAAACGCAGCGCACATTTATAACCAAGCATCTACCACATACCGTCCAATATTGAATTTGTGGATTGAAAGTCCCAATATCTAACTTAATTAACTAAAAATGTTTAAAGAATATGCTTATATTAAGTTATTTGTCCAACTTAATTATAAGCCAAATTAAAGGAGGTGTTTGGTAAATAGATATTAGCTTATTAGATTAGTAGGTTTGACTAGTTGATAGCATTAGTTGATTGTAAAAAATTAAAGTGTTTGGTAAATTACTGTTAATTGATTACATGCAAAATAACTCTCAAAAAGTTGTTAAATCAAATGCACACAAAAGTTGCATCCACTCCCCATTGTTCAATCACTCAGTACACAATACATTTTGTAAGAATCAATACCTCCACCATCGAAGTTCGATTATGTGACTACTCATTTGAAATGATAACAGAAATGTCATCACACTATATATATAATAGTTAACCGTACGCATCTATTATTTAACAGAAAATCCACTAAAAAATATTTTATAAAAATAAAAAATAAAAAATAGGGATGAGAGTGACACATCCCAAATTCCATTTAATTCCTCATCTTTATAGTGTGACATTTGCAAGATGGTGTAGCCCTAGGATGTTTCTGCCTCAAACCTATGTCATCTAGCTATCACAAAAACCATGTTTTGTCTCTAATTATCAACAACGTGTCATTCCTTATCTTTTAACTACGATATGATACACCATTTTTCTTATTATATATATTGTGGGTTTATATTATTACGCCCATATGTTTTTCCTAATCACAACATTCACTTACATATGTGTTTATATTCCTACGTCTAGTCCTAGTTTTTCCCGTCCTTTTCTTCCACCTCTGTCGGTTGGCCAAGCGTACCGATCATCGCCACCCGGCCCCATCGCCGCTGTGCCATTTCCTCGACGATACTCTCACTGTGTTCCGATGGCGATTTGCCCACTACACTTCAAATTTCCTTTTTTTTTTTTTTCTCTCTCTCTGCATTATTATTTGTTTTTTTTTTTTTTTTTTTTTTTTTTTTTTTTGCATACGTCTAAACAGTAAACAGTACTTGAATTTACGTATGAGACGACTCATCATAAATCGTGTATTCCTACTAAGAGCATCTTCAATATGCATGAATTTTTTGAGGAGTTTTTGCAGATGTAAGTAAGATTGAGAACATAGGAGAGATGAGGGAAAGAAGAAAAAAAAACAAAAACAAAACGAAAAAAAAAAACTGCAAATGAAATAACGTGCCCACTGGGCGCGTGGAGGGTGGGGGTCCCGGGTGCGCATTATGTGCACCAGGGAGCAATTTCACAGATTTGGTAGGGTCGACACAGACAAAAGTCAAAATCTTTTTTCAAAGACCTAAATTACTCTCTCCTCCCTCTATCTCTTCTACATATGGTTACATTTCCTAAAAAGATTATCCCAAAGTCTCTATTGGGGATGCTCTAATGATTTGTGATTTAAATAGGAGTTTAGAGCATTTTCAAGAATTCAATTTTTTGGATGGTTAAAAATGAAATAAAAGTCACATTTACGTGCCCAGTTAGAACGATAACTTTTTTTTTTTTTTCTAATACAATGGATCCGAAAAAATGTTGTATTTGCAGGATTAAAAAAAAAATGTACAAAAAAACCCTCCACCGAATTTTTACTTATGAAAAAATCACCCTAAAAAATTACTCTTGGAATTGCACTTAGATTTTCCATGAGAAAAGAGGAGGGAGTTATGAACCAACTACTCATAAATCAGTATTTGAGCTGATTAAATCCAGGCTAAAAATAGAATCTAATAATTAAGCTTAGATTATAAACTTGATCCGTAGAGAATAGAGGTTTGGATGACCAATTCTAGCGTCATGCTCTCAATGTGCTTTTCGACATCAGCAATAATTTATCGCATAATAGTAAACGTTTAATATTGGCAAATTCAACTCTTTATTTCTAACTTTTTAATATATAAGACATATTCAACAATATCACTTTAAATAATTTGAATCTTGCATATTGACAAAATTGAATTACTGACTTTTTAATTTAGGAGTCTCATCAATTTGAGAGGAGTCTCAGTCTATCTCCTACACCTCGTCTTTAACTGCGAATTCTTGGGAATTGTCATGATTTATCTTTAGGCAGGAGGATCGTAATTAGATAGGTCTTAGTTTCTGTTGCAAATTGAGTGTATCCTTCTCTCTCTTTCAAAAATAATAATAATATAGAATACTATATAATTAAAGTACCCGCATGAGTAGTTCAACTGGTTATAGAGGTGAAAGTTTAGAAGAATGACCAAAGATTAAGTCACACCATCGGCAGTGTGGGAAAAACCTCTCAAAGTGAGGGGATTCCTTGTGCGCAGTGAGCAAAGATCTAGCTTCGCCAGTCTTTTACAAGAATGCCTTTAATTACGGTACTATGCTCGGATCAAGATTAATTATTGTAACTCAATTTTTTTTTGGGTTGCCCAAAGGTATCCCTCCAGCCGATAGTCAGAAGACTAATCCCCCGTCCTTACGGTCAGCACACTAAGTAGTAGGAGACTGGACAAATGGTTTGCTCCATTTACATGGGTGGGGATCGAACCCCAACCTCATGCTTAACTCAATTTAGATTAGTTGAAACTAGCTAAGTATTAGTTGTTAGCCGATATTAATTAGTGCATTGAAAAATTCATCAATTTATTATAATGCATGTGAAGAAAAGATAATACTTTTTAAGTATGTTTTACTTCTAAATCCCATTTCCCTCGTGGGAGCGAACAGATTGGATAGATGTGAAACAACGTCCGACTAGGTACAACTCACATTAATACTATGATCAGATAACCTCATAATTTAGTGTCAATTAAGAGACCTTTGAATTATAAATAGTGAAATTGGTACATGCATGAATGCCACTCAAGAGTGCCCTTTTAAGTCAAATAGTTGCATCACAAAAAGCTGTCCGGAATTGAAACTAAAATAATTTTGATACACAACAAAATGTGTAAAGCGTTCACATGTTCAATGGGGAAAGGTTCAATTATGCCCGGGTAACTCAGTTGGTTACTGGAGTACAGTGTAATTTAGAAATAATGACTTGAGAGCGAGTCTCACCAGCCACAGTGTGGGAATAAACTCTCAAAAATCATCTAAAATGCTTCACTATTGAGGATACTCTTAACTTGTTGTTTGATTATGTTAGCGAAATTCCTTTAACTATTTTGATATCAATTACCAAATTAAATGTTTATCATTACACAAAAAGTTATAATTAGTAACAAAAACACAACTATATTTCTTTGTACTTGCATAATAATAAGCACTACATTTAGAAGCACTTTACTTTCTTTCTATAATTGCAATAATTCGTTAGTTCCTAGATTTACTAATTTATTGGCTCACTCTGCTTGTTCAATGTATTGAGACTCTGTTCTTCCTGACTTTGTCTCAGTCTTAATACAGTAATGCAATTATGACTTTTATTTCAAAATAATAATAATAAACGCTACATTTCAATTACAGTTAATACTCAAAATCGTCCTCGACTATAGTGGTTTTTCTCAATTTCGTCCTAAACGACTTTGGTGACCTAATATCGTCCCAGACTTTTGTGTTTCGCTCAATTTAGTCCTCCATTTGTTATTCCGTCAAATTGGTGTTAAATAAAGGGACAATTCAATAATGTCAATATTGATCTCTCTTTACTTTCAACTTGTGAAGTGCGAAATTCCTCTTTCTTGTACGAATTACACCCAGAATTACTCCCGGACCTGCAAATCAAATTTTATATTTGCAGTTTTAGGAGTAATTCTGGGAGTAATTCGTAAAAAAAAAAAAGGGATTTCGCAGTTCACATGTCTATGAGTAAAGAGATGCCAATATTAAAATTACTGAATTGTCTATTTATTTAACACCAAATGGACAGAATAACAAATGAGGGACTAAATTGAGCAAAAACACAAAAATCTGGGACTAAATTGAGCGAAACACAAAAGTCTGAGACGATATTAGGTCTCCAAAATCGTTTAGGACGAAATTGAGAAAAACCACTATAAGGAGGACGATTTTGAGTATTAACTCATTTCAATTACAGAAAATTAGACTTAACCTTTCAAACTTCTATCCAAAACAGTATGTGAAGGTGCTATCTTACCAAGCTACTACGCATTCAAACATTATCGTAATAACGGCTCCTTAAAGTTCTCAATTCATTACTTCACATGCGAAATCCTTTTCGACTTTCCCTAAATGAGAGAATGGATGTTCACTAGGTTAACGACGTTAACCTATCGTTTTAATCACAATTTAATCAAACATCAATTATTTTACCTATTTCATTCTAAAGCGTTTTACAGTTGTAATGTACCAAAACCACCCATGTCTATTGAAGTCTTGGTATCCCTAGACAACACATTTCTAAACAACAAAGTTAAGAGCCTATGGCTTACTAGGGGAAGATGGGAGGTCCCTCAACTTTAGGTTTTTTTTTTTTCAAACAAAACTTTATTAACAAAGGAACATTCTTCAAGTGTGGTGTTTAGGTTTTTTTTTTTTTTTTTTTTTTTTTTTTTTTTCGTTTATAAGATTGAGATTGTAATTATATCAATATAGTCATTAGTAGTTATAATAGAATTGTAATTGATAGGGTTATTGGGTAATTCAATAGGCCTAATAATCATTGTTAGGAAGGAGTGTAATTATATTAGATTTTGATGAATCAAAGTATAAAATATAATGAATATATAGAGCTAATTGATCTACCAAGCTCAGACTTTCAACGTACTCACATTTGTATTCTATTGCATAAAATATGTATTGTAATATTGCCACTAAAAATATACTCAATAACATAACATTGCACTATTACTTTCTACACTACTATATTACTCTAAATCTTACTCCCCAGTCAATTTAACCCATCACTGCTAATATAATATTTGTATTGATTGATAAAACTAACGTTATTAGGGGATAAAAAATTGATGTTATCTTACGTTGGATTGTGTGGGGTCATAATGTGTGAGATTCTAATTAAGTCAAGACAAGCTTCCAAAATTAAACACAGTGATCTACACAAGAACACACTGTTGCAAATTTGACAGCACTATCGATATCCTTTTTTTTTTTTTTTTTTTTTTTTTACGTGGTCAGTAATTATTGAATGTGAAAGGGAGTGAATAATATAATAATAATGATTTTTGAGAATATTCTAAGGTTAGTACAACAATAGCTTTGGAAGAACTATTTACACAATATTCCTGGAGATCCACAGAAAAATGTCAATCTATCATCATATTTACTGTTCATAACGTCGTTGCTCTTGTTGGGCTATTTTACAATTAGGTGCCATTGTTCCATATATAGTCCCCAACTTCTGCCACAGTGGCACCAACATTCCTTCCATTCAATTCATTTTTCTTTTAATAATATATATATATATATATATATATATATATATATATATATATATATATATATATATATATGTACCATATTGTTTTATATTGTTGGGTGGAGGCCTAGAAGGTCAAGTTCAACATCTTGTTATTGAAATGTGTCATTGGCTATTATACAAGCATTTGAAAAATAATAAAGTTGTTTTTTTGGGTATAATTAAACTATATATCTTTTGGCGTAACGGTATGCATTCGATCTGGCCATTGGTATCAAAGTGGGGTTATGGGATAGGTTGGTAGGTACTGGGAGGTAATTGTTGGGTGGAGATATGGAGGGCTAAGTCTAGTATATTGTCATTGAAATGTGCCACTAGCTTGTAAAATAGTGGTAGACGCTTAATGCTAACATATTGGTAGCGTAAATGGACTCCGAGTATACAAGTCCAAGTCATGGTCTATGCCATTTATTTATACGGAGATAAAGTGCAAATGTACGAAATAGTGAGCGATGATCTTATTACTGTTTTGAGTACTATGTAGGGAGACTAGGAAGCTAAGGCTCCACACAAGGTTAGGAAGCTCCGGTTGGTACCATACAAGTTGTGTGAAATCAACGCTCTTTACACTAGGAGGGAGACTCTATTTATACTAAATAGCAAGCCAACATCATAATGACAAGTTACTAATAGAGCTTCTGTGACATTTATCAATTGGGCACTTAGATCAGTCACAACCCTGTAAAATGTTGATGTAACCATTGGTGAAGCGATGGCGGAATTGATTTGTCTAATAGTGTTATCAAAATGTTTACTAATATTAACATCCGGTAGTTTTTTAATATCAAGAATTGAAAGTTATTTGATATTGAGACCAAAGAAGTCAATTAGAATATAAATTTTTTCACTTGAAAAATGATGTAAATTAAATTAATCAGGGAACTAAAATTTAAAAGTTTTCTTTTTTTTTTTTTAAAGGAAAAAAGTTTTCTTATTTAATTATTGATAAAATTAATGTTATAATATGTTGATAAAGAATTTTTTACTATTCCGGCATGTGATCCTGATTTGATCTTTAACAGTAATAGTAGTGTAATACCATACATGTATCCCAATTTTATTTCATTTTTTTTAAATGAAGATTTTCAGTAACTTGTTTGATTTTTATTATTTTTTTTTTTTTAAAGAGGACCCCCGTGAAAAGTAGAACAATTATTTGTCATCATTTTGTTATCTTTTGCTGTAATTATTACACCTTTTTTCTTACCACGTCCCATGTCTAATCATGCTCGTCTTAGTCATCAGTTAAATCAATTGTCAATATTTATTCTATATTTATTTATTCGTCCCCCCACTTTTCTCAGCTCTATCCTTTAAAATACAATTTTTTTTTATTTAATATTTTACCTTTCAAACATTGGTTAAAAGTTTCAAATGCACGGTTGTTAGGTTAGACTTTTCATTTTACAATTGCGACGTTTTGTCGGCTTTGTAATTTATTAAAAAATTAAATTTTATTGATTAGTCCAACATTTTTGTCATATGTATTTATTAATCATCAGTCATAGGATATTAACATAACAAAAAAACTTGTGCGAGACGATATGTGAGACGGTAGGCTCAGAATGAAATGTAATATTTTTAAAAAAAATATTTATTAATGATATGAAAAAATGTAATACTTTTGAAAAAAAATATAATAATTTTACATTTTGATATAAAAGTATTATATTTTCCTTTATATGTGCAACATTATTTATAAGGAAAAATATAATACTTTTGATGAAAAGGTAATACTTTACATCAAAATATAAAAGTATTACATTTGTCCTAAAAATTATTATGTTTTCCTTTATAAGTAACAAATATTTTATTTTTGATTTAGTATTACATTTGCATCGTGACCAGACCAGACCCGTCTCACGAATAAGGATATGTGAAGCAGTCTCACAAAAGTGTGACTCTATTAACATTTCTTGCGTATTATATGTCTACATATATTTTGAATTTGATTAAATAATATTGTAAAGTGAATCCCTGGTCTTTTCATTAATTAAAATATTCTTAAAGTGAAAAAAAAAACAAAAATTATTAAAAATGTAAAAAAGGGATGAGATGCTCAAATATAAAATAAATAAATAAAGGGGTGTATTTTTATTAAATATTTATAAATATTAATTGATTATTATTAGTTCCATAATTAAAACTATTAAACTATATAGATACATATAGTATATAAAATATAGGAAACACACATGTCACAATATGAAATAAGAACTTAAATTAGAATTCTTTTGATCTATTTTTTCGATTATAGCCTAGAAATGAGCCCTTAGGAAGCAAGCCTAAAAACTTTTAAATATACAATTACATCCCGAGATATTTTATGAAAATTTTAAATTTTTAAATAAAATGTGTATGAACCACTAAAATACTATTCTAGATTTTTTTTTAGTATTATAGTTTAAAACTATCATTTCCAAATAAGTTTCAAGCATTGGGAAAGTTCTCCTAATGTATACACTAGAGAAATGAACAAACCAATATAAATAAGGTATAGACTCAAACATCAACGAAACAACAAATGTCAACTTTTCCCATATGAGAGGAACCAACACAAAAAATTTATGCACTTCAAATTAGATGGTACCTAATATAATTACCAATAATAGAGGGTTCCTAACCAATGTCCTAAAAAGAAATTGCCCATTTCTAGTCTTAGAATTTTAGCTTTCATTATTATTATTTTTTTGTAGTACTACTGATTCTGTTATAATGTAGTATCTGTTCAAACTACTTTCTCAACATACTGAAAGAGTTAATACCGCCTCCACTAGGATTCAAACTCATGACTCATTTGGGAGAGCCACTTCATACCACTAGAACACAAGACCATTGAAATTATCTTTAAAATTTTTAGTTTTAGGAAAAAAAAAAGAAAAAAAAAAGAAAAAAAAAAAAAAAAAGAACAAACATGAACATATATGGATTCTTAAATACTATTATTCGGATGTGAGCAGTTTTGTCATACACAATACTTATATACATGTCTACATTTCTAAATTGGTCCCCCTCATATGAAATATACAACACATAACAGGAATTGTTCCTAGCTTCCAATGCAGGATAGAAAGGAATTTTATTTTTTTTTTTAAGTACAATTTTTTTTTCTCTCTTTTGTATGATGAAATTCATGAAATGACGTGGCAGAAAAAGATAAAAACTAATTGCCAAGAAAGGGTCATTCATGTATGAACCCAAAGTAGTGTGAAAAAAAAGGGATAGGTTAAAGTCTATGAAAGCAAGAGCAAAAGGGGAACTCTGAATGCTATGTGACATTGGCCTATTGTCTATCCTCACGTGCCCCCATTTGTTCTTTGAAATTTTACTCCAATTATTGGTGTAATCATGGTAGCATTCAGTCAAAAAGGTATTAGACAACCTAGCTTGCTCTTCTTTTTTTTTTTTTTCAAATATATATATATATATATATATAATCACACTCAGGTGCAAATGCTTCGCTCAGGCGCGAAATAGGAATAGATTCTGTCCGTCCACGTGTCCAGATCTAATGGATGAGAAACACTATTTTTTTTTAAAAAGCGCGGTGACATTTTCATAAATAATTGAACATCGAAGTGCAAGTAAAATGTATTACAAGTGCATGTAAAATGTATTATAGGTGCAAGTAAAATTTACACTGAGCATCAATACTAAGTGCACCTATAGTTATAATAGTTGCACCTATAGTTCTAAGTAGTTGCACACATAGTTATAAGTAGTTGCACCTAGGTGCATGAATATTTGCGAGTGGTTTTCAGGAGTATTACTACCCGCTGAACTCAAATCAATGAATGTTAACAAGGTAAAATTACATGCACTTATAGGTGAAAGTAGGTGCATCTATAGTTATAAGTATTTGCATCTATAGTTATAAATAGTTGCACAAATAGTTATAAGCACACCCAGGTGCATGAATGTTTGCGGGAAGTGAATGCTAACAAGGCAAAATTACATGCACTTATAGGTGAAAGTAGGCGCACTTGTAAGTGATTTTACTTGCACTTTGATGTTCAATTATTTACAAAAATGCCACCGCATTTTTTTTAAGTTATTAGATCTGGACACGTGTCACGCGCTGATTCGTTCGCATATTCCTTCCTGGGCACTTATTCGTACCTGAGTGCATCCCTCTCTCTCTCTCTCTATATATATATATATATATATATATATATAAAGATTAAAAGATGAAATTTTTTGTCTGATTATTGATTACTTATGACAACTAATTAAATGATGAGATATCACAAAAACAGTCAGCAGTCAAATTAAATATAAAAAGAGTTGAACCCAACAATTTGGGATAAATTGTAAGCGGACTGCGAATACGATTACAATGTCAAAAAATTATTTTTGTAGGAGTGCTTCCAGATTAAAGAGTTTTGGGTTAGACCTTGCTCAAGAAAAAGTCAAACTCTGTTGGCCCAACTCATGTTGAACTTGAATATAATTTTTCTTAATACCTAAGGTTTTCTAGCTTACATTAGACTAATTCTAAGCTTCAAGAACCCTTGCTCAAGAGTCGTTGAAGGGGATAAATCTCAAATCGTCCTGTTAGTCTCAAATTCCCACCCCTTGTTCATATATTTTGTACATAGAGAATCTTTATCACCTCTGGTCGGTCAAGGTATACCAATAACGTTTGCTATCAAACCATATTATATGAACTATATTGTCGGGGGAAGATTGAAGGTCGTGCGAGAGGAAGATGCTAATCACGTGACTGGTCATTGTTTTGTTGTATGTGTGTTATTTCCAACTCTGTGATCTCCTAACACACCACATATGTCCCATGGAATTATTATTAATCTATGCTAATATATAGCAATATTTTATGTGAATGCATGCATTGGTTTATATATATATATATATATATATATATATATATATATATATGTTCAAATGCGGAAGCTTCCCGTGTGGCTGGTACGGATTGCACCCTTAGATATGTATAAATGCATCATACACTATTCGAAAATGCACAAATGCACCACACCAAAAATATACACTATCTAATAGTGCATTTTTAAACACTTTGTGGTGCATTTATGCATATCTAATGGCGAGTGATTACAGCGACGACCCTATATATATATATATATATATATATATATATATATATATATATATATTGCAGACAAAGAATTTGGTTTTCAATGAGGTTTTATTAAAGTATACATAAGCTCCCTAAAAGAATATATCATAATATGAGAGATTGGTAAGTCTCCTATGATTCTACTTGCCTTTTGACTCTCCCACCCTCCTCTCTCTATACATATACCCAAATACATATCTCTCTCTGCAACATTCTTAATGGGACCATCCCAACATTTACGGCCTCGCCAGCTGTTCCCCTCAATCTTGTTCTGAGTATTTTTTAACTTCATGTTTTGACCCCACTTATTATGCCAGTTAGACACAACGTTGTGACTCATAAAACCTCTTAGAAGCATTTAATTCGCCACTTTTGATTAAGGATCCAAAATATATATTGTAACGTTGTGCTTAACCGATTGAGAAAGTATAGATAAATAGATACTACAATATAATAAAGTTAGTAGCTTTCAAAATAATATATATATTATAACGTTTATCTACTAATTTTTAATTAACTAATTGAGTATATTTAACATTTATATATATATATATATATATAATTATATATATACTTAGGTGATTCCAACTTTACCGGACTAATCCTCAATTGTTATAGCACCAGGGCGCACAAAGCATTGTGTGCCCCCACCCTGCCCTAAACGACATTGTTTTGTTAAGTTTTGTGAGGAGTTGACGCGACGGAGTTTATGTGTATTCTGTTATACAATTATGTACATTCGAAACAAGAGATTTTTTTTAAGAGTTAAGAGTTTATGGGTATAATGTTAAGAATTTATGTGTATTATGTATTATACTATTATGTTAGATTATGTGTATTATCCTTTCAAAAAAGACTGTGTATTCTGCTATACAATAATGTACATTCTATTATACAATTATGTACATTTGAAACATGGAAATTTTTTTTTTAAAGAAGTTAACAGTAGACACGGGGAGCGAAATTTTCAAAAAAAAATATGTACAAGCGACGTCGTTTTGGGCCAGGGCGCACAATGCATTGTGCCCCTGGTGGACGATATAATTTGCCACTAACCCTAAGCTTACAACACCCCACGCCCCTCGGGTCACTACAGACGTAAATAGCGAGTCGCGCAATCAATCAACCGGTCAGATCCTAGTCTTCAAACGCGCACATTCACACATTCCATCATCATTGACCTTTTTCTCATTCATGTTTCCAATGAGACTTTTTAGTCTTTGTTTGATCTTATTGGATAGCGACTTAAAGGGCTTGGCCCACAATGTTGTTATCATAACGTGATATGGATTGTTATGCAATTATAAAGAAATAAAGTTATACACTCGCTATTAACCATAACTTTTAAAGTAATGGTAATTAAGTGCTTGAAATAGCTTCGAATGTATACTCAATTTGTTCAAGAACACAGTTCTTGCTTGTTTTGTTGTTGCTCCCTATCCATCATTAATTCTAACGATTACTTTTGAGACTTGTAATGAAATATACCATTTTTTTTTTATTTTACCATGAAAGATTCTAGTTTTAATTATCAGTTAATTTTGATTTATTTGACCACTATTAACTATTTAACTTGATTAAACAATTAATATTGAGTTCGATTAATTAGCTTTTTGTAACAACATATTACTTCAAAATACTAAAATTCACTAATTCAATCCACAGTTTTTTACAATCGCTATCAACTAGTCAAACTCACTAATTCAATCAGCTAATAACTATTTACCAAACACCACCTTAAAAAATATATATATACATCAAGAAGAGATATGATAGAAGAATTTGTCGTGTGAATGATGAACTGCCCAAATCACCTTTGGGGATTCCCAAAATCCAAGGGGGACTTTTAGGAAGGTCCGTGTTCCCCTTCCTTTGGTAAAATGATGCTTTCATTTTCATCAAAGTTGGCCACAACAACAACACACAAATGCCTGTAAAAAGCAAAGCTAATCACTTTCTGTAAAGTCATATATTTATACTAATTTATATCTCTCTTTCTTTCTTCTTGCTTTCTTCACTTTGCTTTTCTGCATGGAGGGATATTTTTCATACCTGTCCTTTCTTGTGAGATCAACCAAATATTAGCATAAAATGTCCATTTTCTATATATGCTCATCCCTTGCCAAATTAAATAGATTGTTATCTATATACCACATCTTGGTTTAATAAGATTCGATTATTTAACATAGACTAATTACAAGATCTTTAGAGCAACTTCATCAATTTCAAAATTTTCACAGTTTTTTTATGTGCCAACTTGGAGAGAGAGGAGAAAAAAGGAGAAGGAAAAAAAAAAAAGTTTGATCGTCTGAGGAGAATTTTTAATAAAAAAAAAAAAAAAATAGCAGACGGCGTGCACTGCACACGCACAAAGTGAGTAGTCTTCTGCCATCTCTCTCTTTTCGGACTCACAAAAAACACTGCTGGAAATTATGAAATTTCCGACCACCTGAAAGTGATCTTAAATCAAGTTGAAAGCCATGTTCCGACCACTTTTGGTATCCGAAAAAACCCTTGTTGCTATTTCCGACCACTTTTTACTTTTGACTTAAGATCACTTTCAGGTGGTCGAAAATTCCATAATTTCCAATAGTGAAACTTGATGTTGCAGGAGTAAAAACCACCTTAAAAACCATTGCCCATATATATATATATATATATATATATATATATATATATATATATATATATATATATATATATAACCATCTTTAAGTTTTTAATTTGACAAAAACAATCAAAAAACAATTGTTGTGGAAGCTCTTCATTCTAATGTTGGTAAAGAAATATATAAATTTATCCATTTGATGTGTTCTAATGTTACTTTTGAGCAGGGTCGACATTTGAGGTTCAGGTTTGAGGTAGCCTCTTTGAGTGTAGAAATGTATAGTTTGATAGTTTAATATTGAGTTTCAAAAGTTAAATTGCTTCAATTTACTTTCTCATAGGCTTGAAGACGAATTCATGGGGTCTAAGATATATTCTGACGTAGTCAAGAAAGCTGGATTATAAAATTGAAAAAAAAAAAAAAAAAAAAAAAAAAAAAAACACAAAAAAAAAAAAAAAAAAAAAAGGTAATGTGACCCACACACCTAAGATTGGCTTGAATTATGTGTACATACATATGTTCTTAAGCTACTTTTTCCCTTTAAACAATCAAAGAAGTCGTTTGTGCTTAGGATAGTGGCTTCTTCTACACAAGGAGTATGATGGTGGTTGTAAGTCAACATCCCCATATCCCAACTAGCTGGTACAACTCTACCTCTACTTTTCCCACTTAATGAAAACAACATCCATCATATATTTGTAATTGCAAACAGAACATATATCAGGGGATATATGATTGATAGTTTTATTTTATTTCTAAAATATGCATACACTTTTTTGTAAAACATAAAAGAACTTTCTAAAATATGCATAATTTCAACATTTTTAGGGGATTGGGCTCATCATTGATACATATGCTTTCTCATGCTTAACCTATAAACAATGGAAAATTTTAAACAATATCATATTGGGGGTGTTTGGTAAATAATTGGTAGCTGATAGTTGTTAGCTGATTGGGTTAGTGGATTTAACTAGTTGATAACATTAGCTGATTGTAAAAAAAGTATTTGGTAAATTAGTTGTTAGCTCATAGCTAATTAGTGTAAAATGACTTTCACAAAAAACTGATCGAAAAGCTACTTTGAGCAGCTTTTTGAATTTTTACCTTTTGGAGCAATAAGTTGTTACAAAAAGCTAACTAATCAAACATTCATATTGATTGTTTAACCAAGTCAAACATCAAATAGTGATCAAATAAGCCAAAATTGACTGATAAACTAACTATGTTACCAAACATGGCCATTATCAAAAAGAAAAAATATTCTATAATTTTTACTTTCGCTTTTAAATTATATTAAGGGGTATATATTATGATCTCTTGATGAGAGTTGGAATAAGAAATTTTAATTTGAAGTGTAAAACTTGAGAATGGTGATGAAAAATGTGGAGTAGGGTGGAAAAGACAGATCCTCACTATCAAATTGTTGTGCTAATTGGATAAATTATTGTGCTAATTGGATAAATTTTGTGTAGCTACAACTTTGTCTTCACATTAGGGAACTTCATTGAGTGACATTCATCCCCTCTTAATAGCATATATTGTATTAGTGTGACATGATGATCATGTTACATCTTGTCTTCAAGAAATAGCTATAAATTGATAGATTTTGATGATTATAAGATTTTTATTAAGAACTTAGATTCTCCAAATTAATTTCAACTTTTAAAAAAAAAAATTAGTAAATTTGTAAAGACAACAAATTTAAGTAAAACTAAATGCAAATATGCTAAGTCTACAACTAGAAGCGTTTATCAATGGTTGAGGATTTTAGTAAAAAAAAAAAACAAACACAAGATTAATTTTATAATTATTGAAAACGTTTAAGAGCTTGATTTATTTTATAATTATTGTAAACTTGAAAGTTTAATTAGCAACGGTAAGATCCTAGCCTTTGATTTCTCAAGATAGAAAGTGTGGATGTGTCCATAATTTTTACAGGGGGGGGAAGTGTTCTCACCTAGACCCTCCTATATATATGTGTGTGTAGCAAATTGCACTTTTAGTTATATTCTTTTAATTTTACCTTATTACATTATTAACTTTTTTTATTGTCACAATTTGTTCTCTATTTTAATAAATAATGATGACAATCATAACATACTACATGTTCAAATCCCATTAAAAGTATGTTATGCAACTACGCGAAGGAAGCATAATGTTAAATGTTTAACCATTACATTATCAAAATTTAAAATTTATTACATTAACACTATATAGATTTCTTATTCTTTTTTTTTTTTTTTTTTTTTGGCAAAAAGGGGATCATCAAACTTGATTGATTGAAAAGGATAGGGATTGGATGAATGATATTAATTCTAAAGCCCACTAGGACAATATTGAAAATTGATGCTCAAAAGGCAAATCAATTAATGTTGGCACCAAAAGTCTAAAATCAACAGGAATCCTGAAAGCTAACAGGTCACCTCGGTATATTTATTACACAAGGGCATAGGTATATAGAGAGAAAATTTTCCAATGTTGATTCATATCTATAAATTGTTTTTTTTTTTTAAACATATCTATAAATTATTAAAATGGATAGGTGCGTCTTGCAATTTTGTGCAGTACGTTTTTAGCTTTAGCAAAGTTTGAGATACTTGTCAAAATATTATCGCTTTTTATATATATATATATATATATATATATATATATATATATATATATATATATATAAAGGTGGATTCAAATGAGAATAATATTTTCCTGTAAAAAGTGAAGATTGATTTTAATTGTCATTGAAGGTTAATTAATATAATGGTTGAATGTTTAAGTATAAAACAAAACACGAGATTAATTTTATATTTATTGAAAAAATTTTAAAAAATTGTAATAACTATAAAATTGACCATGTGCCAAGCACCTTATGTTCAAATAGTATTTAGTGACTCTCTTATATGGGAGATCCAGAGATTGAGCCTTAGTGGATGCGGTGTTGGCTCTTTGTGCTTCAACAGATTGAGAAAGTATAAATGAACAAATATTATAATAGAGTCAATAGTTAAAAAAAAAAAAAAAAAAAAAAAAAAAAAAAAAAACGACCCTATTTATTTTCTCTTTATTTTAAACAATTTTCACATGTACTCAGATGAATATAATCCTATATATTTGTGTCTGTGTGTGTTTGAATTTTCCAATGTTATATTATAAGTGATGAATGTTTGAATCATGCACAATTACTACCTATCTACCTTAGCTTAGCTTAACTTAGCTAGCTAGCAACTCTAGACTTTGAGTTCAGTAAAATTTAAAAAATAAAAGATAAAAAAGTAAATAAAGATAAAAGCACAGTGTAAAGAAGAATAATCACGTTTTGCACATACTTTTATGCTTTGACTATTACAGCTGCACCATCAAATCAACAGTATTCATCCCTCCATTCCCTCACCCTCAGCTCTGTGATCTCTGAAATTCACTTTTTATTTTGTTTTCTTTCATTCACTTTTTAACCATATTTTGCTTAATCTTTTATATGCTCTTTTTTTTTTCCTGCAAAGTAAAAATTCATGTGTATTAAGCATGAAGAAACGAAAAACTGAATAAAAGGAACTAGGTATTACCTAATTAACATTCAAGATAACTACGTCAAAAGATGAAAGCGTAACTTTATTTTTATATATTTATATAATAATACCCAGCGTCATGTTTCGAATGTAGGATACTGGACTCAACCCTCCAAGTTTCTGCCAAACATTAACCATTTATCATACCAACATAACACGATAGATGTTTAGATAGCGCAACTAGACATGAAAAATATTATTTGTAGTCTTGTTTATATGATTTTGATTGATTCATCGGAAGTTTAAAAAAAAAAAAAAAAACTAGAATTATTAGTAGGAAACGAGAGATTTTATGTTAAATTACATAAACTTATTTTTAATTTTTCATTCTTTTATTGCTCTTTTAATGAAGAAAGTAAAAGAAGGTGAAAATGTGATAACTCTCAATGAAAACAATTATTAGTGTCTTCTGTGTTAGTACGTAGGCGCTCAACAATTAATTTGTACTTATCATATTTTCATATTATCTTTCTCACTTAATGTGTAATTTAATGATTCAAAATTGACTTGAAGTGTCATTAAATAATTGGAACGATAAAAGATGAGTTAGTATCTCATAATATACCTAAGGGAAAATGGCACTTTTTCCCCCTATGTTATATGCTTATAGCACTTTTTTCTCCTGAGTTATTCATGCATCCACATTTGCCCCCTCAATTATTATAAAAGTGGCGGTTTTTCCCCCTAATAATATTAAATAGACATTTTTACCCTTAAAATACATATTTTATTTATTTCTCTTGTTCAACAAATTATTGTTTATACGTAGGGATGGCCACGGTTCGGTTCGAACTGAACCGAACACTATAGCAATCAAATAAAAAAAAATTCGGTTATGATTCATAACATAACCCAATATTTGGGTTTCCGTTTATTAAAATTGTGAAGTGGAAAAAAATAGATTCTGAACCGTGAACCAGAGGTTCAAATCGGAACAACTACTAGCAATAGCTTAAAATTAGAATTATAATATTTGCAAATAGTGTATGTTTTTTTCGCATTTATATTGACTCTCACATATAAGTATATATAATCGCGATTTGGTTTTTATTTTGAATCATTGTTTCACAATTTCGGATCCAATTTGAACTGTTGGTTCAAACATTATTTTAAATTTTTTTTTTTATTTTTAAAGTATTCTAAATTCAACAATTAATGTATTTTATTTTTTCAAATTGTGGTTATAATTTGTTGGAGAAGTAAAATAAATGAAATATTTATTTTAAGGGTAAATATGTCCATTTAATATATCAGGGGGGGAAATTGCCACTTAAATAATATAGGGGGAAAAAGTGCTATAAGTATATAACACAGGGGAAAAAAGTGCCATTTTCCCTATACCTAACTTTGATGAGTGAATTAGTCAATCAATGAATAAATAATGATTTAATGCAATATCAAATTTTGAAAGGTATAAAATCTAATGTGGTGAAGTAGACCGTAGCGGGGTCACCCCTCCCTTTTATTTAAAAAAAAAAAAATTAATGTGGTATCTATAAGGGTATATTTGGTCTAAGTATAGTACGAGTTTAAAGTGCCTTCTATAGTTAGAAGTTGCTCAAGACACCTCATGCTTGACTAAAAAAAAAAATTGATTGACACAATAAATTTATAATAAAGTAGTAATTTTGGTAATAGACCTATATATAAGAGGTTATGATATATATATATATATATATATATATATATATATATATATATATGTGTGTGTGTGTGTGTGTGTGTGTCTTTTCAATTTTTATTTTATTTTTATTTCTTAAAACAATCAAACACAAAATCAATTGAACTCAACCAACAACATCATTGAGGTTCATTGAAGGTATTAATTTCATATTTTGTGTTTGATTATTTAAAAAAAAAAAAAAAAAAAAAAACAGTCGAACACAAAATATGAAATTTATACTTTCAATGAACCTCAATGAGACTGTTGGTTGACTTTAACTGATACCTAAATTTTATTTTGAATATTCAAAAATTTTGGGTGATACTTTGAAACCTAATATCCAAACCATATAATAATTCGGATAATAATCTTTTTATCAATTTTATTTTTTACATATTAATATTTTTTGTATACCATCAAACTCAATATAGTACTAAACACTAACATATTAAGTAGGAGAGTTTTAAAAATTAATATAATATTATGATGCAATTTTTAATAATTAATATATAATTTACTATCCTAATTATAATATTTTTAAATTTTAACACCTAATATCTAAATCAAATTCTAATTCAAATATCACAATTTAAAATATTTGAACTGATGACTATTTTTTTTTTTTTTGAAGGTCAATCATGCGATTATATTAATGAATCAAAGCCGAAATAGCGTCAGGTGGGATAGAATCCCAGTACATAGCTTGATCCTGTGTAAATGCTAACGAAGCTAAAGTATGCGCGTGTAAATTAACCTGTCTAGAGACATAATTTAAAGTAATACGATCAAATAAAGACATAAGAGTTCTGCATTAGTCAACCGTGACCCCAACGTATGAACGAATCGGCGTGTGATGGTGCCGGATAATTGTAGTCAACTCCATGCAATCCGTGAGTAAACTTACTGATGTGTTGTTCCGTTCAAGTAGCCAATACAGTGCTTCCTTGTACGCCTGCGCCTCCGCCATAAGTGGTGAGAAGCAAACCGGTAACTTGCCATTTTTTGCTGCCACAAAAGAGCCATCTGGCGCTACTAGTAATATGCCGTACGTAGCCTCGCCCGTGCCGTGACGGAAGCCCGCATCCACGTAACACCGCAGGGCGCCACCTCCCGGTTCGGTTGATGTCACCGACGCCGCATCCGGTTGGGTGCGGTAATCCTGGGCAGCACCGTATGCCTGAAGTGCTGCGGCTGCTGCCCTGCCAACTTGGGTAGGCCGCGTCATAGATCCCTTCCAAACAGCTGAGTTTCGGGTGCTCCAAATATAGTATAACACCGCTACCATCAATCGGGTTTGCTCCTCCGTCAAGACCGCCAAAACCCTTTTTAGCCATGATGTAAAAGAGTCTGCAATAATATTAGTGATAGGCAATTGTGTTACATTCCAAACAAGTGTAGAATATTCACAGAGCACTAAAACATGTAACACATCTTCATGATCTAAACCACACATTGGGCATATTGGGTCCACCTCCACCCTTTTAATAATCAAGTTAGTGGTTGTTGTCAAAATATCACATATGGCTCTCCACAAGAAAGTCTTCCACTTGGGGGGACTTTTAATTTCCACATTGAAATCCACTTATCAAACATCACGGGGTTATTCTCATAGTCGCCCACAGTACGCCTATAGGCATTTTTCACAGTATATGTCCCCTTTGGGTCACCCATCCAATACCATGAGTCCTCGTAATCAGGACTAATAGGGATCATATTTATTCGTTCCACATCCTCAGGAATAAACAGGTCAGATAAAATATGTGGATCCCATGTATGTGTATGCAAATCAATCAATCCTGCAACACGTGCCTCTCTCAACTGCCCTGGCATTTCTGTTTGGATCAATGGGCTAGGATTATCTCGCAACCACGGATGTCCCCATATTAAAGTTGTCTGTCCATTCCCTATTCTCCTTCGCACCCCCGAGACCACCATTGCATGTGCTGCCATTATACTTCTCCAACAATAACTTGGGCAATTACCAATAGTAGCATCAGTAAAACTGGCTGTGGGGTAATACCTTGCTTTATAAATTTTTGCTGCGAGTGTTCCTGGGTCTGTTAGAAACCGTCATGCCTGTTTTCCCAGCATAGCAAGATTAAAAGCCCTAAGCTCTTTAAAACCCATATCACCATACTTTTTCGGTACGCACAACCTGTCCCAAGCCTTCCAATGTATTCCCCTTTCTCTTCCATTCCCCCACCAGTACTTATTCATAGTTCGCTCAATTGACTGACAAACTGTCTCAGGTAATAAAAAAACACTCATTGAGAAGGTAGGCATAGATTGCGCTACACTTTTCAATAATACTTCCTTACCAGCCTGAGAAAGCAACTTTTTACTCCACGAACCAATCCACTGTCTGATCTTCTCCTCCACATAACAGAAAATAGCTCTCTTATTCCTTCCCACAAAGGAAGGCAGGCCCAAATATTTCCCAAAATTGGGTGCTTGCACCACCCCAAGATAATCCGCTACCTGCGCCCTGTCACCCTCCTGGGTATTCCTGCTAAAGCATATATTAGATTTATTATAATTCACCACCTGGCCTGACAATTTCTCATACCTTGCCAGGCATTGCCTTATAACTCCAGCCTCCTGGATATTCGCTTTAAAAAATAGGAGACTATCATCCGCAAAAAATAGATGTGATACAGGTGGTGCCCCCTAGCTACTCTGCACCCATGTATAGAGCCTGCTAATTGCTCATACTGCAATATCGTCGAGAGAGCCTCTGCACAAATAATAAATAAATACGGAGAGAGAGGATCCCCTGCCTGAGACCCCTGGTTGGTTTCACGCTCCCTCCTGCCATACCATTGACCATTATAGTATAATTAACAGTCGTTACACACAGCATAATAATAAGTTTTATCCACTTCTCAGTAAATCCCATAACGGTCAGCATCCTTTCCAGAAAAGTCCACTCCATTCTGTCATAGGCCTTTGACATATCCAGTTTCAATGCACTCCAACCCACTACACCACATTGTTTTCTATTTAGATAATGCCCCACCTCAGCCGCCACCAAGATGTTATCAGTGATAAGCCTTCCCGGAATAAAAGCACTCTGGGATTCTGAGATCAGTCCTCCCATGAGCGTTTTCATCCTATTTGCTATCATCTAAAATTTAAAATTCAATTTGAATTTTGTATGTTAGTTCAAAGAATCCAAATAATGGTCACCCATAAGCAAATTTAAGAATGAAATATGAATCTTATTTATTTCCTACGCAATATATTTCTTTGATTTATAAGAAAGCTCGCAGCTGTTACTCAAAAAAGTGATCTTTGAGTAAAGTCCACCTTGTGACCCTAAGCAATAGCGCGCAGACCAACACGGACTAAGAAAGAGAAATCTAGTTCTTATAAAATAAAATTCTTATTTTATCAAATTTCATTTCACAAATAAAATATGTTGTAAATTTCTAATCATTGTTCCCCTAAAATGGAAGCTAGACAATATTTAATTGCATCAATATTTTGAATTAATGTATCATTTCCTTAAATTAACTAAATTAATAAGTTAATTTTTTTTTCCCTTGAGGTGTGGGGGTTTTATGTATATATGATCGGAGAGGGATGTTTTGGTTTCATTATAGAAGGATGTGAGCAGTACTAGCCATGCACAGTGCAAAGACAGGGGATGTTTCAAAAACCCAGACAATTATTCAGTTTTCACATGTATCATTCTTGTTTTTTTCCTTGGATTAATCCTCAGGATTTTCAGAAAAGAAAAAAAAAATCTCTTTTTTTTCTTGAATTTTTTTTTTTTTGGGGCGGAATTACTATCTCCATTGAGGTCCAATCGCTGATGAGCTTCGTATGGTCGTTGTTTGTGGAAGATTTATTAGAGACAAATTTAGAGCATGGAGATATTCTTTTTTCAGTTTTGTTTATATATATAATATATACATTTTATAATCATTACTACTAAATCATGTGCCTTCAATAATTTGTCAATGATTCCTTGTACAATTATTATCAAATAATGTTATTTTTCCATCTTAAATTTACTTGTTTTCATTTACTGTCCATAAATTAACTGGCTCATTACGTGTTTAAAAATGAATTTAATTTATAATCAAATAATAAAAAGTCCAATCAGATAATGTCACATTAATAAGTGAATATTATGAAGATGTGTATCATTACAAACACTTTTGCCCCCATTCAACTAGTGTAACGGCTTTCCACTTCTAGTTATTAGTTTTTTACATACCTTTCAGCTAACTTTTCCATTACGCGTACCAAATAGACCAATGTCGTCTACAATCTGTTTACAATAGTACTCTAGTAATATTTGTAATCTTTTCACTTTTAGTCTCTTAATTATATTTTTTTTTTCATTTTTAATCATGGACTAAAAATTGATCATATTTATAGCTAAACTTTTGAAAACTTTTAACACTAGTATAGTATGAGTACTAAAAGTAATAAATTTTCAAAAGTCAGTTATTGGGAGTGTTTGGTAAATGACTGCTAGCTGATAGCTGTTACTTGATTGGGTTAGTGGGTTTGACTAGTTGATAACATTAGCTAATTGTAGAAAAGTGTTTGGTAAATTAGCTGTTAACTGTTAACAGATTACATACAAAGTGACTTTCTCAAAAAACTTATCGAAAAAGCTATTTTAAACAACTTTTTTAATTTTAGCATTTTAAAGCAATAAGTTGTTATAAAAAGCTAATTAATAAAATATTTATATTGATTGTTTAACTAAGTCAAACAGTTAATAATGGTCAAATATATAATTCAAAATTGACTGATAAGTTAACTATTTTATCAAACATGGCGATCATATTTGATCGGTTTTGAAGTAAAGTAGAAAGAGTGAAAAAAAAATGTAATATTCAAAATTAACTCAATTTACATTCATCTCCTCCAACTTAACCCATAGTATATAACTCTTAACTTCTACATACATATATACAATCATATTTTTATATGGACTAATTAACTTTGAAAAGGAAGAGGTACTGTATATATTTGTGGTTGCTTTTCAGGACCACAAGATGTGAATATCCCAGAACAGAAAGATTACAATTATACACATGATGATACGAGGATTAATATAATTAACGTAAGTAGGATGGTGTGTAAAGGGTGGAGAAGTGTAAGACAAGTTGTGAAAGGGAAAGGTGATAGAGATAAGATAGGTATAGTCTAGAGAGAGAGAGAGAGAGAGAGAGAGAGAGAGTAGGGTCGTAGGAGGGAGGAATAAAAAGGAAAGAACACAAAATCTCTGCATTTTCATCCCTTTTGACGAACGAATATATTGAGGCTGAAAGGAAAGGAAAGGAAAGACTACATACATACTACACCACCATGGTACCTTATTATATCCAACCTCATCAGATCATATCAGTTCAGTTCCACCAAAGGAACAAGAATGTTAATGTAGTGAAACAGTACAATAATGTTATGTCTCTCATCACCTACATATATATCTATCTCATCAATACTAAGGTATATATATATCCACCACAACCCTAGCCTCATTGTACCACTTTGACTTTCCACATCTTATATTAAATGAATCCTCCCTATATATTTTTTTAATAGGTTTAAACTAACCCGCAGTCGAACATCCCACTCCAGGCACATGGGTTCGAACACTGGACCACGACTCGAGTTAGTTGGTCCCATTTCAGAGAAATCTCTACCAAAGGTGTCACTTTAATCACTACTGGAAATTATGGAATTACCGACCACCTGAAAGTGATCTTAAATCAAGTTGAAAGCAAAAAGTGGTCGAAAATAGCAACAGGTTTTTCCATATACCAAAAGTGGTCGGAACAAGACTTTAGACTTGATTTAGTATCACTTTTAATTTAGGTGGTCAAAAATTCCATAATTTCCAGCAGTGAATTTGCATACACAAATAAATTCAGACCCTAACTTTGACACAGTCTAGTCCTGTTCGGGAGAATATTATTACTTACAGAGATTCAAACTCATAACCTTATTTTGGGGGACTTAAGTTCAAAGCCATAGAATATATAATATACTATAATGCTAAAGCATGATGAGTAATATAATGGTAGTTAATTAAGACTTAAAGAGTGGTAAAAGAAAGCAAGCAAATGGTAAAAATAAAGAAAGAGTGTAGGGAGTGCATGCGCATTATGAACGTACAATACGTTGACACTGGGAACAATGTTGTACCCATTAGAAGTTGACATATGAGTGTGACAGAGAGAGAGAGGGGGGTGGGGGTGGGGAGTAGGGCAGGAGGGGGAGTGGGGGTGTCTAACTCTAACCCTAGATGGCCCATTCCTCGAGAAGAGAGGGAGGGTGTAATTAATGCAAGGGGGCAGAGAAGGGTACAGGACTTTTTTGGCAGAGCAGAAAAGATGGATAGATGTGAGAGGAAATGAGAGTAAATCATTTTGTAATCGATTGCTTTATGATTGAAGAGCATGAGAGAGAAAACTTGGAAGAAAGAGAGAAAGAGAGAAAGAGAGAATGTGAGTGTGACCTTTCTCTCTCTCTCTCTCTCAATTTCTATATAATAATAATAAAAATAATAAAGGGGTTTTCTAAAGCTTTTCTTCTCTTTACTTTTCTCCAGAGGACAAAAGGTAGGGGGTGGGGGGTTGGGGTGGGTGGGTGCTATCACAAGGCTATGATGGCACTATGATGAGAGAATAGAATTGTGGTTTCTTTGCAGTTGTATTTATTCACAATCCTCTGCCCTAGGTCCCCACCCTTGATTGTCACTCTCCCATCAATTTCTTTTTTTCTTTTTTTTTTTAAATACAATTACAAAAAAAGATTTAAATACACACACACACACACACATATATATATATATATATATATATATATATATATATCAAATTATATCGTGCACCGCGGTGCATAATTTATTATGCACCGAGTTTCAAAATGACGTCTTTATTTAATAAAATAAAAATAAACGACACCCGTTTCGTGTCGTTTCGCAAAAAGTAACTATGTTATTCAGTTTCATTTTGTATACATTGCAGTTTCAGTTCAACACAACTACAGTTTCATTTCGATATAACTACAGTTTCATTTGATATTTATACACTCAAATATGTGAAAATGTTATTTTATTTTATTTAATATACAATATAGTTTCACTAAAACACAACTACATGCTCATTTCGATATAACTACAACTTCATTGCACAATATACACTCAAATATGTGAAATGTTATTCGGTTTCATTTTATATATACTACAGTTTCATTTCACTACAACTACAGTATCATTTTGATATAACTGCAGTTTCATTTGATAATATATAAAATAATACGTGAGGCAGTGTCAGGTTAGATACACTGTAGTGTCAATTTAGATACACTGTAGTTTGAGTTGGTAATTAACACACCAAAAAATACGCACTTCGTTAACAGTAACGACGCGTTGTTTCTTTACTTAAAGAAACGACGCTGTTTTTACCGCAGTGCACGTGCACCGCGGTCCATATTATAATTGCATATATATATATATATATATATATATATATATATATATATATATATATATATATATATATATATATATATAAAGGGGCGCATTCAAGTGAAAACGGAAGCTCAGGAGAGAAATGAGAACCAATCACAGTCATCTATTTGTCCAAATCTAACAGATCATATGTAATTTTAAAAAAAAATGCAATGGTATTTTTATAAATAACTCAAACTTTTGTGTAAGTAACATGTGTTAAAAGTACAAGTAATTGGTGCAAGTGTGCAAACTAAGTAAAATGTGCAACTAAAATAACTTAAAAGTGTTTTCCAAATTTTTTTTAAAAAAATCACTTAAAACTGTAACCATTTTCACTTAATAGTGCAAGCAATTTACATTTCCTATTGGTGCACCTAATGATAACGTTATTTGCACTAAATATTGTTGCTCGGTGCATATTATATTATATATTGCATTTGTAATAATACATTTTACTTGCACTTAGGTGCACTCTATGAAACTGTTACTTGCACTTTTAACATAATTTACTTACATTTGAAATTCCGAATGTGAAAGGCGTTATCATTAGGTGCACGAATGTGAAAAAGATAAATTACTTTCACTATTAAGTGAAAATGGTTGCATTTTTAAGTGATTTTATTTACACTTTTAACACATATTACTTGCACCAAAATTTGAGTTATTTACAAAAATATTACTACATTTTTTAAAAAAAATTTATATCTGATCTGTTAGATTGAACAAGTCACTACAAGAAAAATGCACATAGACAACACTAGAAAGACAACAGTTTTTAAGAAAAGTGTTGTCTTTTGTATCAAAGACAACAGTTTGGTCCAAAACCGTTGTCTTTTATGCAACACTTTTGTCAAAGACAACAGTTTTTACTTAACCGTTGTTATAAGTGTGTTGTCTTTGTGCATTTTGTGATAAGACAACACCACAACGACAACGGTTTTTTAAAACCGTTGTCTATGTGCGTTTTTTTTTTAAAAGACAACGGTTTTTTTAACCGTTGTCGTTGGTGTGTTGTCTTTAAGCGCACTAGAATACACAACACTAGAAAGACAACGGTTGTTTAAAACCGTTGTCTTTGTGCGCTCTTTTTTTATAAAAAGACAACGGTTTTATTTAACCGTTGTCGTTGATGTGTTGTCTTTAAGCGCACTAGAATACACAACACTACAAAGACAACGGTTTTTTAAAACCGTTGTCTTTGTGCATTATTATTTTATAAAAGACAACGGTTTTATTTAACCGTTGTCATTTATGTGTTGTCTTTAATAGCACTTGAATACACAACACTACAACGACAACAGTTTTATATAACCGTTGTCATTGCGCGTTCTTTATTTGTTTAAGACAACGGTTTTATTTAACCGTTGTCTTTGGTATGTTGTCTTTAAGCGTATTTGAATACACAACACTACAAAGACAACGTTTTTTTAACAACCGTTGTCTTTGCGCATCATCATTATTCTATAAAAGACAACAGTTGTATAAAATATAAACAAGGATTTTAACAACAAGAATCGAACCTCTGACCTCAAATATAGCAATTAAGGTTTAACCAACTTAGCAACACAAACTTTTATGTATCAAAGTGCAACATCTTGTATATAACTGGGTTGTTTTTGTGTTGTCTGTGAAAACCAAGACAACGATTTTATAAAATAGGTTAAAAATACCTCTAAGAAGAATAGAACTTAAGATTTCTAACATAATCTAACATCACAAACTAAGATAAACCCACCAAGCCACACCAACACTTATATACTCAAGCGCAACATCTAAGATATAACGAGTTTGGTTCTGTGTTGTCTGTGAGAACCAAGACAATGATTGTATAAAATATAAGTTAAAGATAAAACCCATGACCTCTAACATAACAAATAAAGCTAAACCCACCAAGCCACACCAACTCTTGTTTACTAAAGTGTTACACCTTATCTTTTATCTATAATTTGGACCTTCATTGTTTTTGTTACGAGATGAAAATAGATGTTTAGAAGATCTAGAACAAAAAATAAAATGTAAATAATTTTTTTTGTCCAAATATAGTGCATAAAATTTTAACAAAGAAATAATACAATTCAAAAGTTAATTTAATAGTTCTATTTTCGTTCATATTTAAATATAAAATTATTCACCAAAGATTTTATAAATCTATAGTATGGAATTTATGAATCTACAGTATAAAAATCTATGAATCTCGCGTTTTGTACCTATATACCCAGTACTATTTTGGGTCTAGTGACCCGGGTAATAAAGCTAATATTTTCTTACCCTGTTCTATATCTATATCGCCCGGTTTATGGTGGACCCGGTCCCTATAAAACCATGAATATACCCGGCCTACAGGCACACTAGTCTAGTGGTCTCTAGTCTCTACAGGCACCCTAGTCTAGTGGTTCGATTCCTATGTATTCACACATCACAGAACTATATGTTCATAATTTGATAACTATACAATTTAGAAATGATGAATCAACAATACAGAAATTATGAATCTACAGTTCATATATTATGAATCTGCATACGTGTAGAAATTATGAATCTACTGTATAGACACTATGAATTTAATGTATTTAAATTATGAATCTACAGTTTAGAAATTATGAATCTACAGTAAAAATTTTATGAATCTACAGTATAGAAATTATGAATCTATGCCTATATAAATTCAGAGTTTGTAGTATATAAATTATGAACTATTTTGGACCTAGCACCCCAGGTAATAAAGCTACTATTTTCTTACTTCCCGTTCTGTACCTATATACGCGGTACATCCCGAGCAATAAAACTACTATTTTTTTTACCTCGCGTTCTGTACCTATATACCCGGTACTATTTTGGGTCTAGCGTCCCCGATAATAACGTTAATATATTCTTACCCCGTTCTATACCTATATACCCGGTTTATGGTGGACCTGATCCCTATAAAATCATTGAATATATATAATATACTTATTTAATTTGGAAAAAATGAAAGCTTATTATAAATTAAAATAAAATTTCGTTATTTTTCTAATTATATTAATGCATAGTATATAATATGTTATTTCCCTCTTTGCAAAATCAAAATAATTCCTTCAATTATATTATTTTCCTTTGCAAATTTTTAGGCGCGAAATTTCCCTCTTTGATAAAGTTTCCCGTCAGAACACTTAGGTCTTCTTTGCAAATTTGCCCTCTAAACACCGCCATCTCCACATACATTGCTCGCCTCTAAACACCGCCATCTCCTCTTGTTCGCCGCCAAGTGCTCTCCGCCGACCGTGCTCTCGCCGCCTCCAACCTCCGACGCCGTCGCCGCCTCCATCCTCTGCCGCCATCGCCGCCTCCATCCTCTGCCGCCATCGCCGCCTCCCTCCTCTGCCGCCGTCGCTCTACTTGAAGATGAAGGGCAATTACCATCGCTATTTGGCTGAGTTTAAGATTGGCAATGAGCGCAAAGAGGCTGTCGAGGACACTATGCTAGCCTATAAAGCTACTCAGGTAAAAAAAACACAAAAACCATATTTATGTTTCTATGCATCTGGATTTAAATTCTCTATATTTTCACTACTTTTCTTGTGTTGTTGAGATCATTACTGGGGTTATTAAATATTATGTTTGCTTCTGTGTCATGACTCTTATATCCATGCCCTTGAATTGATGTTTTCTGGGATTAAAAGGATGATAAGAAATACATTGGTATTCATTTCCGCAAATCAAAATATATGCTTCTATAATGTATTGGTCACTTGGTATTTCTCATGAGTGCTCCATTTTCTCTCCACCAACAGCTACAAGAACAATTTTGAACATTTGGAACTCCTTAAGCTTTTGGCAGATTGTTTTACTTCTAGAAAAGCAGAAAAAATGTTCCCCCAAGTTAGGATCTATGGAGAATAATGAGTTAAAAGATTCATCATTCATGTCAAAGCATTTATTATTTGGCTAATCATCCTTTTTCTGCTTGTTAAAATTATTGGAAGGAATGGATTTCAAATTGTTCAATTATCAGTGGCTCCTTTCTGTCACTTTTTTCTTCTTTTTCTTGTTTTTTTTTTTTTTGGCATTATCTCTGAAATGCTTCCATTTAGTATTTATGCTGCAGTCTTTATTAAAGTGAGGGTCACCTAATTTGTCATGGAAAAGTACTTTGTAGGTTGTGTTTACTTTTGGTAACTTTTGTTTAGGGGATTTATAGAAAACAATTGCAGATTTGGTAGAGTGACAATTCTGAAAGCAGAGAAAGATGTTTCAAGTATCTTCACCATGAAAGGATAGAAATATTGAAGCATTTGTCTAACTTGCAGCAGGCAGGTTAACTAGAGAAATATTTTGATTTCCTTTTTTATGAGAGTTGATGTTCATCTCTGAGAGTGCCTTGTTACTTTGTTCAGTAATGGCTTTAATTGGATATTTGCTTTACAGAACCTAGGATGGTTTACCTCCTTGTAAACAAAATTCATATGTTTTGATTATATTATTATTTATTTTATGGATCTAGTAAAATGTCATTGTTTTCTGCACTATTAATATAACATGGTATCTGTTCTGTGCTTGGATGTAATTATTTAGCTATATGTGTTTATTGTGGAAAATGCTCATTATTTGTGCTCTGAATGTTTTATTAATATCCTCACTACACTTTTGGGCACTTGTAGTTTTGGGGATGCAGTTTGATATCATCTTGCTAGATGGCACTTAATCTATCTCAAGTTTTGATAAGATTTCTGATGTATTTTCTTGCTGATTAAAGTTTGTTGGGACAGAGGAGGCAGTACTTTTAGATTACTTGATTCATGAAATGCGGAAAGTTCTGTCTGCTGAATCACATTCTTTCCCCGTCTCCTTTATCTAATTTCTGATTTTCTATCAGGATTGATCCCTGCAGAGTCATCCCATGAATTGAAGATGGAAGTTAAAAACCTGAGGCACACTCTAAATGAACTCCATATGAAGCACATAACATTGACAGGTGAATTGCAGAGCCATAGAGATGCTGACGTGAAGAATAAGGCCAGAGAATTTCTTGCTGTCTAATAAAGCTGAAAATGCTGCCTTGAAGGCAACTGATTTTGGCCTCTCTGTGTTCATATTTTCTTTTCAATTTGTGACTGGTACTTCCATAGCTTATTTCAATCTCATCTTTTTTAGTTCTTGTCACACTTCTTCAGTTTACAACTGCTGGCCGCTGGATAATCAATCTGGTCACTCTGGGTTGGAAGCTGAAAAGGTACCGCATTTCTATCTTTGCTTTATTTTCATGTATATAAACTGTTTGATATATTGTGCCACTAGAGCAAAAAAAGAATATTTGGGTGATAATGTTCTGCAGTTTTCATAAGGTTGTACTGATTTTCCCTATTTAATTTTCCGCCTCTCCCTCTTTAATTTTCCCTTCATATGGACATTTAACCATTCAACTTGCGCATTTTAGAAACATGTCTTTGAAATTGAGAGAATTATCGGTGGTTGAAATCTTTTCAATTTTGAGCACACCTTACCAGATTCCCATTTCAATTTTGTCATATTCTGGATGGAATCTTCTGTCTTGTTTCTCTTCATCTTCCTTGTTCTTAAGTTTGTATAGTAATCATAATTAGGATGAATTATCTGTGGATTAATTATTTAATTAGGTGGCATTATCTTATCTCTAATACCACTGTCCTTGTCTTCAGTTCTAACTACTCTTCTTCTTCTTCATAGCCACAGCTTTTAAAAGCTCACCAAAAAGGAAGGGGAAAAAAGACTGTACTGATACCCAGTTAAAGCTCAAACAGGTAATTTTCTCCTCTTTCCTCTTCCCCCTCCCATGGGATTTATGGGTATGTGAAAAATCTTCAGTTCTAAATCTCGATCATGAATACCAAGTCATTTTCATAAGGCTGTACTGATTTTATTTGTGGGCTCTTCATCATTAGCTTGCAAATGAGAGTTATCTGGATATAGAAAAGCTGCAAGTTGGGTGATAATGTTCTGCAGATAGCTTTTTAGATTCTTGTATTCTTGGTACTATCATACTTTCTTGTTGTTGGTTTTATTGTTGTTAGTTTTATGTGGTGATGGGTGGATTGATTTTTAATTCCTTAGGTACATAAAGGAACATCAAACCAGTTAATTAAATGCAAATTTTCATCAGAATATTCTTTTTTTTTTTTTTTGGATATGAGGGAAACCTCACAACCCTTTTGGTTAAATATAGAATTCAAAAATGTAAGAAAAATTATAAGTTGGTATGAGTGGCATTTGGAATAAAAAAAAAAGTCCAGTATTATACACCCAAAAATCCAAAGCTACAGATTTTTTATTTGACAAATTTGGGTTTAAATTAATTAACTTTGTAATTTAATTGGATGATGGACTGACTTAATAAGAGTATAAAGAGTAAAAATGAATTTAGGTGGAAGTGTGAGGTGTTATTATATGTGAGTTAAGGGATTTTGGACAGAATGTAGTCAATATTTGAATGCTTCTTTGTTGCTTTTTTTGTTGCATAATCATTATTTTGAAAGTTATGATAATATATGTGAATATAAATATATTGGCATCGCGACCACCCGACAATAATTATTTCTTTATTTTAGTTTAGAACAGTTTCATATGGACAAATATTACAGCTCTATACAGTGGTTAAATTTTGTCTCAACTCATAAGTATCTTAATTTGTAAGTTTAGTTTACCAGTTGCTTTGTCTTAATGAGTATTTGGTACAATGATAAGTTAATCCTATAATTGCAGTAGAAGGCTTATGCATTAACTTAAAACTATTTATTCTATTAGCTTCTTTTGAGTGCAGCAAATAGGTAGAGTTTCTCCTTGAAAACTATAAGTTGGATCACTGGATTGTTTTTATATTGTTTTATATGATACCCAACTATAACTCTACTTTTATGCTTTCTGAATTACTCCTAACTTATTTCGCATTTCATTGCAAATTTATTATATCTATACTAATTTATTTACTCACTTTTTACATGTAGTTCCAACAAGTTGATTATGATAAAGCGGTTATTGATCTGGTGCGTTCAGAATGAGCCGATATTCTATCAAGTTATATAGAGTAGGTATGATTTGACGTTGTAATCATTTAGACTTTGTTCGTAGAATTGTTTTTTGTAGTATTATGACTTGGATGATGATTCGATTAGAATTGGTAATGAAAGTATTTTGACTTGTTATTTTGAACCTTGCTTAGCTTCTTCAAAATTATGTAACTATACTTGGCCATGGTGAATGGATAAATTGATTTTTTTATATGATTAAAATTTAAGCAGGTTAAAAATGGGTTGAGACAACGGTTAAAAACCGTTGTCTATTTTACAATAGACAACAGTTTGAAACTGTTGTCTTTTCTACAAAAGACAACAGTTTATGAGCGTGATTTTTAACAACAGCGATTTCAACAACACACAATAGACAACAGTTTATAACTGTTGTCTTTTAAAGAAAAGACAACAGTTAAAAATCGTTGTCTATGTGCATCACTTTTAACAACACCGGTTTCAACAACATTGAATAGACAACGGGTCAAAAACTGTTGTCTTTTCTAGAAAAGACAACGGTTAAAAACCGTTGTCTATGTACGTGACTTTTAACAACACCGATTTCAACAACACTTAATAGACAACGGTTAAAACACCGTTGTCGTTTATAGAAAAGACAACGGTTAAAAACCGTTGTCTATGTGCGTGACTTTTAACAACACCGGTTTCAACAACACTTAATAGACAACGGTTAAAAAACCGTTGTCGTTTCTAGAAAAGACAACGGTTATTAACTGTTGTCTATGTGCGTGACTTTTAACAACACCGGTTTCAACAACACTTAATAGACAACGGTTAAAAAACCGTTGTCGTTTCTAGAAAAGACAACGGTTATTAACCGTTGTCTATGTGCGTGACTTACAACAACACCAGCTTCAACAACACTTAATAGACAACGGTTAAAAAACCGTTGTCGTTTCTAGAAAAGACAACGGTTATTAACCGTTGTCTATGTGCGTGACTTACAACAACACCGGCTTCAACAACACTTAATAGACAACAGTTAAAAAACCGTTGTTGTTTCTAGAAAAGACAACAGTTAAAAAACCGTTGTCTATGCGCGGGACTTACAACAACACCGGCTTCAACAATAGAAATTATACCCCTACGACAACGGTTATTAACCGTTGTCTATGTGCATTTTTCTTGTAGTGAGTGAACGGCTATCATTAGTTCTCATTCTTCTCTGGGCATCTCTTCTCACCTTAAACTAACATTGTTTAACTCAACCCCATTCTTTTATGTATTAACAACGTATGTATAATGTATACATACGTATATATACAGAGTATAGACATAGAGATACATAGGGATCTGAAAAATGCATGGGGGTAGGGGTGGTGGGGGGGGGGGGGGATGTAAATGAGTTTTCACATCTTGGGTTAGGGTGAAGGGGCTGACATTGTCCTTCACGAAAGGCGCTGACCGTATTGTCTGCCCCGCATTTAAAGCGCGCCCATTGCTTCTTTCTGCACTTCGACTTCTATACAATCCCCAACCCCATGCACTGTCACACTGTCATTATCTATTTTCTACCCTTTTTTTATTTTTATATATATTTTTTAATTTTTATGTTTTTATATATAAATAAATCTCTGGGTTTTGTGAAAGTGGACCCGAGCTTTTCAAATTTGGGCATCTGTCACGTCTTTATTTATGTCATAGTGTAGGGGGGAGAGGGGATGTTTGGGAAAGGAAATCAGTAATGCATCGGAGGGAGAGGGACTCAAATTTTTTTTGAAAGAATAATAATTTTTAATTACTGTTTGTTTTTTTTTTTTTTATGATTTATTTCTAATTCCCTTTTGTTCAGTAATTAATAAATTTCAGGTATTTTGTATGGGGTTTTAGTACAGACTGAGAGCTGCTAAGTCTGGAATGTTTCCAACATTCCTTTTGGGTTCAATTTTGTCCATTCATCCAATTGGGTTTTCTCAGTTTCAAGAAGCCCAACTTTGGGTTTCCTTCTGTCACCACTTTTAAGTTTTAAACCCTCACATTTTCTCTCTATTGGCCCAGCAATTTGATTTTTTTTTTTTTTTTTTTTGGTCACGATGGTGATTAGGGTTAGGGTTAGAGGACCTAGTCTACCTATGTACAATGAAAAGATTATTAGATGTTTATTATTATGTGTGTTTTTAATGATGTTATTGACCAAATGGGCATACGTATTTGACATGACTAGAAGGGGAGTGCAAAATGTTTGGCCATCTTTTTCAATGCATTGGGTGGAGCAATAAATGTTACACATCTGATGATGGCTTCACAATTAGGGCTTTGTCAACATCACTTACGTGTCCAAACAGAAAGCACATATTTGGAATTTATGTCACGGGTCACCTATACATGTGTCCACACCTCTTGCCCCGTTTCTCTCGGGAGACGAAGAACATCATTTTTTCCTTTTCTTCTTCATTTTTTTTTTAATATAATATAGTTCATTTCGAACTCATGTTTCAGTCAAACCTTGTACAGACATGTTTTTGAAGTTGTGGGCTTTGAAATCATTGGGCCTGTCTTGGTTTGCACCAGCCCCATATGAGAGTCCGTACAATGTAAAACCGGCAATTTATACTGTACACCACGACGCACATAGCAATGTGTGTCCAGGTACAAAATGCGCGTGTTTCATGCTGATGTCACTCTGTCCATCCGAACCGATCGAATCTCATTATGTGTATTCAGTTAAAATTTTATGTGTATTGTGTTATGAGTTTATGTATATTTAGTTAAGAGTTACCAAGATCATGTGGTCTAATGGTACTCAGCCACTTAGGTTGGACTTTTATTTGGAAGATTGTGAGTTCGAGTCTCAGTGGAGGCGTTATTGGTTCAGTAGGTTGAGAAAGTATATGAACAGATACTACATTGTAATAGACTGAGCGCCCTAAAACCAATTGTTATATACAATGAACCAAAGTCTATTAGATTATGTGCTCTCAATTTATTTATGGTATATGCATAATCTGAATGTCGTTTTGGACCAGGGTACACAATGCAGGTGGGCTCTGGTACATGGTATAATTTGCCATGTAAAAGAAGGAAGAAAAGTCAATTGTTTCATTAAACTTGTTGTGTGATCATTACACTTAATTCTTATTGTTGTAACACATTCATTGATTCATTCTCTACACAGTTGAAACAGTGATGAATTGAATTGCTGCCATGGAAGTTTATGCTTTGGATCCTTCATACTCCAAGCAGCCTGCAAGTGAAAAGAGAGTATAAGTCCAGCCATTCCCAGTAGGCAATAATGTATTATATATGCAACAAACCAGAACGAATACACGTGTCGTTTCACCTCTTTAGAGAAGATTGTGTGCGCCTGATGCCAAAAAAACAAAAGTAACAATGTTGATTCATCTTGTATGGAAGAATACAGAAAAAGACATGTTTTATACCACAAATAACTTACCTCTGAGAGAGCTGAGGTTTGGCCTTTTGCTTTGGCTGCTCTGGAGCTTCATTGCTTCTAAGTGGTATACTCTTAACCTGACAGGAATGTTATGGGTTTATGGGACAATGTTTTGAAGCATAATATTTATGCAAATATGGGAATATATGTATATATATATATATACCAAGTTCCTGTACTGAAGTTGGTAGAAGGCTTGGATATATCTTTGGCTTGCTTGTTTCTGATCAGGGAACAATGTCTTCCAGAAGCCATATATAGACCCCATGTTCAAAACCTTGTTTGCATAGATCTTCCATGTGTAGCTGCAAAGATTTGGGCAAGAGAAAAATCAATAAAATGATTGAAGAAAAGATGATAAATCAAAATCTGATTCATTACCATTCGTTTATACGCTTTAAGCCCTGAGCAGAAATCCTATTCCAGTAGTCAGTGTCATCCCTGCATTTCTGGAAGAAATCTGCAATCTTGTTGCTAGATTCATCTCCATTGTTGGGGTCAATATGGAAGCCTGAAACCCCATCCACAATGATCTCTGCAGGGCCGCCTTGGTTGGTTGCAAAGGTTGGTAATCCACAGTTCATTGCCTCAATGACTGTAAGGCCAAATGCTTCGTACAAAGCAGGCTGTACGAAAGCTCCCTTTGAATCTGCAACAGTGCGGTAGAGTTCGCTGTTTCTTAGTCTGTCAGTCTGGGCTGCTATCCATCTCATTTGGCCCTTGAGTTGGTATTTTTCTATCAACGCGTGCATCTTCTTAATCTCGGCTGCTTCTTCTCTATCTTTGGATTTTGAAGGATCGAAGGAACCTCCAACCACAACCAGATTGACCAAGCTTCTCAGCCTCCTGTTCTTTCCATACCATTCTGTTAATCCACTCGTGTTCTTTACTGTGTCAAGCCTTGCCATGGTGAATATGATTGGTTTCTTTTTGTCTTCCAAATATCCACTGTTGTAAAACCAAATCAAGTTTCTAGCTCAGATCAATGCTGGTTTGCATACACTGAAAAATCCAAACTTAATATTCGACTCACTCACATGTGTTCATCGTTATCTGCTTTACTGAAGAGAAGTTCTTCAATGGCAGGACGAAATGATGTGAATCGCTTCTGTTTCTCCGTGTAAGGGAAATAGACGGTTTGGTCTGCCCCGGGAGAAGCAATGTTGAATTTTGGATCAAACACATTAACGCCAGAAACAACCCTGTAGAGCCCCGGCATGGTAAATGCACAGTGGCTTTCATATTGCCCCGGCCTGTCTTTGCTGTAGATCATGGAAAATTTTCAATAAGATTTACATATCATTCAATAAGATTTATCACGGCTTCCGATAAAAAATTGTTATGTGAATGCATTTTGTTTACCTTCCTGCTATTTCTTGGTATGTGCTTGTTATAATGAAATCTGCAGAATTCATTGCAATCATATCAGCTGTGAATTGGCATGAGAAATGATACTTGGGGTCTAGCTCCTTCCATTTTATGTCTGAATCTTCATATTTTGTCTTCTCTAGGGCATGTGCAATGGTACCCTTTTTCCAAAATTAAAAGTTGGTCAATAAACATAGGTATATAAAATATAATATTCATATTCAATGGATGAAACAAGATACCAGAGTTATCCCCAGTTTATTGGCCATGAGTGATGCCACCAAATTCCCATCACTGTAATTTCCAATAATCAAATCTGGTTTTACTTCCATTATCTCAATGATTTTATCAGCAGCATCCTATTGAAATGCGACAAACCGAGAAATCCAGTAAGCATAAATCTTTATGCAGAGGGGTGTTCAAGATGATAGATAATCCTAGTACCTGACTAAACCTCTCAAGATAAGGATAAATATCGAATCGAGAAATCCATTGATCAAGAACTCCATTTTCCGTCCTAAATGGCACTCTAAGGATGTGGGAGTACTTTGTATTGATGACTGGTTCAATTTCCTGGTTGCATTTTGTTCCTTTTGCATCTGGGATCAGCCTGGTTACCTATATACCCCAAAAAAAAAAAAGAGTAGAAAAAAGATTTACTAAGTTAATTAACTGAAAAAAAGTCTCTCCAATGCCATGCAACTCACCACAAGTATTTGAGGCTTGATATTAAGGCCTTGCTGCTTAATTCTATAAAGCAATTCCTCCTCAAATGCAACCACTTGATCCAAAACATAAACTACCTGTTTGAATCATAAGACGAAAACTAACTCAAACTGCAAGTCTGCAACGATATTCTTAGAGTTAAGGCCTTTTCGGTCTAAAGATATGAATTACCTGCCCACCGGTGTCTGGCAGGCCTAGTACATCTGCTTGCCCGAAGTATCCATGGACCGAGAACAGCACAATGTTAAATATTATTGGAAGCCTACCAAAGAATTTCTCCACATTCAACGGGTCAGGAGCCTGAAGTACTTCAGATAGTATTCTCATTGTATCCTGGACTCTTTCAGCAGTATTACCCCACCCCTTCTCAAACCCCAACTCTTTGAGCCTACAAAAGGGTAAATGTCACTTTTCTGAAACCCACCAAAAACAGCTAGAGGAAATGAGGATAAACTAAACTTTTACATTAGCTCAAAGCTTTGGTATGGTGCATCTTTGGGCTGTGAAGAGAGCGCCGCCTCAGCTACTATGAGTGCTGCCTGAAGCTTTGAGATGGTGCTGAGTGTCTCATTAATCATCAGTTTCTGCAATTCATGCAAGATCCTTTCAAAAACAGTTTGATTTTTTTTTTTTTTTTCTGTGTTATGTATAAGATAACATACGTCTCCGTGGTGATTCATGGAAAGCAAATAGTTCACAAGAGCCTGTGCAGTCTCTGATCTTCCAGCTAGCTTTGTACTGAGGAACTTTGCCACAGAATTGAATCCATTGCCAATGGAAGAAGACAAAGTCAAGTGAGGCATTGAGAGCTCTACAGCTCCAAAATCAATTTCCAGTGCATTTTCATCAGTTGCCCTGCAAACCATAAAATTCTTGAGCTATATATACTACTGGGGTCTGGGGCTAATCTAAACATGTGAATCTCAGTTATTTAGAATGCAAAACAAGAATCACATACCAATCCTCATCCACAATCATTTCTTTGAATTTCAAGTACTCTGTAGCTGTAATGCCCTCAACGGATAGATCATTTGCATTAACTTTAACATACTCCCAGAACCCCGGATTTTGCCTGGTGGCAAAGGCAATATGAGGAGGAACAACAGCTGCTTCCTGTAAAGTTCCACACACAAATCATGTTAACAAGTCGAGCAAATCGAGGCCTGTTTATAAGAGTTCTCGAGATTAGTTTCCCTTGTATTATTGTCTAGGACTTGCACAAGACATGAAAACAACATTGTAACAAGACACATGCAATGTATATACCATAGTAGTGCACAAAATGTAGCCAAGCAAGCCTTCCAACACTTGGTTCCTCTCAGCTTGATCATCTATCACTTTCTCCATCTCATCCATCAAGTGGTGAAGCTTCATCATCCTGCTCCCTTTCTCTGTGTACTTTGCAAAGCACCTTTTCATATGGTACCGGCTTTGCCTCAAGGCCTCTGGCATGCCATCTGCTATGGAGTCGGACCGTTTCAGAGCAGGACCGGTAGCCATTTTGAATGTTCTGAAAGCTTAAAGATTGGATATTTACACAACAAAAAAGATGACTTGTTTGGTTGTCTCAGCAATGAATGGGGGATTTTATAGTTCAAACATAAGGACAAAAATGAAGCATACATTATGGCAAAGAAATGGCAAAAGAAAGGAATATTTACCATTGGAAAGATTCTTAGATGGAAAACAAAGGTAATCTGTGTCTGTGGCATTAGATCGACTAGGTGGTGGGCATGGGCATCATTCTTTCCTTTTTCTGCTTCATGATTATTATGACCTGTGAGAATATGTTTCAGCTTAAACAAATGATGTTTTGCTGGGAAAGTCTACTATGAAAAATGGCAATCTTGATACCTTAAGAACAAGGCGAAGGATTTCTTGCACCATGGGCAAGAGTCTGTAGGTTAGCTTCATCATGTTTTGAGGACCAAACACTTCCCAAGATTTCAGCACCAAAAAGGGCTAAATTTGCAACAAGATTACCCGATTGCATCACTAAAATGTCTCAATTGCAGAAGAAAATGTAAAAGCAAGTGTTTGGAATGTTTTAAATTATTGATTCTATTGAAAATATTCATAGTTAATGGTCCGTTTGGAAAGCAGGAAAATGGCTTCTGGAAAATGAGTCATTTTCTGGAAAATATTTTCCTTTCCGGTGTTTGGTTGCATTCTGGAAAACTATTTTTGTGTGTTTGGTTCATTTTCTGAAAAATAAGTAGAATTGTATAATTAAATATTTTAATTATTTTATTTAGAATATTACAACATGTATAATAATATATAATAATATAATAATAATTTTAAATATAATAAAAAATAAGTAATAATATAAAAAATATTATGGTGGTGGTGGTGTAGTGGTAGTGGTGTTATTTGTTATATAATAATAATAATAATAATAATAATTGGTGGTGGTATGACGGTGGTGGCAATGGTGTGGTGGCGGTGGTTGTGGTGGTGGTGGCGGCGGCGACAGTGGTTGCGGTGGTATGGTGGTGGTGTGGTGGCGGTGGTATGGTGGTGGCTGCGGCGGCGGTGGTATGATGGTGGTGGCGGCGACGGTGGTTGCGGTGGTAGGGTGGTGGTGGCGGCGGCGGCGGTGGTAGTGGTGGCGGTGTGATGGTGGTGGTGGTAGCGGCAACGGTGGTATGGTGGTGGTGATGGCGGTGGTGGTGGTGGTAGTGGTGGTGGTGTGGTGGCGGTAGTATGGTGGTGGTGGTGGTGGCGGCGGTGGTGGTAGTGGTGGTGGTGTGATGGTGATGGTGATGGTGGTAACGGCAACGGTGATTACGGTGGTATGGTGGTGGTGGTGGTGGTGGCGGTGGTGTGGTGGTGGTGGTGGCGGCGGTGGTAGTGGTGGTGGTGTGATGGTGGTGGTGGTAGCGACAACGGTGGTTACGGTGGTATGGTGGTGGTGGTGGCGGCGACATTGGTTGCGGTGGTATGGTGTTTATGGTGTTGGTGGTGGTAGTGGTTGCGGTGGTGGTGTGGCGGCGGCGGCAGTAGTGGTGGTGATGGTGGTAGTGAGGTGGTGGTGGTATGATGTTGAAGATGTTGGTGGTGGTGTGATGTTGGTGTAAAAGTTGGAAAATGACTTCCCCCAAAAAAAGTGGAAGTCATTTTCCTCCAAAATAAGCCTATTTTCCAAAGTCAAAGGAAAATGATTTCCGTTGACTTGATTTTCCAGGCACATCCAATGGAAACTTGGAAAATGATTTCCAGAACTCATTTTCCAGGTTTCCAAACACACCCTTAAATGAACTGTAATATGGGTCCGTTTGGAAAGCAGGAAAATGACTTCTGGAAAATGAGTCATTTTCCAGAAGTTATTTTCCTTTCTTGTGTTTGGCTGCACAATGGAAAACTGTCTTTTGGTGTTTGGTTCATTTTCTAGAAAATGAACAGAATGGCATACTTAAACATTTTAATTATTATATACCGAAAAATATATTTTTGTTTTTGTTTGTAGAATATAACAATTTTTATTACAAATTCTATGCAACATAAATTTTGATTGTATTTAATTCTAATGTCATTGCTCTCTATCTTTCTAGTACTAAAACTATTGTCACAATATGACAATTTGAAATCACAATTACATGTTAGAAACAACATAAATGCATAAATAATCAAGTCTTGAAAATTAAAGTCCACAAAGTGTTAGGATCCAATATAACAAGTACTAAGATTCAACATAACCAACCAGCTACAAAACATACATAAAAATAAGTCTTAAAGATTACAATCCAAGTCTTAACATGCATGTTAACCAACAAAAAAGACATACATAATTTAATCCGTAGAAGAAATAAATTTCTCAATCCATTTCCTCTTCAAACTTGCATTCTTCGCATTGAAAATTCGCGCATGAACCTCATTTGTCATCAAGTATTCAAATACCTTACATAGGTCATCCTCATGAAAGCCATCACCTATGCTCATCACATCCGCAAACAACTGATTTTCATCAATACCGGTATTCAAAGATTTAATTGCCGTGGCAATGCTACCGAGCTGTTCAGCAATTTCATCCACCTTCAAGTCAAGTGACTTTCGCTTCCGACCGGATCTTTGAGACGACGCAGTTAATGCAGATGTTTTTCCTTACTTTCTTCATCAATGTTATCAGGCAGGGTTTCATCATTGTTACCAGGCAATATCTCATCATGAGGACCATCTAAATTAACATCTGCAAAAGACTTTGCAAACCGTCCTATGGCACAATCTCTGCCAACGATAATGGACATCTCATCATAGAAATTAATCTTCCTGTTCAACAATGTTTCATACTTGGGAGTTGCCTATGAATAAAAAAAAAAAAAAAAACATGAGTATTTACCATTGTTGCTAATATAAAGAATGAAAAATATAAGTCCTAGGTTTAGTGTAGTGTTTTGTCGTATTGACTTGATGTCATGACAGAAGGCGGTAGTGTGGGGATTCGAATGATAATGAAATGTGTGGATTAAATCCTTTGTGCACACATAAAGATTAAGTTTGACCAGTGGTTGATTGTGCGATTCATAATTTACCTATGCAATGGCTCTAAGGATGGATCTTGTGGGCTTATAATTAGTCGAGCTTCAATGTGGACGATATTGACTTTTTGTGCCTCAATAAATTTAGAAAGTAGTTATGAACAAATATTGCATTGCAACAGAGTCAATAGTACTAAAAAAAAATGTCATTATTTATTTGACTAACGCATTGTGCTTTCATTAATTTAAGGAAAAGTGGCTATTATTCATTTATTTTTCTTCATTCAATAAAATTAAGAAATTTTGCGAGAGTTTTACTAGGCTAGGAAAGACCAGCTAGATTCTTTGCCAAAATGTATTTGAACGCCATTACGGATTTACGGATCACCAAAAGCCTTGTGCACCTTGCATCGCAAATTATGGTGTGGAAACGTGTTCACATGCGCATGATGAATACAAGGGTAGATACATAATTTTTATACTGTAGATTCATAATTTTGTTTTTTCATTTGTTGTTAACGACGTTTTTCTCTTCGCAATCACATTATTTCGTCTTCGCAGTACAGATATTATGAATCTACAGTACAAAAATTATGAATTTACAGTATAAAAATTATGAATCTACAGTATAGATGTTATGAATCTACAATATAGAAATTATGAATCTACATCTTAGAAATTATGTTTCTATCCTGTGTTCACCATGCGCATGGTGAACACGGTTCCACAGCATAACTATTGCACCTTCCATGCTAAAGGTACAAAATTGTAAAAAAAAAAACAAAAAACAAAAAACAAAAAACAAAAAACAAAAAAAACAAAAAACAAAACAAAACAAAAAAAAAACAAAACAAAACAAAAAAAAACGTTATTCTTTTTAGAAGGAAAGACATAATCGCATTACTAATCAACCAAGTGGGAGATACAGGCCAGTGGAACAGATGGTCACGACCTTAGGACAGACAGAGAATTAGTTGTCTGTGCTAACACATGATTCGCTGACCTCTTGACATGATGAACAGATACGTTCCTAATGTCAGTAGCAATAATACAACATTGCTTAACTATATTCATTTTTGCTTCCAAACCTCTTATTCCTTCACCGTTGCTCTTTAATAAATTATGAGTCACTCTCAATCATAACTTATCGATCTATACCTCTCCTTATACAAGAGTTAATTTATATTTCTATTTCTATCAAGAGCAATTTGAGGTAACACAATTTAATTTTTCATATAAAATTATTTAGCATGTGTTTATTTAAAATTATTATAATAAATCTTTGTCAATTATTCTAACAATATTTTATCCCATTTGAATCCAAGCCGGGGAGCGTTACAACTCCAATCTCCCTTACCAATTGTTATGCCATGGACCCGAGTCCACTTTGCAAGGTGGGTTTGGGTAAAAAATAGCGTTGTCTGAATTTTTTTAGAAAGAAAAAAAAAATTGTTTCTTTCCTTGCCGTTTGTCTTCAGAATTCGTTCATCTATATTCGCAAATTTTAGAACTCTATATTCAGAATTTTAGAACTCAATATTCACAATTGCAGAACTCTATATATTCACAATTACAGAACTCTATATTCACAATTTTATAACTCTATGTTCACAATTAAATAACTCTATATTCACAATTAAAGAACTCTATATTCAACAGTATAATACAATTTTTGAATATATATTCACAATTTTTGAATTCTATATTCACAAACTAAAAAAAAAAAAAAAAAATCATTGACTGGAAAAACAGTATCACTAACAGCGTCGTTATTTCAAACATACGTTTTAGACCCGGGTCGACCTCGCCAGAATATAATTTGCCCTCCCTAACCTATCAAACTAATCAAGCATTCAAGCCCATATTCCAGCAATATTTGAACTTCTTGATGGATGGGCTTATAATTTACAATTTTCATAGGGCCTATGCCTTATGGGCTTATAGCTTACAATTTCATCTATGGCCTATGCCTCCTTCACATTAAAATACAATTTTAAAATAGGATTTCAAAAAAAAAAAAAAAAAAAAAAAAAACTCAGAAGGATAAAAAATGTTCAAAATATGATAGTCTAGATGTTTAGTAACAAAAAATAATTGTCTGTGGCTAAATTTAGAAATGTCACCAACGACAAGGGGTCTCCGTTGAAATAAACTCATTGAAAAAAAAAGGAAAAGTGTCAAATTGGCCCCCTAAGTCGACCGGATAGTGCAATTGGGTCCCCCAACTAAAAAAAGCTTCAGTCAGATCTCCCAAACCTGTAAAATTGTTCAATTAAGTTCAAAGTGACTTGTTTAACAAGTTAAGTCTTCACATTGTTGACACGTGTCATTTAAAAAAAATTGTTTTTTTTTTTGTAAAAAAATTATTTATTTATTTATTAAAATATATATTATATATAAAAAATAAAAAATAAAAATTATATATATATATATATATATATATATATATATATATATACACACATACACAAAGCTTTTTTTTTTTGAAAACGCACAAAGCTGTTTAGGTGGCTGTGTTTTTTTATTTTTTATTTTATTTTATTTTTTTATAAATAATATATATTTTAATAAATAAATAACTAAAATTTAAAAAAACAAAAAACAAAAAACAAAAAAAAAATATTTTTTTAAATGACACATGTCAACAATGTGAAGATTTAACCTGTTAAACAAGTCACTTTGGACTTAATTGAACAATTTTACATGTTTAGGGGATCTGAATGGAGCTTTATTTAGTTAGGAGACCCAATTGCACTATCCGGTCGACTTAGGGGGGGGCCAATTTGACACTTTTTTCCGAAAAAAATTGGAGAGACAAAAATGTCATTTCTAAAATAATGTTTCACCAAAAATTTATCATAAGGACCAAAAGTGTCCAAAATATGATAGTCTGGAGTGTTAAATGACAAATACGATAGTATGTGACTAAATTTGGAATTGACATCAAAGACAAAAAACCTCTGTCATAATTAACCCTTTAAAGAATCTTTAAAAGTCTGGATCTAATACAACCATAAAAGTCTTGATTGAATACACCCCTAAAGTCGAATCAAATAGAATATATTTTTAAATGAGTAATAAATATATTAATATGTATCACGTGAATATTTCTGAAATAAAAGAAATACAATTAATTATTAAGATCACAAATCAAAGCATTCACGTACAATACCAAGTGGCTTGTGGTCTACTGGTATCGGATTGCTCCCCTATGTAGGAGGGTCTAAGTTCCGAGCCTCAGTCTATATATAGATTGTATGGGTATCCCCTTTCCTTGTAATATTAAAAAAAAAAAAAAAAATCACGTACCATATTACAAATCAAAACATTCATGTACAATACTACAACCCGCCACGCACTACGGGACATGTATGAACCAATTCAAGAACTTTGACCCACTTTAATAACCTTAACTACAATAAAAGACGGAGGAGTACCACCCCGCACCTAGACAAACATAGAAATGTTTCTAATGGGTGACACTATTCACCGTTTAATAAACTAGAAGTTATAAATATTATTATAAAATTCTGATAACCATCAAATCGTGATAAGTGATAACGCGTTGATTGTCAATTAATACTAAAACAAGATGATATGATCTCATGAGACAATAATGTGCATCACTTTACGACGCGTTGTTCGTGTTCACATATTTGAAAATACAGCCAGCTCGCCTCCTTCAATTGCTCAAAGCTAAGATATATGTATATGAAAATTTATTATAGTTCGTTCATATACTTTAATTGTCTCCTCGAAAATTGTACATGATGCATTGCATGAGCTAATACTGCACATGCACAAAGAGAAAACATTAAATGAACCCATAACAATCATAGATCAACATACTTTTTTTTTTATTCATTTGGTAACACCAAATATTTTATATATATATATATATATATATATATATATATATATATATATATATATATGGTTCCATTTCTATAAATAAATAGAAATTTTAACTATAAACTATGCGTATTTATCTTATAATAATGATGTGTATGTATGTATTTAATTTTTTTAAAAATCTTTCTACGCATATTTAAGATAAAACAAAATGTGTTTAATTGGACTATGCGTATTATTTATTATAAAACAATGTGGGTTAAAAACTACGTGGATTTATTTCAAAACAATACATTTTTAGCCTTCCCACTCTCTTCCAAGAGTATTTATACCAAAACAGTTTGAATTCCTTCCAAGATGATGCCAAAAAATAGCATATTTAATATATAAAATGACATTGTATCTTTCATTTAAACTTTTACGTATTTTTAACAAGTTTTTCTTCTTTTTTTTTTTTTTAAAAAAAAACAAGTTTTCTCTAAAATAATATAATGTTTGTTGAATTGAATTGTCTTCCAAATATAATGTTGTAATGAAAGTTTTACATATTTAAAAAAATGTCACAATATTTTTTAGTTAAATAAAATGTCACAATATTTTTTTTTTATTACAAGAGAAGGGGATACCCAAATTACTATTCACCTCCACTAAGACTTAAACCTATCACCTCCCACCTAGGGGAGCAACCTGATACCATTGGACCATAATGTTGTTGGTATATTTTTTATTTAAATATAATGTCATCTATTCACTATTTTTTGTGTTGATGCCATAAAATTATTTTTATTTTTTCACACAAGATTCTATTATCACCTAATCTTATCCTGTTATCTACTATCTACATCTACAGCTACATCTACAATTCTAATAAAAGCCAATAATATTAGGCCCTTAACTGGAACAAAAAAATGTCGGTAGTATTGTTTCTTAAAATGAATGGTTCATATTATTTTGATTTTAGTATTCTTTTTAATGATTTTTCTTATTTACCCTCAATTATATTCTTTTCTATCTACAATTATAATAAAAGCCAATAATATTAGGCTCTTAACTGGAACAAAAAAAAATGTCGGCAGTATTGTTTCTTAAAATGAATGGTTCATATTATTTTGATTTTAGTATTCTTTTTAATGATTTTCCTTATTTACCTTCTATTATATTATTTTCTTCCCTTAAATAACCTAAATTCCCGTTAGTATAAACTTTAGTAATGGAATATTTCGTTAATTATTTATTATTTTTAACTTACTCATTAATTTTTATTAGAAAGGTCTTAGGTTCGAACCCCATCCCAGTTAGAGTTGGAATAATTGTTAACCATATACTACGGATATGTTAAAATGTATTTTATATATATATATATATATATATATATATATATATATATATATATAATTTAACATAAACTTTGGTCAAATAATTAGTCCGACTAAATAAATAACATTCAAAGTTAAACATCAAAGATTATAAATCAAGAACTTTAAAAATCATTTGATTTTTATGCATTAAAAAAAATAATTTAGGTTAAGTTTTTTTTTTTCGTTTAATTAATCTTCTTTTGATTATTTAGATCAAAACAAAATTTAATAGTTCAATTATATTTTTGCATTATTAGTATAATTTAGGTCGTTATGGTATTAATATTTTTTGTATGTATTTTTATAATGGAACAATTGTACATTACTTTACAAGTATTATATTATTTTTTTTTACCAGACAAAATTGTTCTTACATCATTGTTAGATCTGCGCGACCTAACTACAAAGTTGTTGGTCATAAATACAATTACACCTAGACTCTAAAATGGTAGGACCATTTTCCAAAGAATGTAAATAAAAAAAAAAAATCAATGATTTCATTATTGTTGATGAACAGTATGTACGTCAATTTATTAGTCTTATTAAATTAAATAAATTAGTGATTACAACAAAAAATAATACATATGCATTAAATTAATTTAGAATTAGATGTCTAATGCCTTTATTTAAAAAACTTTTTTTTTTGAAAGCTACTGGCTCTATTACATTGTAGTATCTGTTCATATACTTTCTCAACCTACTGAAACACAAAGAACCAATAACGCCTCCACTGAGAAAAAATTATTCATTATAAAAAATTTAAAAAGAGATATAATTTCATTAGTTATTTTTGAAGGGATAATTTCATTAGTTATATTATCTTTATTTTCTACAATTCAAAGATTCATTACCTTTAAATTTATTAATTTATTATATTTACTATATTGTCCATTGTCTTCTTTTTACATTATCTTGTAATTAAATATCAATGTTATAATACAAAATATATTATATATATTTATTTATTTACCAAGTATTTTATACAAATATAATAAATATTAATATTTTGTTCAATACTTTCACATGATAACCTATGACACACATCTCACAATGCATGAAACATCCAGGGGAAAAACTACCACTACCAAATATCAATAGGTTCTTGTAAGATAAAGAGTTAATAGTACAACAAGATCCCATCATATACACAACAATGCAAATCTAAAGCTTCCTACACCATAATATTTACATTCAAATTCATCAATTGATTATATTTACTACATTGTCTATTATCTTTTTTGTGCACTATTTTTTAATTAAATATCAAAGTTATAATACAAAATAATGTTATATATTTATTTACCAAGTATTTTATATTATTAATACCATGAAAAAATTTAAAAAAAATTATAATTAATAAAACCAATCATATTAACTACTTGAGAGATTTGTTGACAAAGAGAGTATTCAAATCACACAACAAGTTGAAGTGAAAACTACCTCGCAATGTCTTTGTTTGACAATCAGCAGTTAGCGGTTAGCGTTAGCGGATTTGACCAGCGAATTATATCAACGGTCAGTAAAAAGATATTTGAAAAAATTAGCTGTTTAGATTAACATGTAAAATGACCTAAGGGCCGGGTATACATAATAATAATAATAATAATAATAATAATAATAATAATAATAATAATAATAATAATTTTAAAAAATAAAAAATATAATTAAGCTAATCATATTAACTACTTGGGGGATTTATTGATCCGCTCTTCATAGACAAACTTGTGATTTGCACACAACAAATTGAAGTGTGAAACTACCTCACAATGTACTTGTTTGGTAATCAGCAGTTAGCTCTTCAATATTAGTATATATTTAATATTTTATGCCCTAATTTTTATTTGCTCTCCCTTATACATATTGTAACATAACTACCACTCAAAAAAAGAAGTGTGTTGATATATATATATATATATATATATATATATATATATATATATATATATAAAGAGATCAGAGAGAGAGAAATTAAGGGCCCGTTTACTAATAGAAAACTGTTTTATGTTTTCTATTCTCTGTTTTCGAAAATTCTCTATTTTCAATTCTCTATTTTATATTCTCTGTTTAAAATGCCATTACAAAACATATTAATTGCAATAATTTAAAATAAGTTGTTTCGTGACGAAATGTGATTAAAAAACATTGTAAATAAAATTGAGTACACCATCAATGATTATAATTTGTCAAGAGTGTAAATAAAATTGAGTACACCATCAATGATTATAAAATCAAATATAATCAACTACAAATTTAATATAATTAAATTAATTAGTATAAAATCAAATACAAATTTAATATAATTAAGTTAATTAGTATAAAATCAAATATAATCAACTACAAATTTAATATAATTAAGTTAATTAATATATAATCAACTACAGATTTAATATAATTAAGTTAATTAATATAAAATCAAATATAATTAGGAAAAAAGAGAGAGAAGGCGAGAAAAAAAAAAACAAAAAAAAATAAAGAAAACGATGGAACTTGCTGGGTTGAGATCTGCAAAAATTGAAGAAAAAGAGCGAGGTAAAAATCCAAACGACGGAGCTCGGAGTGGCGTGACCGGCGGGTGCGGCTGGAGCCTGGACTGGCGACCAACGGATGGAACTCGGAGTGCAAGACCGGCGGCTGAAAGCTTTCGCGTGAGCGCGGTGAGGCAAGGGACGGCGATGAATCCGATGAGGCAAGGTACGACAATGACTCCGGTGAGGCAAGGGTATAGTAGATGGCATGAGGCTGAAGATGCGCAGGACTACTACACAAGATGAAGAAGAAAGAAGAAGACAAGGGAAAGAAAATTGCTTGTGATGGGAATCGATGCCTTGTACTGTGCATTTTTACTGTTCATCCGTGTTTTCTAAATAGAAAACAAGTTTTAGTTGTGTTTCAAATTTTCTCTATTTTAGAGAAGAGTTCTCTATTTTGAAAATGGAAAATAGCATTAGTAAACATGTTTCTTGTTTCCTTATTCCAAATTTTCAAAAATTTTCATAAATTTCCTGTTAGTAAACGCACCCTAAACTTTTGTTCAAATGCGGTCGCGCCCTCCCGTGCGGTCGCTTGATAAAATACACCAACAGTGTTAACAAAATGCACCAATAATGTTAGGAAAAAGCACAACAATGAAATGCACAAATACTCTAAAAACACACAACACACCCAAAAAAATGCAACATATAACTCCACATCCCTAATGGTGTATTTTTGAACATTGTATGGTGCTTTTATTCATACCTAATGGTACGTTTTTGGTGATGCGTAGCTAATTTGTGCATGTTTTTTGTTGTGCATTTCCTAACATGGATAGTGTATATTTGTATACATATTGGTGCAGACACTGATAGCACGAGAATGCGTGGCCGCACCTGAATTCAACTCGATATATATCAAGTAACCAATAACAATAGAGTCATACATCAATAGAGTTATATTGCTCAACTAATTTACAAAATGTCACTGTTGTTTTTTTTTTCTTTAACCTAAATCTTCATCTTTTTGTTTTATAAATGGATATATGGTCAAGATTTATATAAAATTTGACTCTCATGAGAATTAAATTTGCTGAGCACCAACAGCAACAACAGTAGTAGTTGTTATTTTTCAAATTTTCAATTTTGTATTTAGATAACAACTCTGATCTTAGATAATCATTTTCTTAACAGAAAATTAAAATGGATATAAAATTAATAGTTAAATGATCAATTATGATTGATTTTTAAATTGAAGATAAAAATTAAAACAATATTAATAGTGGAGCGATATGATGATTTTAAAAACTAACTTATATAGAAGCATTGCAACAATATGACAAAAGACCTCAATTGTGGCCATGACCTACCACACATATATATATATATATATATATAGCAAGCACGGCATCACGTACAAGTGGAAAGCTCTACACACACGGAAACATTACAAAAATGTTTGGCTTCATATAGAATACTGAACTATCAACTCCACTTTTCTTTTTCTTTTTTGTTTCTTTTATCTTTTTTTTTGAGGCTTTGATTTTTCATATATTTGTGTTGGGTGTCTTGTTTACGACAATGTAACATGTTGCAATTGCAAGTTGTTTTGGAGTTTTTTTCGTGAAAGACATAAACTATGACTAGGGTATGTAGCAATCACAATCGTGAAAAAAAGAAAAAGTCTAATTTAATTGTTCTTTTGGTAGTTGAGAATTGAACAAGTTGAAAAGGATTTGGAAACAGTGTTTTTAATTTCTAAACCATTAGGAGGGGAAAGAGTCCAGCAGAGTACTCCATTAATTAAATCTTCACATGGGATTAGTTATACTACTCGCCTATTTCTCTATTGAATTGATGAATAATTAAAGTGAATTCTCTATTACCGAAATGGTCTCTCGACTATTGCAAAATTATTAATTTTGTCATCGATAATTTTTCGTGTCCAATTAAGTCATCAACTTTGAAAATATTAACCAATTTAGTTTTTCGTTTAATTTGCCGTTAGACATCTATTAACTCGGGACCAAATTGGTAATTTTTCTATAGTCAAGGGACCATTCCGGTCATCACATACACCATTTTTTTCTGAAAGTTAATTACTGAAATGGTCCCTTGATTATAGCAAAATTACCAATTTGGTCCCGAATTAACGGATGTCTAACGACAAAATAAACGGAGAACCAAATTGGTTAACATTTTCAAAGTCGATGACTTAATTAGACACAAAAAATTGTCGAGAACCAAATTGACTGATAATTTTGTAATAGTGAAGGGACCATTTCGATAATAAACTCTATTATATTTTAGCCCTCTTAATTCTACTCCTTAACTTAATTCGCACTTCTAACTTTCTCCTCTTCCTTTCTAGACCCTAAATACCTTGCATTTGAGTTCAAATTATCCTCTGAGCCCAATTAATTCTCGGATCTTCACTTCATAACTCAATTGACCTCGAACTTACAATCGTTATGTTGTGCAACCGATGGTGCACATGGTTGTAAAACGATGCCGTTCCATTTAAAAAAAAAAAATTTGTTCATTGCCGTTAACGGCGTTAGGTGGTTTACTTTCGTATTCAAATAGTAGGATATATACATAACTTCATAACTATATATCCAGAATTACATAACTATATATTCATAATTATATATTCATAATTTGATAACAATACATTCAGAAATTAATAATTACACATTCATAATTGACCTTATCGATTCTGAATATATAGTTCATTCATTCTGGATATATAGTTAATTCATTCTGGATATATAGTTCATTCATTCTGGATATATAGTTCATTCATTCTGGATATATAGTTGAGTATGATGATTTTTCAGATTTGGTCCCCGTCTTTTAATTTGGACAATTTAACCACCCGTCTATTTAATTCTTTCCAATTGAGGTCCTTCCGTCAAATAGGTGTTATGTCAGCGTCAATTTCAGGGGCATTTTGGTACATTTACTTGCTATGCGTATTTGTACTCCTTAATACGCCAAATAAAATTTAAAAATACCCATCTTATACTTGCTGTGCGTATGTGTCGCTTAGATGGTCTAAAATACCCAATTTATTTGCCCAACCCTAATCGCAGGAGCTGAGAAGTAAGCAAGCAAGCTATGTAATGAAAATCCCCAAATTTTCCCATCTTAAACCATAATCGCAGTCTAGCGTTGAAGCTTGGGAGAGAACGAACGAAGAACATTGATGGAATCGAGAGGGAAGCAAGCTAGCGTTGGTTGCAACTCTGCTCCAGCAGGTAAGTTTGGTTACCTTTATGGTTTAGGAGAACGAAATGGTACATGTGGGGTCCGAATGTCTGTGTTGTGTTGTTTAGTATATACTTTCACTCCTTTCTGTGTTGTGTGTTGTATATTGTGCTTAGTATAGGTACATGTGGGGACCATAGGTACATGTGGGGACCTTTTTGTGGTTGAAAATGGTGTGTGGACCAATGTTTGTCTGATTATATATGCATATGTTGGGGACCATAGTTGTTGTTTTTTTCTAAAGCCTTTACTGTAAAGTAGTGTATTGTGTACTTCCATGTTGTGTGCATTACAGTGGACCATTATATGTTGTCTAAAGTGCTTTGGAAATTTGAATCATTGATCTCAGGGATTTTTACTCTTAAACTAAGACATGGAGGAATGATAAGTCAAGATTTACCAGCTAAATATTTAGGAGGCAGTGTTAGTGTATTTAATGATATGGTAGAAGATGAGTGGGGGTTAATTTGTTTAAAGGAGAAGGTTGGGGAGATTGGTTATGTAATGGATGATACTTTGAGGTACTTCATGGCCACAGAAATGGGGTTGCAAGAATTGGTTAAAGACTTTGAGTTGTGGAATTTACTTAACCAATGTTGTAGTCCTAAGGTCTTAGAAATCTGGATGGTAAAAGGAGTGATTGGTGATGATGCAGATGTTGGCAGTGCAAATGAAGAGGAGTATGATGGCAGTGGGTCTGAGTGGTGTGGCAGTGGGGATGAATTGGATTGTACTGATGAGGAATACAATTCAGATGAGTTAGAGGATATAAGTGTGCATGATGATGAAGAATTTGTCAAGAATATAGATGTTACTGCAGATTTGGAGGCTTAGGTGATGTAGAACCCCAACTCCCACAACCCATACAACCCCCACCAGTAGATGATATTGTCAACTACTCTGATGAAGGGAACATGGTAGGCAGTGATGGTGAGGGTATAGGGATCAAATGGCAAAAGTTTTTGAAAGAATCTGAACGCACTTGTCCTAAATTTGAATTGGGACTGACCTTTAAAGATAAACGGGAGTTTAGAGAAGCTATAACAAATTATGCAATCAAGGAGGGGAAGGAAATGAAATATCACAAAAAATGACAAAGTTAGATGTGTGGTGAAGTGCAAGCATGAAAGCTGTCCTTGGCAGGTTACCCTTAGGTTTAATAAAGATGATAAATGTTGGAGGGTATCAGTGTTGAAGGACAAACATGATGGCTGTATAAGGACTCAGAATAATTCAATGGTCAATTCCTCTATTGTTGCTAAGAGATGGAAACAGCAAATTAGAGGAAATATGGAATGGAAAACTAATTCATTTTTAGAAAAAGTCCTAACTGATGACCATTACATTCTGAGTAAGAAGCAAGCATGGAGGGCTTTAGTGAAAGCAAAAGGTGAAATTAAACATGAAGCAGAAGATTACTTCAATAAGATTTGGAGCTATGTCTTGGAAATAAAAACAACAAATCCAAACTGTACTTGTGAAGTGAAGTTGAGTGACCTTAAAGAAAATGGAAAAGAGAGATTTTTGAGGATGTATATCTGTTGGGAAGCTACAAGGGAAGGATTTAAGCACTGCAGGAAAATCATTGGCCTAGATCGGTGTCACTTGAAGTGTAAAACTGGAGGAGTATTGTTGACAGCAGTTGGAATAGATGCAAATGAAAGTTTATTCCCAATTGCCTATGCAGTTGTAGAAGGTGAGAACAAAGACTCTTGGACTTGGTTTCTACAGTTTCTAAAGAAAGACTTGAAGCTTGGTCCCTTAGTACAAAGTCAGTACACTCTAATGTCAAACAAGCAAAAGGGTCTCATACAAGCTTGTGAAAGTACCTTACAAGGAGTTACGCATAGATTTTGTGTTAGACACTTGCACAATAACATGAGGGTGGCTGGTTTCACTGCCAATGCTATAAAGGATGCCTTGTGGAAAGCAGCAAGAGCCACTACTGTGAATAACTTTTCAACAGCACTACTTGAATTAAGAAAATTGGATGAAAATGCTTATGTTTGGCTTGGTGATAAGCACCCATCTGAGTGGTCAAGATCCCATTTCAATACAGCTGCCAATTGTGACATCCTAGTGAATAACATCTCAGAATCATTCAATGCAATGATCTTGACAGCAAGGGAAAGTCCTGTTATTAATTGCTTGGAGATAATTAGGAAAAAGATCATGCTAAGGCTATTTGAGTCAAGGACTGAAGCTGATGAATGGACTGGAGTACTCTGTCCAAGTATTGTGAAAAAAATTGATGACATTGAGATAGCTGCAGGTGGAATGATTTGCTATCAGTGTGCTCCCATGTTGTTTGAGATAGTTGGGACACATTCTGGGCAGTATACTGTTGATCTAGGTAGAAGATCTTGTTCCTGTAGGAGATGGGACCTAACTGGAATCCCTTGCCCCCATGCTGTGTGTGCAATATGGAAGAAAAATGGGAAAGGACCTATTTGGCATTATGTGGATCCTTGCTACTCTATATCCACTTACTGCCAAACATATGATGGGTGTATAAAACCAATGTCTGGTCATGAAGAGTGGCCTGCAACAAGTAGACCACCTCCTTTGCCACCACTGTATACTGCAAGGGTTGGAAGGCTTAGAAGGTTGAGGATGAAGTCTGCTGGAGAGATAAGCAAATGTGGGCAGTATTTGTCTAGGAGCCTTGTTACTTTACATTGCACCAAATGCAAAGAATTGGGTCATAACCAAAGAAAGTGTCCAAAATACCCAGTTGCCAGGCCTGCCAATCAGGTTACATACTTTCACATTTGACTTTAAATTTGTCAATAACTGGTTGTGTTAAATAACATAATCAATTTGCAGGTTAAAAGAAGAAAATCAAGTGTTAGGTCAACAAAAGGAGTACAAGTTGCTGCTCAGCCTGAAGTCCATGATGCAGATGCAGCTCAGCCTGAAGTCCATGATGCTGCTCAGCCTGAAGTCCAACCTGATGTAATTACTCAACCTGAAATTCAAGAGACTCAATGGGAGATTCCAGATGAGATATTGGATGAGCAATGGCACCAAATCCAAATTGAGGCAGAGGAGATTGTTAGAGGTATGTTATACTGCTTATCCATGTGCCATCTAAATGCAAATATTTGACTCTTATGTATTGTAGGACCTTCACTAAGTTCCAGTCTGTCCATTCCAGTCACTGTTGTGGGAGATTCAATGCAAGCAAATGTGCCTTGTAAGTTATACAACCAGTCCATTCATGTGCAATTATAATGTCAAAACACAACTTATAATTTCATCTAATATATTACTATGTGCAGATCAACAACACAAGAAGACTGATGGAAACCACCAAGTAACGGGAAAAAGAAAAGGTTAAACTGATGGAACCAAGTCTACTAGGAAGAAATTACAAATCAAGAAGCATCGTACAAGATCATCAACCACATTCAAGTCTAAATTCTATGGGAATGACAAAGATCCAATCACTTTGGATTAAGGGAACTACTAGTTACTGCTTTTTTGGATTAGTGACTTTTATGAATTGTTAGGTCACTATTTGGCATGTGTTAATGTTGGCTTAGACAATTGCCTTTTGATCTGTAATGGGATTTATATGCCAATTATGATGTGTTTTGGGGTCTACAGACCTTTAGATATGTAATGGGATCTATCTACTATCTTTTGAAATACATTTGTAATGATCTTATTTATATGATATTTTTGTTATAAATGGTATTTGGCCTTCAGATTGCAGTATGCAGTGTGCTAATATGGTATGCATTATGCATTGTCAGAAGCAGTTTATGGCAAAAAACCATAACTCAATTTTCATTGCATTGTGCTTAAACTTACAATTGTCAAATAACAAATACAATTCTTCAATATGCAGAACTACTACCTAACATAAGGTTATTCTTTCCTCTACCGACCTTCGCAACTATAACTGCAAATAACACAATGCATACTGCTATAACTACACATATCCTAATACCCTTGCCATGTCCACAGTTGCTTCTTTTGACACCAACATTATTTTGTAGCCTCATTTTTAGCAGTGCAATCTCTTCTTCATCTCGATTGATCCTTCTCAATAAACCAGGAATAATTCTTCTTGACCTTGCGCACATTGGAGGGTCATGCCACCTAACAAAACCACACCTTTGACCTCCCTGCACCAAAAGCCGATAAATACATATCAATTTGAATTCATTTGCCTTACTTAACAGACATTGTGCCTTCAAATAAGATATTGGCAGTATTGCTCGAAGGAAAAACAATACATTCACACTCAAATTTTTGAATTTTTTTTTGTTTCAACTACAACAAGAACCCTTAACTATAATGAAAGCACTCACATTTTCAATAGAACATTGCCAATATCTTCTGCTGGGATTATCATTTCTCCAAGATGTTTGAAGCTTCAGACGTTGCCCACCCTCACAATTTGGAATGGATACCAACTCACCATATATGTATTCATGCATTCTTGAAGATGAAGAGCTCTCGCTGCTATATCTTCTAGCCATCTCATTGCTAATTCGCTGGAAGGAAAAGGAAGTTGAACTCGGATGTGGGCTTCGATGAGAAAGATGACTTCGGACTGCTAGGGCTTCGATGAGGAAGATGAATTCCGACTGCAAGGGCTTCGATTAGGAAGATCAAATCGGACGTCTAGGGCTTCGATGAGGAAGATGTAGTCGGAGCTCTAAGGGAGTCGATGAGGAAGACTTCGGACTTCTAAGGGCTTCGATTAGTATTTATTCCCGTATATTTGGCGTATTAAGGAGTACAAATACGCATAGCAAGTAAATGTACCAAAATGCCCCTGAAATTGACACTGACATAACACCCATTTGACGGAAGGACCTCAATTGGAAAGAATTAAATAGACGGGTGGTTAAATTGTCCAAATTAAAAGACGGGGACCAAATCTGGAAAATCATCATACTCGGGGGACCATTGCTGGAATTAACTCTATATAGTTCATTCATTCTGGATATATAGTTAATTCATTATGGATATATAGTTCATTCATTCTGGATATATAGTTCACTAATTCTGGATATATAATTCAAATTATGCACGGCATAACACCGTTAACGGCAACCAAAAATAATTTTTTTTTTTTTAAAGTTGGACGCGTAATTTTTAATTAAAGTGACACCATTTTGCAATCTTGTGCACCATACATGATACACACAGTTCGTTGCACGGAATAATTTGCGTTAAACTTAGGCTCCATTCCCCAATTACGATGAAATGACAACAATTTTTTTAGCTTAATTAATTAGAGATCTTAGACCAAGCTCTGAAAATACAGTTTGAAGAGAAAATGAGAGATATTCTATATTTTGTTTTAAACACCATTAATTTCTATTTTTTTTTTTCATTATACCCTTTAAACTTTTTCTTAAATTGACTTGATAAGGCAAATCTATTTAAGTTATATTTGGCAAACCTAGCTGAAAGAATACCATATCTTATTTGTTTTCTTACAAATCATGACAAACACAATTATACTACAAAATGAGAAAGAGTGAGTATTTATTATTCTTTTGAATAATTTCCTTATAATCATTGCTATAATATTAAATACAAACTTTTAAATTATGTTAGTAATCTATCTTTGCTGATTCAAAAATATATTTATAGGAAAATATCCTTTTTCTTTGTAGTTGTTCTTGTGTGAACGTGTAATATTTTTAATTTTTTTTATAAAAAATCTAATACTTTTTTTGAATCTCAAAAAAAAAAAATTACATTTTCATTAGAAAGTACTATGCTTCTCATATGCCAACGTCTCACAAGTCTTTGCGTTTTCTTCAAGTAATTTTTAAGATAAGATTTGCAAATTTACAATTTTTTTTTATCAAGAAAGATGGTGATGACACTGCACCTTGAACATAGCAAATTATCTGTAGGATTTGTGTACTCCCATTTTAAACTTCCAACTTGTATTTCCTCTCACATGTTTTTGATGTAGACACTTTTCTGTGGATCCACATGATAAAAATAATCAATCCCGGTTTGCCACCTCAGGGAGTATAAATGAGGGAGTAGAATGTTGGCAGTCTATGTAGTAGAACTCTAAATATAGCACCCATTAAACTAGGCCATTGAACTATTTGGAGAATAGCAATCAAGTCATCGAACTCGAATAAACTCCAAATTCATCCATAAACTTATAAAAAAATAGCAATTAATATTTTTAACAAGTTAACAATAGGTTTGGGTTGTTTAGGATGTCATGTGTATTTATATTTTATTATTATTATTATTATTATTATTATTATTATTATTATTATTATTATTATTATTATTATTATTATTATTATTATTATTATTATCCTACTACAAAATGAGAAAGAGTGAGTATTTATTATTCTTTGAATAATTCCTTATAATCATTGCTTTAATATTAAATACAAACTTTTAAATTATGTTAGTAATCTATCTTTGCTGATTCAAAATATATTTATAGGAAAATATCCTTTTCTTTGTAGTTGTTCTTGTGTGAACGTGTAATGTTTTTTTTTTTTTTTTAATAAAAAATCTAATACTTTTTTAGAATTTCATAAAAAAATGACTACATGTAAGCATTTGACCCTTTGATGTCAAAATTTAAAGCCTATTTTCTTCTCTTCTCTTATTTCTTCTCCCGTTTTTCATTCGTGTCTGCAATTATCGCTTCTGTATTTCTTCTCTATTTTCCCTTTGAGTGGGCCGCTTTAGCGGCTAACACATGTCGTTCTCTTATAACACATAATTCATGATTTGATAGAAACAAACCATATAATATATAACTCATATACAGTACGTACATACATAACATATATAAATATGTAATAAAAACATTAGGTGCGAGCATAGGTGGTTTAATGCATTGCCTAAATTAGTATTTAGATTTTTAATTGATTGTTCCACCCACTAGGTTCTTTTCCAGAAAGTCAGAAGCAGGAGAATTCAAAGATCCAGTGGTGGTGCCGGAACCTCAAAAAAAAATTATTCCCTTTGTGATTTTTGATTCCAAGGAAAGCATGACAATATATATATATATATAGAGAGGATCATGTTCAGGTGCGAACTGTCCGCCTAAGAGAAAACTAAGAACAATCCAACATGCGCCACGTGTCCAGATTTAGGTGCACCTATAGTTATAACTAGGTGTACCTATAATTATAAGTAGGTCACCTAGGTGCATGAATGTTTGTGGGTGATTTTCATGGGTATTAACTACCCGCTGAACTCCTCTGCAAAAACAAAAGCGATGCTAAATCGAACGAACTCAGATTGAATGTTAACAAGGCAAAATTACATGCAGTTGTAGGTAAAAGTAGATGCATTTGTAAGTGATTTTACCTGCACTTTTTACTTGCAAAGGTGCACCAACTACTTGCACATTTACATGCACCAAAGAACACATGACGCGCGTTGGATGGTTCTCAATTCTCTCCTGGGCGACCATTTGATTAATTTCATTGATTCTAAATGTCGATCAATTTCGGCAAATCCATAATTAATAGAACCTTATAATTAAAAATCCCCAAATATCAAGAATCCTAATTTTAATGATTAATCAATTTACAAATAGGCTCTTGATATCAAATGTTAATCAAACTTTTAAGTATACGCAGCAAACCTGATAAAAGCGCAAACCTGTTGTTACACGCATATAGTATTTTTCCTGATTCAAAAATACTGCAACCAATCACGAAAGAGATAAAAGGAGAAGCGATAGTTGCAAACGCGAATGAATATCCGAAAAGAAAATAGGAAAAAAGGAAATTAGGGTTTTAAATTTTGACTTTAAAGGGTCAACTGCTTACATATAGTCCAAGTAGAATAACAAGAAAATAAAATATAAATACACATGACATCCCAATCAACACAAACATGTTGTTAACCTACTAAAAATGTTAATTACTATTTTTTTTTTACATGTTCATAGATAAATTTAGAGCTTATTTAAATTTGATAACTTAATTGCTATCCCTTAAATAGTTCAATGGCATATTTGTACATTTTCTTTATTCATTTGGGAAAAGTGTTAAATTAGCTCCCTAAGTGGAGTGGATAGTGCAATTAGGTCCTCTAAGTGAAAAAAACTCAATTCAAGTCCCCTAAACCTGTAAAATTGTTCAATTAAGTCCAGGTTGACTTGTTTATCAGGTTAAATGCATACGGTGTTGACACATGTACTTATTTTATTTGTTATTAAAAATATTATATATTATAAATTAATTAAAATATAATAATAATTAAAAAAAATATTTTTTATTAAAAAAATTATTTATTATAAATTAATTAAAATAATAATAATAAGAATAATAATAATTAAAAAAAATAGTCTTGGCCGTCTAAGGAAGACGGCCATGGCCAACAAAAAAGAAGATGGCCATGGCCGTCTTCTAGATCTAGAAAACGGACATGGCCATCTTCTTTTGTTGGCCATGGTTGTCTTCCTTAGACGACCACGACTGTTTTGCTTTTTTAATTATTATTATTATTATTATTATTATTATTATTATTATTATTATTTTAATTAATTTATAATAATAATTAAAAAAAACTGGCCATCTTCTTTCGTCGGCTATGGCCGTCTTCTTAGACCCGGCCACGACTTTTTGTTTTATAAAATTATTATTATTATTATTTTAATTAATTTATAATAAATAATACTTTCAATAAAATAAAATAAAATAAGGACACGTGTCAACACCGTATGCATTTAACCTGATAAACAAGTCAACCTGGACTTAATTGAACAATTTTACAGATTTAGGGGACCTGAATGAAGCTTTTTTCACTTAAAGGACCCAATTGCACTATCCACTCGACTTTGGGGGCCAATTTGCCACTTTTTCCTATTCATTTTAACACAATCCACAGACCTATAATTTTGGCACCGAGCAAATACCAATTTTGGTCCCACAAGTTTTAGCAAAATGACAGTTTTGGTCCACATGTTTAATTCCTACCAATTTTCATCCACGACTATTGTTTTAGTACCAATTTTCATCCACAACTATTGTTTTACTGCAAAAATTCATCACGCCGGTCACTCCTTCGTTTAAGACATGCCGGAATATGAAATTATTAAGGGTAGTTTCGTGCTTTTCAAATTAGGATCCATATTTGAGCATGAATAGAGGGATTTAAGCCCTAAGATCTATCCCAATTCACAGTTTTCCTCCTCAAATTAAGGTATGATGAGGAGGAGAACTGCGAATTGGGATCAATCTTAGGGCTTAAATTCATTTATTTATGCTCAAATTGAAATATTAAGTTGAAAATAACGAAAATGCCCTTAAAATTTTTAGATTTCAGGATGTCTTAAATTGATGGGTAACCGATGTGATGAATTTTGGTACTAAAATAATAGTCATGGATTAAAATTGGCACTAAAACAATAGTCGTGGATGAAAATTGGTAGGAATTAAACATGTGGACTAAAACCGTCATTTTGCTAATACTCGTGGGACCAAAATTGGTATTTGCTCTTTTGGCACCTGTAAGGCCGTAAGTATTGAATTACAATTTTGATGTAATCTAACTCTAAACCTAAAATATACATTTAAAAAGGAAAATGAAATTAAATACGTTATTCGCACCTACATTCAAGGGGTAATAGTGTAATGCACCAATAACGTAACATGCACCATATAGAATTATTGTAGGGTCCACAAAAGTGAAAAAGTGAACGAAAGTGGGTAGCGTTACGTGTCACATAGATTGCCTATGGTCTATTGAAGGTGGAGGCTCAACGCATGGACACCCAATTCTTATATCGTGAGTCTGGCTCACAATGCATTGTGTTTCCTAATCTAAAACGATGACATTTTTATAAGTTAATAGAGAATTGACGCGACAGACACCATTCGTTCGTTCAATCCCCATTTATATTTTTTTTCTTTCTTTTGGTGTATTACTAAATTATGTATATTATGTTAAGAGATTATGTGTATTCTACTATACAGTTTTGTACATTATGAATTTCAATTCTATAAACATAAATGATGTTTATAAAACTTGTGTTTATGTGTATTCTATTATATAATTCTGTACATTATGATTTTAATTCCATACCTCAGCACACATAAAAGATATTACGTAGACTTATGATTATTTGTGTCATGTTAAGAGCTTATATGTATTCTACTATAAAATTTTGTACATTTTTTAGAAGTTAACGGCCGAAACGGGAAACGGAATTTTCAAAAAAAAAAAAAACGTTAATCAAAAAGGTACAAAACGACGTTGTTTTGAGCCAGAGCGCACAATGCATTGTGCATCCTGATACACGATATAATTTGCAATGGACACCCAATTCGTATATCATAACCAAAGTTTACATTACATTGTGGATTTGTAACATTCAAAAACATTACATTGTGGATTTTAGTCTAAAAATTATATATATGTAGTTAATATATTATATGTCTTTAGTTAATAAATTATATATCTGTAAATAAATTAAAAATACATAATATATTAACTATAAACACATAATATATTAACTCATTATATTATTGGCCTTTTTCCTTGTTTTTGTTTTCTTTGACTATAAAATCAAATTTATTTTGTTGACAGTATAAACTCTGCGTTAATTCAGAAAAAAAGTTTTAAAAAATATTTATTTGTGCATTTTTCAATGTGAAAAATAAAGGAGAATGAATGAATTTGTTTTTTTTTTTTTTTTAAAAAAAAGTAAATGCAATAGTAGTTTCTAGTAGTAATCCTAATATAAATTTAGTTTTTCCATTATTTTGCTAAAAAAAATTAAAGACTAAGGGTCCGTTTAGAAAGCAGGAAAATGACTTCTAAAAAATGTTTTCTGAAAAATGAGTCATTTTTCAGAAAATATTTTTCTTTCCGGTGTTTGGTTACATTCTGGAAAACTGCATTGGTGTATTTGATTCATTTACTGGAAAATAAGTAGAATTGTATAAATAAATATTTTAACTATTTTATTTAGAATATAAAAATATTTATAATTATAATACTAAAATAATTTTCAACATAATCCTATAATATTAAAAAAAAAAAGCAATATAAAAAAAAATTAAAAAAAGAAGATATTCATTGGTTCCCAGCGGAAACCAAGATCTGGTTTCCGCCGGGAATACAGAAACCATGTCTGGTTTCCGCGCAGAAACCAGATGAGTTTTTTATTTAAAAAAATATATAAAATATAAACCTTTGGTTTCCGGCGGAAATCAGATTCCCGCCGGAAACCAAAGCAGGAAACCAGTGCTCACTGGTTTCCGGCAGGACGCCGGAAGTTGAAGAAGATGAAGCAGCGGGAAAGTGAAAAAAAGGAAGAATTCAACATCCGGAAAACAATTTTCCCTTTTAGAAAAGGAGAAGTTGTTTTCCGAAAAAACAAGCCCATTTTTCATAGACCAATGCCTCATTTTCAGTTGACTTCAAATTTTCCGTCTTTCCAAACACTGAAAACTTGAAAAATTATTTTTTGAGTTTCCAAACATACCCTAATTGATGATATCATGCAATCCCCAAGCTCATTTTATTGGATATATCTACCTAATAGGGGGTTCATTTTTATTGCTGTCATGCCATACTAAGTTACACCTCTTTAGCTTAGTATTTTATTCATTCCTTTTAGGTCACCATATTTCCTTCATTTTTACCAATAAAAATGGAACCCCCTTTCATGCTAAGATCTATCCAATAAAATAAATCCCGGGGTCATGGCTCCATCACTAATAACTATTTTAGTTCATGGTACCTATGGTGAATCCATATCGTTTAACCAAGTACAAACACCTTATGTAACCATAGTTGAGCGTTTGTTTGAGCCTTACCTCTAGATCTTTAGAGAACAGAATTGTACAAAATATTTCATTGCCAAAGAATCTATCTTGCATGGGGTCTCGACTCTCGTGGTTTCGCACGACCTTTTAGAAACCTATAACTGGCATCGTCTTGTGTCTTCTTAGAGTTTTTCCTCACTTCTATGATAGAAGAAAACAAATATTATAGTTACCATCTAAGGATTATAAATGTCATTTTCTTCTTTTTATTTTTGAGTGATGAGGAAAACTCGTAGTCATTATTCGAATGTATAAAAGTTAAATAATTTGTAAATGTATATATTACAATATCCAAAAATTTAATGGGAAATTAAAATACACTATCCAGTATCCAAATAAAATTTGATAGACAGGACCTCAAAATTAATATTTTGATTTTTGACTTTATTATTTTAGGGTAAATTAGTGAGAAGAGCATAGAAGTGGTGGTATTATTGTCCACAGCCACCTAAAAGTGCCGCCACTTTGCATTCCCGTGGGTCCCATATCTCACTTGCTACTCTGAATTTGGACTGGATTTTCTGTAGCCAATCGTTGCTTGACACCTGTCAATCCGACCACTCTCGGCAGTTCTATTTTGATAACGTTATCTTCCACTGATTCGGTTGCAGGATATACGGATATACCCGGAACCTCCCTTTTCCTTTCCGGGTTGATTTTTTTTTTTTTTAAATTATTTGAATTTTAAGGTTGTACATCTAAATCTAACAAATTTTAAAATATCCAATCAAATTCATAATTTTAAACTCATTCGAAGATTATGATGTATAATATCTTTTTGTAAGATGATTATTTATCTAATTATCTTTATAAAGTTATTAATTATTAATCCTTACTTATTTAAGGTGGTGTATATGATTTTTGTGATGCATTATAACAATTTTATAAGTTGTGTAATATAATATACTGCCTTTCATTTAAATTACATTTGCCTTGTTGAGAGAAAGTAATCAAGAGAAGTTTTGAGTGCAACTAAGGATAGGAATAGTAAAATAACAGCCTGATGCTACTAGTTAATTCATTCCGAGAGAAATTTAAACTTAGATAAAGTGACGAAGGAAGTCAAATATATTCAAGCATTTAATTAAGGCATTGTAAGACATAAAATGAGAGCAACTGTCAAAACAATAAAAATTAACATTATAAAATGGATCGATTAATAATGAGAATAGAGAAGGAGAGATGACTTATTGAGTTATTATTGTTTTAAGTAAAAGAAATTGAATCAAACCAATTTAAAGTGAATGTAAAAGAAACTAATATATCAAAAATATGGAGAAAAAGAAAAAAAGAGTTAATTCTATTTTTGGTCCTAAATTTATAGGTGTTTGTCCATTTTTAGTCATTTTTTTATTAGAACATTTACAGTTGGTCATAGTATTATTGTGGCATGATCATTTTTGATCTTCCATCAACAAAATCGTTGAAATGCCATTAAATACAAAGACATTTCGATCATTTTTATACAAAGTGAGTTGATTCTGCTATATTTTTATGTTCGTTTGTTTGTTTGTTTTTTTAATGAAAAAATCTATAATTGAAGACCGAAATGTCTTTGTATTTAACGACATTACAATTGTTTTGTTGATAGAGGACAAAAAATAGTCATGTCACAATAATACTATAACCAAATGTGGATGTTCTAATATTAAAAAAAAAAAAAAGACTATCGTATATAAATTTATGACAAAAAAAAATGAAATTAACTATAAGGAATAAAGGTCGGATTCGATTTAACCCAACATCCTGAGATACTTGGTAGTTGGTAAGTTAACTATTAATGCAATTATAAGGTTAGAGAATTATATAAGTAGATGGGATAGTTAGGCAATTCGTTAGGTAACTACATGGTTTCAAAGTTTAATATTTTCACTTGAGTAGTCCGAGTAAAGTCAAACTTGGATTTGAATTAGTTTTTTTATTTTTATTTTTTGAATGCTACGACTCTATTATATTGTAGTATCTGTTCAAATATATTTTCTCAATATAAAGTAACACACAGAGTTAATAATGTCTCCATTGAGGCTCAATCTCATGGCTCGATTTGAATTAGTTTATGTTATGCATTTTTTTAAAAAAATGTCTGAATTTGGCTCCATAATATTAAATATTAATGGACTAAAACTGCAAATTTCCCATTTGTTTTAAAAGCTCGGATCCGATTTACTGAGTATACAATTCGGGTCAGGAGAAGTCGCATGGACCAGATACCACTGTTTCACTGTTTGTGGTAGTGGACAGGACCTGGTGGTTGTAATTGTTTAAAAAAAAAAGAAAAAAAAGTGAGCAAACAACCTCAATCACTCAATTCTATCCACCCAAATGGGACAAGAAAATAAAAAATGTGAATGGCACAGGAAGAGCCAGCAGAAGGTTCAAAAGCGGAAATACAAGCCACTGTAGATAGAAAGACTAGAATTTTCCAACAAGGTTGTGGTAATCCAAAGGATTTGAGGTTGCCCATTGTTTGTTTCTTCCAACTGATCCTCATACCTTAAAGCCCTGTTGTGCCCATTGCAAGTCTATTGCTTTCTCTGGAGCAAAGAAGCAGGTAATAAAGCAGCTTCATTTCTGCTGCTTATTTCTTTATTTATTTGTTCTTTATTGTTTTTGCTTCATAGTGCAACAATAGATATGAAAGGTTGGTCCATTCAAGATAGCTCGTACGTGTAAGGAAGACAAGAAGTGTTGCATATTATATTCCATTTAACTAAATATAGAAATCCCCAATAACCATAAGAAAGTGATGTCTGGTGCATAATCTTGCAGATTATTTTATTGGTTTCCTTTTTTTCTCAATATTAAAGATCCTTTCTTTGTGCAGCACTGTAGGGAAGGTGCTGTTGTTGTTGATTTAAGACTTTTTTGATCTTTTTTTTTTGTTAAAGGACATATGGTGCTATAATTCAGTATGCCCAGCAGGTTATTTAGTTTGATTTGTGGTTCATTTCATTGTGCAGAAGGAGATAAGAGGGGAGCTTGGTGTTCATAATTCATAAACCCTTTGCTTTTTTGTGGCAGTTAAAGCAAAGTCGGTTTGATTTGGTTGTGGGGGGGTTTAATGATCTCTTTTGCAAAAAGCCAAGGTGGGCATTGTTTGAAAGTGGAAAGACTTTAGTGGGCATATTCCATTTTTTACTATAAACTACACACCAGGATAATCAAGGGAACATAAATACAAAATCTTGGAAGTAGTTATATACAAACTATTTCACCTCAAGTATGTCTAGTGCCTTGCTGTGGGTTGTTTCTCCCTCTTCTGAGCTATCAAATGGCACTGGAATCTTTTATTCGGTGAGGGAGGGAATCCGGGTCGTGGATTCATCGAGGTTCCTTGGCAGGAACACGAGTTTGGTGGGCAAAGGCAGGGCTAAGAAGGGTAAGAAGCAAGGATGCACTTTGGCGTCTTTCAATGCAGACTCGAGATATCTTTGTTCGGGAGGGTCGGGCTCGAAGAATGGAGGGAAATTCCCCGTGCTTTCGAATGCGGTGGTTAGTCCAGCCGGGGAAATGGTGATGTCATCCGAGCAAAAGGTCTACGATGTAGTGTTGAAGCAGGCTGCTTTGGTGAACAGGAAGTTGAGATCCAGAGAGGATTTGAAGGTGAAGCCAGATATAGTCCTTCCAGGCGATTTGGGCGTGTTGAGTGAAGCTTATAATCGATGCGGTGAAGTATGTGCAGAGTATGCTAAGACGTTTTATTTGGGTTAGCCTCTTTTATCTACACCTTTAGCTAGCAATTAGCAAAACATTATATGTTATACCATGCGATCGAGGACCTTTGATCTTTACTTTAATCTACGTTTTCCAGGAACCATGCTAATGACACCTGAGAGAAGAAGAGCTATCTGGGCGATTTATGGTGAGAATCTGAGGCATGTAATGTAAAATACAAAAAAGAGATCAGAAATAGGTACAGTTTAAGCTTAGATGGTCGACAGGGTAGCATTTAAGAATAAAAATAAGATCGAAAAGAGGTTTATGTCTTCCGTTAATCGAATATTTTCAAAGTAGTTTGATAAAAGTTGCTAATTTATTAGATTTGGGCCACACTAAATATCATACTTTTTAACTCTTTGCTTCATTAACTTCCACAAGGAATCTTTGACACGGACTTTTGACTTTGGTGTCACATGCAGTGTATCTTGTGCTATTTTTATTTTTTTTTTTCTGGTTAACAAAGTAATCTGTGCCATGTTACGTTGTTCTAATTTGTTTATATGTTTTGATTCCAAAGTCGAAAACTAATGACTCTGAATCTTAAGTCTCCTAACCTAGTGGGGTTGAGTCAATTGTAAAGATGGGTACTTGCAGGTTTTTGTATCTTAGTGTTATCACTAACGGTTCGAAAAACTAACTAGATTGTAAATGGCTACCGAAATACAAGCTGTGAAATTAGAGACTTGTTTCCTTGATTTTCTTGATTTTCTTTGTTTAAACAGTGTGGTGTAGGAGAACTGATGAACTTGTTGATGGGCCTAATGCATCGCATATAACTCCAAAGGCCCTGGATAGATGGGAGGATCGGCTGGAAGACGTATTCAGAGGGTGCCCGTTTGATATGCTTGACGCTGCACTATCAGATACAGTATCCAGGTTTCCAGTTGATATTCAGGTCCGGAACTTTGGAATCTTGAATATGCTCGAAATTTTGATTCTGTGGAATCCTATAAAAGCTGCAGATTATAAGTCGAATTAACTCTCATTAGTAACATGAACCTCTAATTCTTGAACGTTTTTTTTTTTAAATTTATTGCAGCCCTTTAGGGATATGATTGAAGGAATGCGAATGGACCTCTGGAAGTCGAGATACGATAACTTTGATGAGCTATACCTGTACTGTTATTACGTTGCTGGTACGGTCGGTTTGATGAGTGTCCCAGTTATGGGCATTGCGCCCGAATCGAAGGCAACTACAGAGAGTGTCTACAATGCCGCTTTGGCTTTAGGCATCGCAAATCAACTAACCAACATTCTCAGAGACGTAGGAGAGGAGTAAGTATGAAAGCTTTATTCCACAACTTTAGAATTTTACGGGGCAGATTCCCGGTTTGCAATGAATGGTACTGGCTGGTATCATAACAGATGAATAAAAACTAAAAATCTCCTAGTTCCTTACACTCGGGGGCTTTTTTTCTTCAGTGCCAGACGGGGGAGGGTGTATTTACCTCAAGATGAATTAGCTCAAGCGGGACTTTGTGATGAGGATATATATGCTGGAAAAGTTACTGATAAGTGGAGGAACTTCATGAAGAAGCAAATTAAGAGAGCAAGGAAATTCTTCGACGAGGCAGAGAGAGGTGTGACTGAACTTAGCTCCGCTAGTAGATGGCCGGTAAGTACCTATAACTACTCAAACTAAAATCGCATGTGGTTAGTCAACAAAATCACAAATCCTCGTTCCACTATGCCACTATAACTCGTGGCGAAGGCACTGTCACATTTTCGTGAGGTAGGGTGCTGGACACACTTTGGTGGATCTGCACACCCATCCTGTGACTGCTGTAAGTCAAGCACGCTTAACCACAGAGTTCTTTAGCTATTTGGTTGCCGTTCTTTGGCTATCTGGTTGTCATATCATAATTAAAACCAACCAATTGGTGATAAGTAGGTGAACATTAACCATTTAACCACATTCCTCCATGGTAAGCCACAGCGCAACGTCTCGAATCGAGCAAGGGCTGAACTCGATCAACCCGACCGACGCCCAACACACTTACATTGAAGTCCCCGAATAGAAGTTCAATCAACTTCACTACTGTGCAGTCTCACCGTCAGTTTAAACTTTTAGTTGAAATGAACGAAACACATCCTTCAATTACTATATCGATCTCTCGTGTTTCAGGTGTGGGCATCGCTGCTGTTGTACCGCAAGATACTGGACGAGATCGAAGCCAATGACTACAACAACTTCACGAGGAGAGCCTATGTAAGCAAGCCGAAGAAACTGCTTGCATTGCCTATTGCATATGCAAAAGCTGCGATTCGACCATCATCAACTGCTTCCCCTCTGGCAAAAGCTTGAACACAAAACTTATTATACTGTGTAATACTGTACTGAAGAAGCTGAAAGCATTCTGTACATTACAACTTTGTAGTATTGCAATGTAAAATCAACAGTAGATAGTGAATTCAGTTTCTCACTTCCAAGTATGCCTCTTCAAGTTTCATATTCTTTAACAGAGAATTATTCTTTGTCTTCAATGAATTTTCTCATAGCCAATTTCCACACACGTGAATGATTATTTATATATTATCCGTTCAGCAATTATGTCGGATGGTACATGACATTTTTAGGTTTATATTAAGATTTTGTAGACATAGGGATTCACGTGATGTCATGACCGAAGGTGGCAGGGTGGGGCTTTGAATCTCACTGGAAACATAAATGTGAAAAAGGTTCAAGATAATAAAATTTGGAAGGTGTGGATTGAATCATTTGTGCGCGTATGAAAACTTGGATCTATGGATGTGTTGATTGTGCAATTTATAATATAATTTATCTCTGCACCGGCTCTAGGAGCAATTTTTATATGTTTGTTTATATTGTTGGAATGCACTTGAAAGGTGAAAATTGAGAGCTTTTGGCTTGTCAAGGGGCCATTAAATTAGTAATGACACTCCAATGATGAATTACAATTTGTCACTTTATTAAAAATAAAAATAAAATATTAATTAGGTCATTCAATCAGCACTTTACTTTTTAATTGGGTCGGTCCGGTGCAAATAGAGATTAGTCTAGGTATAGTACGGGCTTAAATGTACCTCTTACCGTTAGGGTCTCCTTAGAATATCTCTTGATCTGACCAAAAAATATTAATTAGGTCGTTTTTGCAAATATTTATATGAGTAATTTTTATATAATTTGTTTTATTAAAATTAAATATTTTTCATTCTAAAATATACTACTAACCCTAAAACGATGACAACAATGAGGGAATTTGCAGAGAACCTATGAAAGGGATCTTAAAATGTCTACCATCTTCAAATAATTATAGAAGTGTGTAGTCCTCCTTTGAAGGCTGGTTCCTCTCCCTTTACACCCAAGATGAAAATAGAGTTTAGTCCCGGAAGGGTATAAATGACAATTTCTCCCGCCCTAAACATGAATCTTCGATCCCTGTCTCAACAGAAATAGGGATGGTGATAGGAAAAAAATTGGAGAACCGGGGGAGGAGGGGGTTGGAGGAGGGTGGGGGAGAATGTTTTTAATTCTTCATCAGGGACATGGTACCTCTCCCAGCCCTCGATTTTTAAGGGTGTGTTTGGTTGATGGGTTTTGCTCACAGAAATGAGTATGAAAGTGATTATTATTGTTTGGTTGATAGGTTTTTAGAACACTATTATGTGTTTCGAATATCCCATTAATTAAAAAGTCCATACCCAAATAAAATAAGGATTTTATTCCCTTATTCCTTCTCAAGCATTTTTTTTTTTTTTTTTTTGAAAACCAACATGAATTATATTAAAGCATCTAAAGATAACGCATTACAAATGATAGGAGGAGGATTTAAGAACCACTCTGAGCATCAGACAAAGAAACAGACTGCTTTGCTAACAGATGTGCAGCCTGATTTGCAGATCGCCTAACGAAACATAAACTAACTTGAGTAAACGAACTCAATAAGTTTTTAACATCATTTAAAACAAGATGAAAAGAGGAATCGCCCTTCATAGAATTAATCGCTTGCACCACTTGGAGCGAATCCGCTTCAACGATCACTTTATCGAAGTTGTGAGCTTTGAGCCAACTGAGCGCTTCTCTAATCGCCACTACTTATGCCTCTCTGGAATGAAAACTACCTCTCCAATGTGTCCCTCTGGCTGCAACAAATTGACCTTGATCATCTCTTAAGGCACACCCGAATCCCATGCGAGAACTCTGATTGTCGATTGTTGCATCTACGTTGAGCTTCAGGTATCCTGGCAATGTTGTCGTCCATCGGGCTCCACTAGCATTATGGGACTGTGAGGTAGGAAGATTGTCCTTAGTAGCATTAAACCAGTTGTTGTAGAAATCTTTTGCTTTCCGTACTGTGAAAACTGCCAAGTCCATTGCTTGCCCATTCCAGAGGATGTTGTTCCTTAGCGACCAGATATTCCAGCATATCGTGAGGAAATTGCAGAAAGTGCTCTTGGGTAAAGATGTCAGCATGGTGTTGATCCAATTCTGAAAATTTGCGCTATTGTCATGAGGTAATTGGACTCCAAGTTGATTCCAGCATGCACGGGCATAGTCACATTCCATAAAGATGTGGTTGATTGACTCTTTTCCAGTAGGACACAGGAGGCAGCAATTAGTACAATTGATGTGTTTCTTCCTTAGAAGATCCTTAGTTGGAGACTCTGAGTACATACTAGCCATATGAATGTCTTCACCTTGGGAGGAATTTTACAACTCCATATCTTGCTCAAACCTTGAATGTCATTATCATCTAAGACACCTTGCAGCACCCTATAGCAGCTCTTCACAGAGAACATCCCATCATCTTCCGTTCCCCAAATAAGTTTATCATGAGCATGATGCCTGGGCAGAGGGATACGCATAATGAGGTTTGCATCTCTTTGATTAAACATGGATCTTATAACATCTTCATCCCAGCCATACAGGTTTGGATCAATCAAATCGGCTACTGTAACATGTTCCATGAGGGGATATGGATAGGAGATAATTCTTGGATTCAATCTATCAGGGAGCCAATTATCTCCCCAAATATGAACATGACTGCCATCACCTATTCTCTGGTTCTGCTTGATTATTCCTTGTGTAGCAATTAGAATGCTCTAAATAAAGGAGGGATTAGCTCCTAGTCTGGCGTCAAGGAAGGATGAACTCGGGTAATATCTGGCCTTGTAGATCGGGGAAACAAGTGAGTTCAGTTTTTGAATGAGATTCCAAACCTGTTTGCAGATAAGAGACAGATTGAAGCTTCTGATATTCCTGAAGCCTAAGCCATCCCATTTCTTTGGCTGACATAAATGAGACCATGCTTTCCAATTGATGCCACCAGTTTGATTTCTTCCTCCTTTCCTGTTGAATGCTCAGCACATGTTTGATAAAAGGCCAGAGAGAGAGATGAAAAGCTAGAGTTGGGAACCAGAGAACTGAAGTTGAATTGAAGAAGAAGAGAAGTTACAATCTAATAGGCAAAGATAGTTCCTGTTATATACACTGTCAGGGCAGTTATAACAGAACCAAGAAAGGAAAATACAAAAAAAAAACCTTAGGCTAGATTCTTCTTTCATTTTGCAGCTTGTGCATACTTTGTCACCTGTAACACCCCGTGTTACGGATCCTAAAACCAACTGATTAATTAATTAATTAATTAATAACCTAGGAGAAAGAATAAATTATAATGGTTAATTAGGGAAATAGGCCACCATAGCCCATGGGCCCAATTATATAAACCCAACCCCTAAACCCATTATGAATAAACTCTAAATAAACCCTTGGATCTATAAATAGGGAACTTAGGGAGCACCTAGAACCCCCTCCCACACGCCTAGACGCCCCATCACCCCAGGAGAACTCCAAGAATTCCCTTAGGAGAAATCAAGAAAGCAAGAAAGCGTAAAGAAAGATCCTTCATAGCCAAGGAATTAATTAAGGCTAAGAGGTAACCCATGTCTCAACAAACCTATTTTCATAGCTATGATTTCCCCCTTAGGGTTTCCCCCATATTGTTGTAAATGGCGATTGATGATTATTATTATTGATGTCGATATAATGATTCCATGAGGAACCTTGATAATCTTGATATTGATGGCGATTGATGATGATTATTATTGATGTCGATATAATGATTCCATGGGCCCAATTATATAAACCCAACCCCTAAACCCATTAGGAATAAACTCTAAATAAACCCTTGGATCTATAAATAGGGAACTTAGGGAGCACCTAGAACCCCCTCCCACACGCCTAGACGCCCCATCACCCCAGGAGAGCTCCAAGAATTCCCTTAGGAGAAATCAAGAAAGCAAGAAAGCGTAAAGAAAGATCCTTCATAGCCAAGGAATTAATTAAGGCTAAGAGGTAACCCATGTCTCAACAAACCTATTTTCATAGCTATGATTTCCCCCTTAGGGTTTCCCCCATATTATTGTAAATGGCGATTGATGATGATTATTATTGATGTCGATATAATGATTCCATGAGGAACCTTGATAATCTTGATATTGGGAGTTTCTTGACAATTATGATGTTCTTGATGATTAATTGGGGTTTTGATGATTATGTGTTGTTCTTGATGATTATGATGTTTTTGATGATTAATTGGTATCCTTGATGATTATGTGTCGTTCCTACCGAATCTTGCAATTAGAAGATGAATTGTATTCTTGTTGATATAAAAGTGATTAGAACCCTAGGTTGTATCGTATGATATTATTCTTGGATTATCGGGTGGGGAAATCGCATGTTTGGGTGTTGATTATAGTTAGAAAAGCATGATAGATTATGTGTCGTTCGTTTCTCGTAATTGATCCGTTAATTGTCTACGTGTCGTCGTTAATTGCGTTGTAAAGTGTCTAAGCATGGTTTCGGGTTCCACAACGGTTCCCGGGACGAAAAGTTGATGAAAGAGTCAGTGGGGGGTAGGTGGGGGGGTAGGGGACCCGCCACCTACCCACGGCCGAGAACACTGTTCCGGCAGCGGGCAGCCGGCGGGCGGGCAGCTGCCCGCCGGCGACCCGCTGCCCGGAACAGTATTGCCCGGCGGGCAGCCGGCGGGTGGACCCCCACCCACCGGCTACCTGCTGGAAATTCCCCCCCCTCGGGACCCCGGCTTCCCCGTTTGATGTTTCCCCGATCCCCGTGGTGTCCCAACGGACCCCGTTTGTCGTGCCTATGTCTAGTTTGATATTTCGGGTACCGTTCGTAGGTTTATGAGTCTATTATATTGCATGCTAGGTGAATTGGTATCCCGTTGACCTAGGTGGAAGAAGTATGAACCCCTTAGGACTCTTCTTAGTACGTGATGGATCACGCATAAGGTTGTTATACGCTTTATCCCCCTTCCCAATGTGTAATGTGGGTTGCATGTGCTTGCTATGTGTTATGTGTGCGTGTTACCCCAATTCGGTTGCGATCAGATTGGTTATCCTGAGTTGCGGTTCAGAAGCGGCTATGGTCAGATGGGAATTCCTGGCTGTAGTCGGATGACGGTATCCTGGGCTGCGGTCCAGAAGCTGGTTGTAGTCAGATGGGAATTCCTGGCTGCAATCAGGTGACATCTTTCCTGAGCTGCGGTTCAGAGGCTGGCTGTAGTCAGATGGGAATTCCTGGCTACAGTCAGATAACACACTCTCTTGGGCTGCGGTCCACTGTTTGGTTGCGATCAAACATTATGATGAGCTGCGGTTCATCGGTCGGTTGCGATCGGCCTCCTCGTGTTGCGATACGGGGTATGGTGCTGTGGGGCCGTGTCAGAGCTATATGCGCTGACCCGCATGTATGGGCATGCGAGTGGTCCTGTGGCGCCAACAACGTGCGTTATGTGTTGTGATAGGGACGAGTTGTGATTATGAGTGTCTTGGGGGATGTGACTATGGGCTTCATATTGGGGATTGTTTATGATGGGTCATGATTACTGCTTATACCTTGCCTTATTTGCCTTATCTGTTATGAACTGCTTATGACTGTTATAACTGTTGCTTGTGTCTGGCCTTATCTGTCGAGTCATTCCCGGTTTTAAAGCTAGAGTTCGTAGGATATATCTTCATGCTCAAAATGGTTGTCGTATATCTATATATATATATTGCTATATGTATTGTATCTCAACGCGTTGGAGTGGGTTACCAGCATCTCTCGCTGAACAGATATATTTGGCTTTCAGGCACAGAGGATTAGAGCACTGGAGCGCGCTAGAACCGGAGCGTAGAAGTAGTATAGTTTCCCATTCGGCCTGCGTGCCATATTATGCATTTATATTTCAGAGGATAGTAGTTAGACAGCCTGTGCACCTGGGTTCTCTAGCCCAGGTGTGGCATAGCACCCCGTACACTTATGTTACGCTTTGGGATTTAATGAGATGTTACCTTTATTATTAAGTTTTAAATGTCTTGAAAATCAGGGGTGTTACATCACCCCCCCGTAAGCTGGAGTGTGAATGTCTTGAAGGCCCAGCTTAGAATGAAATGTGTCAAAACTCAGCTTGGGTAAAGCTTTGGTGAAGCCATCAGCAACCTGCTTTTGTGAAGGTATGGACATCAACTTAATCATCTTTTCACATACCTTTTGTTTGACTATGTGGCAATCTATCTCGATGTGTTTGGTGCGTTCATGGAACACATGGTTTTCTCCTATTGCAATAGCAGATTGATTGTCACAGAACAGAGTAGTTGGACCATTAGGTTTTATTCCAAAGTCTGCTAGTAAGTATAAGAGCCATTGAATTTCACATGTTGTAGATGCTAGAGCCCTGTATTCTGCTTCAGAAGAAGACCTAGATACAGTGGCCTGTTTCTTTGTTTTCCAAGAGATTAGAGACTCCCCAAGGTAGATACAATAACCAGTAATTGATCTCCTTGTCTCTGAGCAAGTTGCCCAGTCTGAATCAGAATATGCTTGAAGTTTTAATTGAGAGCAGCTTGGGAAAAATAATCCCTTTCCAGGAGACCCTTTGAGAAATCTCAATACTCTGTGAGTTGCCATAAGATGTGTACTTCTAGGCTTGTCCACAAACTGGCTCAACTGTTGCACAGCATAGGAGATGTCTGGTCTAGTGTTTGTTAGGTAGAGGAGTTTGCCAACCAGCCTTCTATATTCCTCAGGTTTGTCTAGAAGAGTCCCCTCTGTGTTGGTAAGTTTCTGCCCTGTATTTATTGGAGTTTGGGCAGGCTTAGCATCCAAAAATCCATTCTCTTCCAAGATCTCTAAGGCATACTTTCTTTGGCATAAGTTGAGACCATCAGAAGTTCTAAAAGCTTCAATCCCTAGGAAATAGTTCAGCTGGCCAAGATCCTTTATTAATGTCTTGTCCAGGTATTGTTTCAGCTGGGTGATCTGCTTGGGATTGGTTCCAGCAACTAGGATGTCATCAACATATATAAATAGAGCTATAAATGAATCAACTGGGGCTTTAGTGAATAGTGATGGATCTGCTGGGGATTGTTTAAAACCATCATCTAGTAGGGCCTTTGTAAGCTTAGTGTTCTATTATCTGCTGGCTTGCTTTAGACCATATAGGGATCTTAATAATCTGCAAACCTGCTTTGGCTTTTCACTCTTAATTCCAGGAGGTAGAACCATATACACTTCTTCTTCTAAATCTCCATGCAAAAAAGCATTATTGATGTCTAGTTGCTGGACATCCCATCCTCTTGCAACAGCCATGGCTAAAAATGCCCTGATAGTTGTCATTCTAGCCACAGGTGAGAATGTTTCAATATAGTCTACCCCTAGCTGCTGAGTATAACCCTTGGCAACCAACCTTGCTTTGTGCCTCTCTATTGAACCATCAGCTTTATGTTTCACTTTGTATACCCACTTGCATCCAATTGGAGTTTTTCCTGCTGGTAAATCTGTCAAAACCCAAGTCTTGTTCTCAATTAGAGCTTCTATTTCAGATTGCATGGCTTTTCTCCATGCTTCTTCTTTGACTGCCTCAATGTAGGATTGAGGTTCATGTGAGGAGATGATGGATGAGGCACAAGTCTTGTGACAAAGAGGCAAACCTTCATAGGATAAAACTTTGCTAATGTTATGTGGAGATGTTCTGATATGAGACTTGCCTACTGAATGACAGTAGTAGTCTTGTAATCTGGTGGGAACACTCCTTGTTCTTTCTGACCTTCTAGGCTGCAACTGAACAATGTTTTCTTCCACTGCACTTCTTTCTTCTGGCATTGCATCAATATGTGATCCAGATGTCATTTCAGTAGTTGTGTTGTCATCACCACTTACAGCTTCAACAGGGTCAGGGTTGAAAGCTATCTCAGTGGTTATAGGAACCAAGGGCAGTGTAGGATTAAACATTTCAGCTTCAGGTGACTTTGAAACATCTACTGATTGGCTCTCTTTTAGGGGATATACCTGCTCATAAAACTGAACATCCCTGGAAACAAACACTTCTTTATTTGCAATGTCATATAAGATATAACCTTTAACATATGCAGGAATTCCCAGAAAAATGCACTTTCTGGCTCTAGGATGCAATTTGCTTCTGCCTTGTGAAAGAGTCGAGCCATAGCATAAGCAACCAAAAGTCTTAAACTGGTCATAGATTACAGCTTTCCCAAACAGTGTTTCAAAGGGAGTTTTGTCTCCAAGTATTGAAGTAGGCAGCCTATTTATCAAATAACAGGCATGTAGAACACAGTGACCCCAGTATTCCATTGATAAACCAGACTGAAATCTGAGTGCCCTAGCCACATTCAAAATATGCTGGTGTTTCCTCTCTGGAATTCCATTTTGCTGAGGGGTATAGGTACAAGACTTTTGATGTATGATGCCATTTTCATTGTAGAAACTATTCATCATAAATTCAGTGCCATTGTCTGTTCTTATGGTTTTGATTTTTGTTGTAAACTGAGTATCAACATAGGTGTAGAAGTTCTGAAATAAGGTCTTAACCTCTGATTTGTTCTTCATAAGATGCAACCATGTAAACCTGCTATGATCATCCACAATAGTCAAGAAATAATGCTCTCCCTTTAAGGATGCAACAGCAATAGGGCCCCAAACATCCATATGCACTAGGTCAAAACATTTTGCAGCTCTAGAGGTGCTGATAGGAAAAGTAGACCTTTTGTGTTTGGCAAAATGACATGCATCACATATAAACTCATGAGATTTACAGAATTGTGTATCTTTTATTCCATTCAAAGAGTGTATCTTATTCACAGGGTAATGCCCTAATCTACAATGCCACAACTCTAAAGATACACTATTACAATCAATAGTCCTGTCAGATTGAGTGTTCTTCCTTCTAGAAGGGGGTTGAGTGATCAGGTACAGCCCATTCCTTTCTTCAGCAAAACCATCCACTATTCCATGAGGGCCCTGAATGGTGCATGAGTCAGATTTTATGACAATTTTACATGTCCCTTGCTTTGTCAGTTTACTAACAGAAACAATATTGAATGTGAATGCAGGAATGTGTAACACATTTCTCAACAACAGATTTTGATGTAACCTGATATCTCCTACATGTGTAACATCCACATTTTCCCCATTGGGTAATTTGACAGATAATCCATGAACTTTATAACAATTCTCAAAGTATTCTAGTGAGCATGCAATATGATCTGTGGCACCTGAGTCCAAGATCCATATAGTATCTACTGCATTATTAACATGTAGATTAGAGATGAACCTGCCTTCATTGGATTCCCCATTGTTATTCATGGTGACAACAACATTAGTTGTTGACTGACTTGCTTCATTCCTATATCCCCAACTTGGTTCACAGAGGAGTTATGAGCATCCTGAGTCTGTTTATTTCTAGATTTGTAACCTGCAATCCATCCTGTAGGATATCCATGCTTTTTGTAACATTTTTCAACAGTGTGGCCAATCATATTGCAATATGTACACTTAGGTACATTCCTTCCTCCATTATTGAATTTCTTCTTGTTGTTAGAGGCTGAAAAAGCAATGATCCCTTGTTCATCTATTTGTTGATCCTGGCTGGTTTGGATGGCATTTGACTGAATAAGCTCAGTACTCTTTTGGTTGATGGTACCATTGATCTTTCTCTCTATTTTCAGTCATATTAAGAACCTTTTCCATGTCAGGAATTGGATCCATGACCAGAACTCCTGCTTTTATGGATTCATATTCATCATTTAATCCTTCTATGAATCTAATGACCTGATCATCTTGTTTCTCTTTTGATATTTTGCTCAACAAAGTACATGAACATCTAGGAGTGCATTCACAGATTGGTAAGGGTCTCATAGCATTCATCTGACCCCATAAGGCATTGCATTTTGTAAAATATTCATTCACAGATTTGTTACCTTGCACAGTGGTGAAGATTTCATTCTGGAGCTCAGCAATTCTGTGAGGATCAACCTGTGAATACCTCTTGCTAAGTGCACTCCAGATTTCTGATGCTCTGTCAAAATAGAGGATGCTTTCTGCAATGGTGGGAGTGAGTGATCTCATGATCCAGGAGCACACAATCTTGTTGCACCTCATCCACACTCCATATTTAGAATCTGTTACTGCTGGAATTGACACAGATCCATCCAAAAAGCCAAACTTATTTTTGATTTCAAGAGCTGTCTTCATGGATCTGCTCCATGAAGAATAGTTAACCTCAGATAAAGGAGGAGACACAAGAATCATATTTGGATTCTCAGTGATATGCAAGTAGTAAGGATCATCAAACTCTTCATTTCTTTGATTCATATTTTGATTAGCTGAATTCTGATTCACAGGATTAGTGTTGTTCCTGTTTGAGTTCCCTTCGCCTGCATCAGTGTTCATCGTGACGACTGCTGCGTAGCTTCGAGGAAGCTCTGATACCATGTTGAATGCTCAGCACATGTTTGATAAAAGGCCAGAGAGAGAGATGAAAAGCTAGAGTTGGGAACCAGAGAACTGAAGTTGAATTGAAGAAGAAGAGAAGTTACAATCCAATAGGCAAAGATAGTTCCTGTTATATACACTGTCAGGGCAGTTATAACAGAACCAAGAAAGGAAAATACAAAAAAATCCTTAGGCTAGATTCTTCTTTCATTTTGCAGCTTGTGCATACTTTGTCATTTCCACCAATAAGAATTCATAGCAATTTCGATTTCCTTGGTCAAGCTTGCTGGTAGTAAGAACACCCCCATTTCCATTCCTAACCATTTCCATTCCACTCTATTACCAAACATGCTAAATACTTTCACCAATCCATTACCATTACCAAGTATTTGATACCCATTTCGATTCCGATTCCGATTCCGATTCCCATGTGCGAATCAAACACACCCTAAATTATAATAAAGAAAATTACTTGTGAAGAATAATGGAATGAAACCCTTATTTTATTATGGAATGCGGTTTTTTTTTAATTTTTTTTATTTTTATTAAGGGGGTAATCAAATCCAGAATAGTGTTCCCTTCAAAAAAAAAAAAAAATCCATAATAATGTTCTAGAAACCTGCCAACCAAACAATAACAATGACTTTGATTTCCATTACTGATAGCTAAACCATGAACCAAACACATCCTTAATCAATTTGGTTCTTCTTCTTCTTCTTCTTCTTCTTCTTCTTCTTCTTCTTCAGTTAGTTAATATGTTTATAATTTTATAATTTCACATTCTGGATTTATATTTATGAAATTATGGATGTGTAGTTATGCAGTTATGGATTTATAGTTATGAATTTATGGATGTGTAATTATGCATGCAATTCTGAATTATATTTATGAAGTTATAATTTCACATTCTGAATGTATAGTTATGAAGTTATGGATGTGTAGTTATGCAATTCTGAATGTATAGTTATGAAATTATGTATGTGTAGTTATGTATGCCATTCTGAATGTATAGTTATGAAGTGATGGATATGTAATTATGCAATTCTGGATTTATAGTTATGGAGTTATGGATGTGTAGCTATGCAATTTTGAATGTATAGTTATGAAGTTATGGATGTGTAGTTATGCAATTCTGGATTTATAGTTATGAAGTTATAAATATGTAATTATGTAATTTTGAATGTATAATTATGAACTTATAGATGTGTAGTTATGTAATTTTAATTTTTAATTTTTCTTTTTTAAAATCAGACGTCAAAACGACATCGTTTTTGCAACCTGCACCGGACGGTTGCATAGCATAACGGTCCTTAAATTAGAGATTCGGCTTTGTTAATGAAAGACACCTACCAGACTACCAGGGGAAGAGGCGCAGAACGGCGATTAACCCGAGGCACCAGAAACGCGTTTCAACAAACTCAGGGAGATCTGATTGAGGCGTGAGCGATAGAATCTCTGGTGATCGAAGCAGTTTTAGTGAGGAAGCTCGGAAAAGTTGTTGAGCCTGAGTAGTATAAAAGAGGTGCGTTTGAAGGGGGATGCATCATCGTTCTCACCGGAAAATTACAAAAGAGCGGGAGTGGCTGTGCGATTTCCGTCGCAAGTCTGTTCTGTGCGTGCAATTTTTCCCCGGCGCAGCTGCGAGTCTTCGACGGAAAATCTGTTATTGGCGGTGGTTGGATTAATTTGGCAAAAAATCCTTCTCGGCAGTTCTGGGATTTAATTTCTAGCAGCGGCGACTTCGACTTCCAATAGGCAGCAACAATTCGTCTGCAGTGGCTTGGCAATTTCTGGTTCTTTCTTTAATTTTTCCTTAATTTGGGCCTGTTGGCTTCTTCGTAATTGTTAACAACAATCAATTTAGTGTGGGTTTGTAACCCACTGTCCTTTTAATTTCAATTCTGCTGAATTGTTTGTGCTGCTATGTAATGCTTAATGATGTTGCTAATTACCATGCTTAATGCTTAATGCTTAAGTATGTTGCTAATTGTGATGCCTACTTGGTGGCGTTGATTGTTTTTGTTGCCAAGTCCGGAAAAGATTAAAATATTGATTTTAATCTTTCGTTTGTTGTTGATTTCTTAACTCTCTTGTTCTAGTAACTTGATGAAGTTACTATGAAAGTTTTGTATTGATATGTTCTATTTTGCTAATTGGGTTTAGATTTATTGTTTGATTTTATCGTTTTAATTGTTTTTGTTACTGGGTGGCCAATTTTAGCAAAATTGATTGAACTAATTTGAGGGAATTTTAGAGTAAATACCATGCCTAATAATTTCATGTTCTGAATAAATAGTTTGGTTATCTTTATTGAACTGTTTATTTGGTTCATAAACTGTGTATATTCTGTAGTTCTTTTAGGAAATAATTGTTTGAATAAGTGCCTTTAGACATAGGAACAGGCCCGCTTGCGGGGTTGCCATATTAAAGAAAGATTCATGTTCCTAGTCCTTGTTCCCTTTGTCTTGTTTCATATTTTACAGTTTTACTGTCTTTCATGCCTTGTTTTTTATGCCTTTTCATTTGTTTTTGAGCACTTTAAATTAAGTCAACTTTAAATTATTAAGTCTATAAATTGCATTTCAAGTCTATAAATTGCATTGTGTCAATTTTCTGTGGGTTCGACTCTTGCTTTGCACATTATGTTATAGTGATTTGTGCACTTGCGAGGATTATTTAAAATTTAGAGTTCAATTATGAGATTGCTAGCCAGTTGATTTTGCTGATTGAGGATGAGTTAGCTACATATTATGTTAATATGCAATATAGAATTTAGTTTGTTGTTTCTATGTTCTTAGATTTTAGTTGTTATCCTAATAAACCTATTCAGTTGTTATCATAATAAAGGAAAAATGAAATATACAATAACTGTAGCTATATTTTTATTCATAACATTTATACTTTGTTGTGTGGAGCCGTCATAACGGATCAAGAATCAAAAGTTTCAGTACACACTGAAGCAAATAATAATAATAATGCTACTTTGACTTTAATAATGGAGGCCAAGGGGCCAAATGGTTGCCGCCGCCGTCACTGTCCCCATCTCTCATGGGTGGGATTCTCGCCAAGCTTTTGACATGTTAAGGGGAACTGCTTTCCAAGGCCATGAATAATGAATGCCTCCTTCACCTTGTTTGGAATGCAATTTTCTTTCACATGGCAAAAGCTTGGCGGCAGAGATGGTGAGAATCCCACCCATGAGGGATGGTGACGGCGGCGGCGGCGGCGATCATTTGGCCCCTTGGCCTCTATCATTAAAGTCGAAGTAGCATTATTATTATTATTAATTGCTTCAGTGTGTACTGAAGCTTTCGATCTGTTTTGACGGATCTACATAATATAAGTAGAAATGTTATGAATAAAAGTATAGCGTTATTTATAGATTTCATTTTTGATTTGAGAATAGGTTTATTATGATAACAACTAAATCTAAGAATATAGTAAAAAATTCAACAAATTTAATTCTATCTCATAAAAATCTCTAACTGTAATTTCTAACAAAGTAGATTATATCATTTAAGTTGCTGCATTTGTACCTCAACCTTGTGACAAGTAGTAAGGACTTGAGCTTTATTTTTAACGGAGGAGATTTTAATTAGAGATTATTTGGTTTTCCAATTAAAATTCTTGAAGTAATTAAGTTCTTTCTCTTTCTGAGAAAATCAAGCTTGCATATTTTATGCTCTGTACTTGCTGTATGTACTACTGCCACTGAGCTGTTCTATATCTTGGCTGCTTATCTGATTTTTTTTTTAATTTTTTTTAAATTTTTTATTGTTTGTTGTTGAGTATATGTTTGACATTTGGTTTATGCTTTCTAGAAAGTGAAACTTGGTTTTCCCTTTTATGTCGTGCTGAATGTGTCGTATCAGGAAGTTTAGGGGTTTAAGCTTCTCAAGCTATCATGGATTTGCAAAATCTTCTTGATTTACTGGTGAAAGTAAGAAATTTTAATTTAATGGTAGTTGTGTTGGTATACTTTGACATTCCCATGTTGGCTGTAACTTGGTGCATATGACCATTCTATTATGAATTTATGATGTCCAAAGTTCATATTTTTACTTCCAACCAAACGTGTGAAGCAAGTTTTGATGTTTGAAAATGCTATGGAACACAGTTTCCTCCTGTGTTTAGTTTTGGAGTGAGGATTATCAAGAAATAAGAGCATAGGAAGGAGATCTTAACATGAATATATCAAGTTTGTCTTTAGGCTTTTGGTGAATGATGGGTTCTGAATTGGATGATTTATTACATTATTGTATCATTTGAGAGAAAAAGCAGCAGCAGGATGCTCTTCCAAAGTATATGCCACACTTTTTTCTTTTGTCTGCTAATATCAGAAAGAAGACTGAAGCTGTTGATAGGTACTATTATTATTTAGATGCCTTTCTTGTATATGAATTAATGAGGGTGATTATCATGTGGTTTGTTTATAATATTGTTGATATGGATTGAGTGTTGCAGTGTGCATGCATGAGCATTATAGCTACTTTATGATTTGATTTGCATTTTTACTTTAGTATAGTTCAAAACTTCAAAATAGTTACTCCCTCCGTCCCATTTTCCATGTCTTACTTTCCTTTTTAGTTTGTCCCAAAATGTTGTCCTCTTTCCAAAATTGAACATCAATATCATTCTACTTTTCCAATTTACCCTTATGACTTTTGCTTTTATTTCCAAAAGTAAGAAAAGTGAAGGGCATAATTGGGAAATGACATAGCATTTACTTTAATTCCTTAAAAAGCGTGCAAAAAGCAAATGAGACAACTATTTCGGGACGGAGGGAGTATTTTTTTGAATGCTACTGACTCTATTACATTGTAGTATCTGTTCAAATTCAAAATAGTTATTTATGTTCTACCTTTGTCATATTTTGAATGGATTGTTGTGGATGATTAATTGATTATTAGTTAGAATATGGTCGAAAGAAAAAATCTATATTTGACCGGCCAGGGTTTCTTCCTATACGTATGAATTCCACCGAACCCATATGATAAACAACATAACATTGTAATAAAATTGATTTTTTTTTTTTTGTTTAAAATTTTATCAAATTATTGTTCATTATATTATTTACAAATTTTTCTTTAGTAAAAAGAAGAGGCTAACGTTTTGAAAGTATCATGTTGTCCTAGAAATTAAAATTAATTTGACAAAAGTATAATAAAAGATCAAATTTGATAATATTCTTTCCAAACATCACTCTTATGACCAACTGAGCTGTCTATGCGGGTTTAAATTTAATAATATTAATAGAATGGCAGCTGGTTAGGGGCTTGGAACATGTTCTGCGTGCGACTGGAGCTGAGGCGTGAACACTCCTTAAGGGGATCCAATTCGCGCAAGCTTAGGGATGCAGTCGTGTCATATTCAAAGGTGACTCTAGCCATAGTGGAGGGAATTAGTAGCAACAAGATGATCAATAACTTGCTCATTGCCTGCAAGCATGAATCAGGGGTGGAGCTACCATGGGGGCAGTTATCCCCCTTCCCCACCCCCACTCTATAACCTTTGTATATGCATGTATGTATAGTACATGTTTTAGTATAAGTATAAAAAAAAATAGATAAAAGCTAACAAGAGATGGTTAGATCAGTTGGCAACGGGAGCATTTAATTCTAAGAAAGGCTAAGGTTCTAATCCTTATTATGGTTTCAACACAGCTTGTTTACGGCTTTTCTTTTTTTTTTCAAATTATATATCTCTTTTGTTTTAATATTGGGAAAATGCACTTTTTCCCCCTGAGTTATATACCTATAGCATATTTTCCCCCTAAATTATTGAAGTGGTTGTTTTTCCCCCTGAAATGTTAAATGGACATATTTACCCTTAAACTAAATATTTAATTTATTTTTTTTTCTCCAACAAATTATGACCATAATTTGGTTCAAACCAAACAAACGCTATAGCAACCAAACTGAAATATTCCAATTACAATTTAGAATCAAAATTCGATATTTAGAGTTTATTAAAATCGTGAACCAGAACGGACGGTTCATGTTCCGAACTGAAAAAATAAAATACATTTATTGTTCAATTTAGACTATTTTAAAATAAAAAATAAAATTTTAAAATAAAGACGGTTCAAAATCGCGAATCGGATTCGGAACCGTCGGTTCACGGTTCAAGATTCAAATTTTTTTGATACATAATTTTAATAAATTGACATTTAAATATTGGGTTCTAGATCTGAATTATAATCGAAAACTATTAATTCTTGCTTTAGTATCCGGTTCAATTCAAACCGAACCGTGATCATCCCTACGTATACGCAATAATTTGTTGGAGTAGTAAAATAAATAAAATGTTTACTTTATGGGTACAAATGTCAATTTAATATATCATGGGGAAAAAACACAACTTTTAGAATAATTGAGGGGCTAATGTGCTTACCTAAATAATTGAGGAAGAAAAAGTGCTATAAATATATAACTCAAGGGTAAAAAGTGCCATTTTCCCTTTAATATTTTGCCCCCATTGAAAATAGTATAGCAGTTTTCCTAGGTATCCCTTCCACTTGATCCAAAAATTTGACAATATTAATAAAAGCATATGATTAAATGTTATCAAAACAAAGCTACAATAAATGAGTTGAAGTGTGTGTGAGGCCACATGAGACGGTAAGTGACCACCCGCGATGGGCCCCAGTCAACCACCAAATAAACCAAAATCGCGTGCCAACCCCCAGACAATCCTCTGCATGCAAACTGCCCTCCTCGATCTATCAAAATACTATAAAGAGATGCTGAAATTGGAACAGAATATCACATTCAAATTAAATAAAAAGAAAAGGGAAAAAACATACACCCATTCACCAACTAACATTCGATCGTTACAATATTAATATTGTGTTGTGTGAATATGGTAGTTAAGGTGTTCGGTTCTGCAACAGCGGCATGTCCGCAGAGGGTGATGGCATGTCTCTTTGAGCTTGGTGTGGATTTTGAGCTTATCCATATTGACCTCCAGTCCTTCGAGCACAAAACTCCTGAGTTTTTGCGTCGCCAGGTACAAATTCTCATCTAGACACGTTTATTATTTCTGTCGTTACGATAAATCAGTGTATATTTTAATTTTAATATTGAGTTTAGATATATATTGTGATGATTTATTTTTTTGTATGCCATCCCTTGCAGCCCTTCGGACAGGTTCCGGCTATTGAGGATGGAGACTTCAAGCTTTTCGGTGATACACTATACAACAAACTTAATATTATTTTAGAATAAGCGTAAAATAGGCTGCTAATAAACTTAATAAGTTTGTGCAGTTAAGTCTGTTGAGCATGTAGTCATTAATGTGCAATTCAACTATCAGCTTAGGCTTTTAGTTGAGATGAAGCACATGCTTCAATTAAGTCATTGAGTTAAAAGCATATGCAAAATATGTGCTGGTTGTGCAACTTATTCATTTATCTTTGCAAGTGATTTTAAGGGTGGGGTTTTGTGAGCTTAGGATTACCGAATAATTGTATTTTTGTTGTGATATATAGAATCCAGGGCGATCATAAGGTACTACGCAACAAAATATGCAGAAAAAGGCAAGAACCTAATGGGAAAGACGGTCGAAGAGAGAGGCGTGGTGGATCAATGGCTAGAAGTGGAATCCAACAACTACAACGACCTAGTCTACAACATGGTTCTTCAGATGTTTGTGTTCCCCAGCATGGGACAGCCCAGCGACATGAGTGTGGTGAAGAAATGTGCAGAAAAGCTGGGGAAAGTGTTGGACGTTTATGAAGAAAGGCTTTCAAAGAGCAAATACCTGGCCGGAGATTTCTTCTCCTTGGCTGATCTTAGCCACCTCCCCAGCCTCAGATTCTTGACCAACGAAGGTGGTTTTGGGCATTTGGTGAGTGAGAGGAAGTGTTTGAATGCTTGGTATTCCGACATCTCTGCCAGGCCTGCTTGGAACAAAGTGTTGGACCTCATCAATAACCAAAAAAATTGATCCAGTTTTATTATATTATTATATTTCCCTTTCTCGTGTTTTATTATTTGTATATTTTCTCTACGTTATCCCTTCCTAATAAACTTATCCTTGCATCCTAATCAAAGTTATAGGGTTATTAAATTGGGATAAAGGTCAAATAAACAATCCAACTATATACCAGAATTCAATTAGACCTTCGAATTTAAAAAATATTTAATTAGAGCCTTAAACTTGTTAAATTTGTACAATTAATCTATTTAAACGGTTATCAAAAGATAACTTGTCAACTTTATATACATGACATTTTTTTTAAAAAGCTAATTAAAAAAAACTTTTCGACGCAACACTTCTCCAATTTGACTGAGAAGCCCAAGCTTCTTCATCCATGACAGCTGCCATGGACAAAGAAGCAATGGCAGCGCGCCAAGCTGCCATGGCGAGCTTCTTCGTCCAAAGATCAGATGGAAAAGCCTGCCACGGTTCTTCGTCAATGGCAGATTAGCTGGCATGGACAAGAAGCCATGGCAGCTCGGCTGTCATGGTGTTTTTTTTTTTTTTAAATGAATATTATTATTTTAATTTTATAAAAAAATTAATTTTTAAAAAGTATTAATCTAAATGGTATCTTATGTGGCATCTTACATGGCAAGTGACTTAGAGCATCCTTATCAGTTGAGGTTATTTCTCAGTTATTTGTGGGTCCCAGTATCCACCTCACCATCCATCATCTCATTCAATCAAAAAAAAAATCTTTCTCCACATCAATTTTGAGTTATTTCTCAGTTTTTTATTGACCCACCATTTAACCCACTATATTTTAATTATTTCTCTTACCTACTGGGCCCACAAATATACCATATTTTGCAGGAGAAATATTTTTGAAATAACTCCTCCCCACATCAGCTATTAACTTTGGGTGGAGAGAATTCATTTAGAAATAACTCCTAAATAACTACTAATGTGGACAGTGGCGGACCCGAGAATTTTTTTCAGCGGGGGCAAAATATTAAAGCAAAATTGATAATTAGAAAAAAAAAAAAAATGAAACACTTCAAAAGTATAACCATAAATAATGTTGGATATAAGAAAATTATAAAACACATCAAAACATTATAAATATATTCATAACAAAATATGAACATAATCAATTTGATAAAATAATTTGAATAAAAGATCCATTATAAATTACACATCTCATCTCATTATTAATATATAAATGAAGATTATATTATTGTGTAGAAGCAATATGCACTATTAATAATAGTGAAAATGTGAAATAATGAACATACTCAATTTGATAAAATAATTTGAATAAAAGATCCATTATAGATTACACATCTCATCTCATTATTAATATATAAATGAAGATTATATTATTGTGTTGAAGCAATATGCACTATTATAAGTATTAATAATAGTGAAAATGTGAAAAAGTAGTGTTAATAGGAGAAGGAAATGTTGAAAACAAATAAAAGGGATCAAACCTTGGCTTGTGTCCAAACCAACTATGGGCTCAGCCATCTATGCTAAACCACATTTTGTTAACAATTCTCTATTTTCTAATACTTATACTAAAACTTGTACTATATATACACATATACATACAAGGGTTATATAAGGGGTGGGGGTGGGGTGAGTGGGGGCAGCTGACCCCACTGCCCCCACTGTAGGTCCGCCCCTGAATGTGGATGCTCTAAACATCAATATCCTTTGGGGATATTAAGGAGTTTGTGTAAGGCTGACCACATCCCAGCCAAGACCCTTTTTTTTAATAATTTTTTTTTAAAAAACTTTTATATTTTTAATTTGTTTGTTTAATTTAGTTTATTTTTAATCACTTTTTTTCTTGTTTTATTTGTGTAGTTTGTTTTGCCGTATTTTTTTAATAAGTAATAATTTTTTAATAAAATAATATATTAAAAGAGTACATAACATTACATTGATTTAGAAATACAATGCATACAAATTAATTTCATCATACTTATTCATCTAAAAACTTTTTCATTTGCTTATCGTACAATTGTTTTTGCGTTTCATTCATACTTGATGTATCTAGTTGCATAAACTGAATGAGATGTTTATTTTTCTCAGTTTGTTGTTGTTGTTGTTGCAGTTTTTCTTCTTGTCGCTTCATATATTGTTTCATGAGGTTTATTTTTTCCATTTCCACACTGACTTGCGTTTCAACTTGCTCGCCCAAACTTTTTGATACCGTTGACTGTGTTGTTGATTGCATTCTTTTTCCTTTCGCCTTAGAAGCGTCCCTTCCCATGGGACGAAAGCTAAACCCTCCCACACATGGTGTCTCACTTGGTTGTGAATTTGATGATGAAGATGTGTATTTACCTGCAGACTCTGTATTTTTCGTTCGCTTTTGACGTTATCTCTGGTTAAGTCAACATCAATGCCACTCCCAGCTTGGTTACACCATTTCTCTTCATTCCTTAGCACTTCCCACATTTGATGTTTGTACACAAATTTCGTACAGAAATGATGATATTCTCTACCCAAATTTCCTCCAAAAAATGATGATCCATTATTTATACGTAGGATGATACACAAATTTTCTTAAACTAATTATTATATTCCATACACAAATTTCGTTCACCTAATTATTAGATTCCATACACAAATTTCCTTCAACGTATTATTATATTCCAACTTCTTACAAACTCAGATGATATTCCATACACAAATTTCCTCTACATAATTATTAGATTCCATACACAAATTTCCTCCACCTAATTATTACACTCCATACACAAATTTCCTTCAACGTATTACTATATTCCATACCCAAACTTCACAAATTTTCTTCAACTAATAATTATTAGATTCCATACACAAAATTCCTTCAACGTATTATTATATTCCAACTCATATGATATTCTCTACCACTTCAAGAAATGATGATCCATTATTTATACGTTGGATGATACACATTTTACTAAATCTCATTACTCTTTCTTCTCATCCCAAACTCATTACTCTTTCTTCTCCTCCCAAACTCATTACTCTTTCTTTCATATACTATGGATGATGAGTGGAACTCAATGGGCGATTCTAATTCATTTTATTCTGAATTTTCAACTGAAAATTATGAAAATCCTCCCTTTTCTAACTCATCTTCTTCATCCCAAGACCCAGATAATCCTTTTTCTGAGCAAAATATATCATTGAGTGGTTCATGGATGATACTCTATTGAACCTAATAAACCTTCGACGAGAAGCTATAGAAAATGAGGCTGCATCGTCTCGGCGTAGAAGAAGGCCAAGACGGGTCATTGAGAGAAACTGTGAAGAAGCAGATCAACGTTTATATAATGACTATTTCTCTAATAGTCCAACGTACACCGACGATTTATTTCGGCAAAGGTTTCGAATGCGAAGAAATTTATTTCTTCGCATAGTTGAAGGTGTTACAAATTATGACCAATATTTCCAAAGTACTATAGATTCTACTGGTAGACGGAGCTTTTCGCCACTACAGAAATGTACAGCAGCAATGTGTATGTTAGCGTATCGGAGTTCTGCAGATTCCATTGATGAGAATATACGAATGGGTGAGACCACTATAATGAGGTGTATAAAGAGATTTGTTCAAAGTATAAATGATGTGTTTGGGGAAGAGTACTTGAGAAGGCCAAATGTTGTAGACGTACAAAGGCTAATGCAAATTGGAGAACAAAGGGGCTTCCCAGGTATGCTAGGGAGTATTGATTGCATGCACTGGGAATTGAGAAGTTGTCCAACTGCCTGGCATGGACAATATGTTAGAGGAGATCACGGCTATCCAACCATTATACTTGAAGCTGTTGCTTCTGCAGATTTGTGGATATGGCATGCTTTCTTTGGTCTCGCAGGCACATTAAATGATATCAATGTATTGGACCGATCTCCCATCTTCCACGAGGTCTTGGAAGGTAAAGCACCCCAGGTAAATTTCGTTGTTAATGGTAACCATTACAATTTGGGTTATTACTTAGCAGATGGAATATATCCAAGTTGGGAAACCTTTGCGAAGTCAATCCCCTTAGCTCAAAGTGCAAAACATAAATTATTTGCAAAGAAACAAGAAGCTGCAAGAAAAGATATAGAAAGAGCATTTGGAGTGCTCAAAGCACGATTTGCTATCATTTCTAACCCGGCACGCATGGGCTCCAAAGAAACACTTGGACAAATTATGAGAGCATGTATAATCATTCACAATATGATTGTAGAGGATGAACGAGATTCATATGCTATTGATTCTAATTATACGAATGAAAGTGTGAATTGTAATGTATCTACACCTGAAAATAGTCCTAGCCACTTCATTCGAAATGAGGATTATATTCGAAATCATGCAATGATTCGCAATAGGCCAACAAACCATCAACTACGAGAAGACTTGATTGAGGAGATATGGAATCGGTTTGGTGGAGATGAAAATTAATGAATAAATGTATTTGCTTTCAATGTAATCCGTTAGTTGTAATGCCTTAATTTTTAATGCTTTGAGTGCTCTCGTAGTTGTAATTTGTTTCATTTCAGTGTTGTCGTAGTTGTAATTTGTACTTGGGTTAATTTTTATGATTTCAATTACTTTGAATTTGTAAGGTTCATTTGAGGTTTAGTTTTACAATTCAAATCGTGGTATAATATGCACTCGGTTATATACCATACATAATACGAATAATTTCTTAAATTATTCGTATTAAAATAAATTCATTAAAATTACGTGTTTAAAATTTATGTTGATATACATACATTTTTTTTTTGTAAGATTGATATACATACATTCATTACTATACGTAAATTAATTCATTAATACATACATTTAGTTTTTTCCATTAATACATACATACGTAATTAGTTATTTTCAAATTTGTTATATTTAATATTTAAATATAATTTATATATTGATATAAATAAATAATGTTGAAGAAAAAATAATATTTATTAAGAAAAAAATATTAATTTTTTAAAGTGATGTGAAATTGGACCCACTTTTGAAGGTTGATTGGATTTGCAGGGATGTAGTGCGAATAGTAGATGATTTGCAAATGAGATGATATGGAAGTGGGACCCATTTTTGAGAGTGAAGATGTTTGCAGGGATAAGTTCAGCCTAAGAGTGATTAGGAAAGACAATATGGGAGGGAAGAGAAAAAAATGAAAAAACAAAAAAACAAAACTGAATATTTTTAGAAAAAAAAAATATGCTACAACAGTGAAGTTAGGTGCGCCAATCGCCAGGCTTTGGCCAAGCTGTGCGCGAAACGTGCACATCGTTTCCTTTCTCCTTTTTTTTTTTTTTTTTTTTTTTTTTTCTTTTTTTTTTTAATGTTCTGGCACTATTTTGGGTAGTTGCAGGCAAATTCTTTCCTCAATTAATTCACTCCCACATTAGTTATGGTCTTTAACTTGAGATAATCACTGTACCAAGAATCCCAAAATATTCACTGATGACCATGCTCTTAGGAGTAACATGCTATTATAGGTCAAATGGATTAATTGCATAAATTTAACAAGTTTAAGAGTTAAATTGGAGGTTTTTTATTTATTTATTATTTTTATTTTATTCAAAGGTCTAATTGCACTTTGGTATATAATTAGGGGGTCTATTTGGCCCTTATCCAATTCTATTTTTGGAGTTGTTTTGTAGTTAATGCTAGTCATTGGTGGACAAAAGAAAATGAAACAAAAAAAAAAAAGTATGTTCGTGTTATAAATCTTTATTTATGGACATTATTATGGCATTGATTACTTGATTTGTAACTGTTATAACAGTCATTTTGTATAGATTATATATATGATGTATAAGGATATAATAAGAGATGATGAATAAGATATTCCCCTTTTCTCTCTTTTCTCTCCATTATGTTTTTATTTTAACACGTTATCAGCCTGTGCTCTAGCCAACTGTGGTTTCGATCGACGACACGTCAATTCTTTTTCCGACACCGATGACCACCTTTTTCCGGCGATTTGTTCGGCTCAAAGGTTCCGCCTCATTGAGACGGTTATGGAAAGGGGTCGATTGCTTTCAGACTCGATCGAACGAGACTTGGATCATGTTCGCGACATCCTTGCAGACTTGAGTCGTAGAGGCGTCCGTTTATCTCCATCGCGATCCGTCGGCTTCAGGCTGGCGATGAAGGTCCGGCAACATCCAACAACATCATCGCAATCATCAGTTCCCCGATTGCCATCAGTTTGCGATCTCTCAAATCGCGATCCAGGGTTCGGCTATTAAAGCTTCGTCCACGGCAGGTTGGTTTTTGCAGATGAAGATCGATGATGATCGTTCCCTCCACCCGCTTCAGGCCACCGGCGAACAGAGAGACCTGACAGAGAAAGGGATGGTGGTGATGCCGGTGGGCCTTGTGATGTTCCTCAATTTACAGTGGCAGGAAACAACCCGTCGTCAGCCTTAGTCGTGACACCACGTGAGCCCTCTGTTTTGGCCGTCATGGTTGACGGGAGATTACCAGTTCCTTGATTACCCTTCTCCCTAGGCTCGCTGTTTTCTTAATCGCCTAGAGACGACAGAGTCAGCATTCGGCGGTCGTAGACGGGAGTAGGCGGAGTGGCAGCTCGTAATAGGCTCGCCGTTCACGTTCGTGTTTGGACTATGACTTTGGAGGATGAAGCTAAGTATCTTATATCTTTAGTACTTCAGTTCTTCAATCATGAATGTGCATATTTCCATAAAAAGTATATTTGTAGATATGAATATCTGCTTGAGTATATATATGCACCTATCAGTATGTGATCATTTGCTGCTACTTTCTCTTGAAGAGGATGCTAATTAAACAGGGATCTTAACTGGAACTTGAGTGTGTTGTATATATACCATCAATCTATGTGTTGAACCATGGATAAATTTTTTTAATTAGACATGCATTACAGTGTATGTTTTTGAATTCTCCTCTCAATTGCCATTCTAATGTCAATTTTGGAAGAATGACCATATTTTTACAATTATATGAGGGCCCCTTTTGCAAGTTTTTTAATGGGGTTTTGTGGCTCTGGTTATCCCTCTTCTGTTTCTAACCAGCATGGTTATGGTAACTTGGCTGCAAAATGTGGCCATGACTATACCCGTGTGCCAATTGAAATTGATTCTTCTTACCATCTTGTGGATGAAATCCCTGTCATGATGCCAAATGGCGAACTATTTTCCAAATTAGTGGAATTTGAAGTGCTTCCCTGGTTATGTACTAATTGTTTTAGCCAAGAGCACTACATGGAGGAATGCACTAAGACCAATTTGGTGAAAGGGAAGCAACCTGCTTCGCCTAAGGCAAATAACACCCCTGTAGATGCTATGGTTGCTAATATTTTGCAGGTGGATTACTATGTGCATGTGACACCATATTTTCTTGAACACATGTCTTTATCGACTATTAATTGTTAAAAACTGTCAATTATTTAATATGTGTCATGCATATTGAGATGTATCTCACACTTTATACATGAAGCTATAGGCTGTTTTCAAATATAGCTTTGCCCGGAAGGCAAACCCTTAGTACTAATTATACGATAATTGTACTATGATAATTTACATAATCCGAGTTCAAAAGTCTATTTATTGTGTTGATACTCGATTATGCTGATTATTTGTCATGAGTCTAGATCATTGAAGATCTCAAATCTTTGTATTTAGACAAAATAATAGTGTCAAATTTTTAATATAGTGTTGCCCAGAAGGTAAACCAAGAGCAATTATACTAAGTGTTTTGAATATCATTGTTTTTTTATAAGAAACAAAAACAACTTAGATTTTTTTGGAATAAACTCTCTGAGTTTTAAATCTTCCATACATGACAATATTTTTTGCCATGATTGGACTATTTTCTAATAAGGTCTGGAAGACCTCAAATGGGATTGATCTTTAAGGTGCCTATTGGCTCATGAATGAAGTTTGCATTTTCTATTTCTAATGCTATGATTTTCTCCAAAAGTCAAAATTGACTCACATCATGTTGATTTGCCTGAAGCAAACAAATTGTGATTTTTTTTACACAAATCACTGCCTGAAAATTCTGATCGGCGCAGTTTGAAAATTAAATTCGTGAAAAATACTTCTTGAACTCCTTTTGGCATGGAATTTTTTCTGGAGAATCTAGACTCGTGGTATTTGATGTCTGCAAAAATATTTTGTTAAAAATATGCTTTGGTGATTCCAGAAAAAAAAAATTAAAGTTTTGGCAGTGTGCTGTCAATTATTTTTCTGCCTGGAGCAATGTTGGAAAAAAATTCGGGAATAATACTTTTAGACCTTGGATTGGCATGAAAATTTTCGTGTACGTTCTATACTTGATGAACTACATATCTGTAAAATTTTGTGCCAAAATGTGTTACCATTTTTCCCCAAGAAAATTCTGAAATCCAGGTCACAATTCTGAAAATTTTTGCCGTTTTCAGCTTGTATATCTTGCTATTTTGTGATGTTTTCATGCTTGTATGAAACTATGAGATAAAATGAGAGCTTGCTTGGAAAAGTACTGTTTTTGACTCCCAAAATAGGAATGAATGGGTCTGGCAGCAAACATGTGCTCATTATTCTTCGGCGAACGGTACTTCTCTCATTTTTCTAATTTATGAATTAATAAGAATATCTCTTGTCATGTCATGCCTTGTGTGTACCAAATATGATGTGCATGACTAAATAGAGTTTTTGGTGTCCAAGACATAAGGGACAAATATATCACATATTGCATGTGCTTCTCTTTAATTGACATCATTTAGCATATAATCTCTTGATTATGTTTATATAAGAGATTTTGTTATTTCTCTTGTTGGAATTTTATGATGTGCTATAGGTCATAGCTATTGAGATTTATCACCCAGCTTATAAGTGGGAAAATAGCATGAATTCTCAATATGGTTAGGTTGCACCTGTCGTTGCTAAACCTTAACTTGCATGTGGTAACAATTAAAGACTATGACATGTTTACAGTGCTAGTTTCTGCTATAGAAACTCTTTGACATGAGTTTTGGGCATATGATATTTAAATTTATAGCCCTCATTTTTTTTATTTGCCCAGAAGGTAGATTAAGGACTTTAATTCTCTAAGTCACCCTTTAGGATGGACCTTGACGATAAATTCATGACAAATAATGGTCCACCTATCCCATCAATCCCCGAAGGATTGCTATGACGTTACTATGAGTCAAGTTCTTTTTACCCAAGTCTAACTCAATGCATATCACAAATCAATCCCTCAAGGATTGCTATACCCCCTTTTTCACCTAGTACGTGGTTTCAGAAGTAACATTTCCCTATCTGCGTTATTTTATTTGCGCAGTCTATTTTATATCACCACCACAACGTACCTCTAAAAGGGCTATCAAAGAAACCCCCGTCTATTGATTAAATACCGAAAGCCCATGATAGGGGATCAATACATATAATTGGGTACGTTGACTGCATTCCTAATGAAGATTGTTTCTCGGCATTAGGGGGAGATAATATACTACTCCGTAGCTTTTTGGAATGCCAAGAAATTTCATAAGAATAAAAACATCTTCATTATTTAAATCCATGTACTAGTTAGATTGAACTGGAAGTTCAAAAGATAATCTATTTGCGATTTTAGCAAATAATCTGCCAAATACATCTATTGATCATAATGATTATAAAAGAAGTGACTAGGTCCTATATCCTTGGACCAAACATATCTATTGATACTCCTTGACACTAGAAGTGTAGGAGATCTATCGGTGAAAGAGATATGGATCATAATACTAGATCTAGTAAAGAAATATTGTCACTCTTGAAATAGCTTGAATAATTATGTCCTGCAGACGTTCGTCCAGATGACGAAAAACCCTGGTAAGACTTATAGGTGCACCAAACAAACGTAATACTAGGGATGCGGAACGACCAAATCAAAATATCTTTGGGAAATGTTTAGAATCTGGTTGTTTTAGAAATTGCCATTACTTTTACAAATATGGGAGTTTTACAAAAAGGTTATAGTTGTCGACAACACAATTGCCATTACAAATTGCTCGTTATATAATCTGGATCCAGATTTAGGCACCAGAAGTGCCATGACTATTTAATATATAAAGGAGCAATTAAGGCATAGCTTGACTCGCTAAAATGAATAAATTCTCTTTATAACAATACACCATTTGAGCGTTAACCCTGAAGGTTATAAATGGGTGTGTGCATGAAAGAGAAATAAGAATAATGAGGTGATGAAGCGAGTTTGTAGCCTATGGGTTCACGCAGAGACCCTTAATTTATTTTCATCAAATATACTCTCCCACGGTAAATGGCATTAAGTTCCGCTACATAATACAATTGGCAGAATAATAAATTCAGATATGCAGTTAAATTTATCTTGAGAAATCCCTGATGGATTCATAATTCTCAAAATGAGGATTTTTAAGTATTATTATGTGTCATTATTTACTCTTTAAAGGGTTGCGAATGGAGTTAATATCCTCATTGAAGGAATAATATGTACCATTGTGTGCTCGATAAAGGGTTGATAATGAACTTATTATCTCAGTCAAGATTGATGGTGTAAACATCAATGAAATATATAAAGAACTCGATAATGTCAGTTCATGTTTAAAGACTGAGACTTTTGAAATAAAAAGCTTGTGAAAGCTATAAGTATTATCTCGACTTGAAGATCGAGTTTTCTTTGAAGATTTATATATATATATATATATATATATATATATATATATATATATATATATATATATATATACCAGTCAGCCTACATCTAAAAATGTTTTTTTCACATGTCTATATGCATATAAGTGTCATGTTTTTATCAAACTAAAGGTTGCATAATAATCTCTTGAAGCAGATAAGGAACCTTTTTGGACTAGAAGTCCTTTACTTCATTATCGTTGGAGCACCATTATTGAACCAGAAGTTCTATAACCATAACATATTTGCGATAAAATTGCTAGCAAAATCTAGTGCTCCCCCTACAAATGAAGTACTTGAATAATGATTAGCATATCCTTTGGTATCTTTGAGATACAAAGACATGACATTTATGTAAGAAACCATGATACGGTTTTAATAGGCTACTTGGGTACTGGCTGTTTTGCTTGATCCCCGCAATGCCAAGTCCAAACTGGTTATACAATGAACTTCTCTAAATGTTCAAAATGAGGACAATAATACTTGTGTTGCACAAATGTTATATGAGCTCTAGAAGAGCCATAAGATTATTAGATATTTACTCTAGTGACAATCTAGAAGATTTGTCCAATCCATCTCTTCAAATTTTGAAATATATGTAGAACTTGAAGATTGTTATCTTCAGGGGGAGACGAGAAGTACATTTACTCGAATCAATCCGGAAGATTGAACGTAAAATCTTGAAAATTAAGTCATAAAAGACTAACAGTTCCGCACTATTTGCAACACAACGGGAAGTACATTACTTGAAACAATCCGGAAGATTGAACGTAAAATCCTGAAGATTAAGTCATAAAAGACTAACAGTTGCGCACTATTTGCAACACATAAATACATAAATATCATGTACTCTTTTCCTCACTAGTTTTCTCCCATTGGGTTTTCTAGTGTGGTTTTTAACGAGGCATGAGTATGATATAGTAATGACAATGGGGAAAAGTTGAAAAATAATTGCTTAAATGGACAAACCCCAAAATCCCGAAGATTATGTAGTTTGCGCCCTGAAGGCTTATGGTTGTACTCTTTTTCCCTTAACTAAGTTTTTCCCACAGGGTTTTCTTAAGTTAAGGTTTTTAATGAGGCGACCAAATACAATATATGTTTTTACATATATCATGTACTCTTTTCTTCAACTAGGTTTTTCCCACGTGGTTTTCCTAGTGAAGTTTTTAATGAGGCATGAATGTATGCTATCCATATACCTTGTACTCTTTTCTTGTTTAGGTTTTTCCCACAGGGTTTTCCTAGCAAGTTTTTAATGAGGCAAGATCGTGGTGTTATAATGTCCAAGGGGGAGTGTTATAAATCTTTATTTATGGACATTATTATGGCATTGATTACTTGATTTGTAACTGTTATAACAGTCATTTTGTATAGATTATATATATGATGTATAAGGATATAATAAGAGATGATGAATAAGATATTCCCTTTTCTCTCTTTTCTCTCCATTATGTTTTTATTTTAACAGTTCGTTACTTTTTATAGCTGTTTTTGAACTTGACATTTCCCAGGGCTAGGATCCTTTCTCCAAAATTTGTGGATGGGGTGATTTAACCATGGTTTTTATTCACCTAGAGTTACTATAAATACCATCCCTCTTTACCATTTATAAATCATCCAAAAAACATACTCCATATATAAGTTTTCATTCTTCTCCTCCGATCCTTTCCTCTTTTGTATTTTTATATCTGAGCAGTGTTTAGTGCGTTCTAACTGTAGTTAACAAGTGCACGGTATTACAAAATAGCTGTGTAACTTTGAAAAATAACATCGTTCTTTATGCCTTGCACCTAAGTACCTGTAAATAATAAAGTCAAATGTATAATTGCTTGTGCATAGCAGGTTTGAGAAGGGAATTACTTGGGCAGAGGTTTGAGTAAGGGAAATGCTTGGGCAAAGGTTTCTCCTATAAAGGGAAAAGCTTCGGCATAGGTTTCTCCTAGAGGGAAAAGTTTGGGCATAAGTTTGAGTGAGGGGAAAAGTTTGGGCTAAGGTTTTTACTTTTAGGAGAAGAATTGCATTTAATGTTGGATTAAATGTTTGGAAATCTCTAGACACATGAATTGCTATAAATAGACAACATTTATTCATTCATTTATCCCATCACATTTCGGTAGCTAGCATAGCAAATTCTTTAGAGTAAAAATAGAGAGTTATATTTGTAATTCCTATTGTAATATTCTTTTGCCTATATAGAAAATTCTTCTTTAAATTGCCTTATTCTGTGTATGATTTATTTTAAATCTTACACTAGAAATATTCTCAATATTTCTAGTCCAAATTACTATTATGATTAGGTGTTGTGAACCGTATCGATCCTAACAGTACCGGTGAAATTGTTCTAAAAAGCAGTAAGTCTTTTTTACACCATAGTTTTAATCTTTATTACATGATGAATTTTCACAAAGAGGAGTGTTGAAGATAATATATATAAAATAATAAATGTGTGGTCTCAAGTGGTTTTGTGTTCTTTTATTTCTGTGGTAGTGGTGGCTATTAGTGATGAGTTAAAAGGAAAATTGGTTCTACTTCTACCAATGTGGATAGTGAGTAATAAAGCTAACTAATGTGAAGAGTTGGGAGTCTTCAAAACTCAAATTCCAAACGCATTATTATAGTAATAATATATATTAAAAGAAAATACAAAATGGTTGTTATAAAATTAAAAAGAAGAAATATAATACAGCATACGTGGCCAATTTTGAACCGTGTAGATGGAGTCATGAGTTAGGAGGAGGACGGCGAACAGAGCTGAGGTAGTGTTCGAGTTCCCGGAGTTGCTCTGCCGTCGGCGGCGTTTCATTTTGCTTTATCGATCTGTGAACGTCGTACGTTGTCGAACCCAGGAACAGGATCCTATGATCATCATGTTTGCATCCAAATATTCAGTCATCGATGAAGGAGAAGACTAATAAGAGCAGGATTATATTGCAAGATCGAAGAATTGAAGTATATACATACCCAGAAGCTAAAAGCAGGAGTTGTCTTGGAAATATTCGCTTCCCCAAGATCTTCATCTCCTTTTTCCTACAAAGGTTTTTCAGTTCCGCGTCTTCCCGACCAGGTATTTAAGAGTATCAAGAAAATATTTGTTAGGTTGAATGGAAAATAATTACTCACCGAGTAAAACATCCATTTTATCTTTAACTTTAACGGCAAGTTTGGTTCACAAAATGAATTTTGAGGTAATAAGAATGTTATTCCATAAAGAATGGAATAGGCAAGGAATAAAATAAGAATTGTATTCTATTGTTTGGTTTGCGGAAGGACTAGACTTTAAGACTTCTATTACAGTGTTTGATTGGTTTAAAGAATAGAATGAAATATGTTTCAAAAGACATAAATACCCTTATAAAAATATGTGTTGGTGTTGGCAGTGATAGTGGTGGCGGTAGTGGTAGCGGTGGTGGTGGCGGTGGTAGCAGTGGCGACGGTGGAGGTGGTGGTGGAGATGGTAGCGATTGTGGTGGTGGTGGAGACGGCGGTGGTAACAATGGTGGTGGTGGTAGAGTATTTTCAGTATTATAGTACTAAAGCAATTTTCAAATACTTGGGAATAGCTAATACTAGTGGGTCCCCTAGGAATGGCTATCCCCCCTGCAAAGGGAATAGCTCATTCCCGAGACGCTATTCCCTTGAATAAAAAGACAACAAACAATGGGATAGGTCTATTCCCAGAAATTGTATTTCATTCTTAACCTATTCCATGAACCAAACATGCCATAATTAAAGAAAGAGAATTAGATAAATAAAAATCGTGTTTCACCCAAAAATATACCCGTTCTCGTTATAATTTAAAACTAGGGGTGAAAGAAATTAAAGTTGGACACGTTTTTACAAATCAAGTTTGAACGGAACTTAGGGGGTGTATTCAATCATGACTTTTGTAAAGTTTTAAAGACTTTTAAAATGATAGATTTTAATAAACGTTGATTGACTTTCATAGAGTCGTTCAAAACTTTTTAAAACTTTATAAGACTCTATAAAAGTCTATATAAAAAACATTCATAGACTTTTATCAACTTTTTATTTTAAAAAGTCTACAAAAGTCATTGAAATTCTAAATTGAATACATCCTTACAAATTTTCAATGATTTTGATTCTTATCATTTATAATTTTCTTACAAAACATTTATAATATATCATAAAATTTTCTTATTATGTAGTTCTTCACCCATAACAACATTCTCAACATTATTATTTTTATCCATAGTATGTTGAGACTTATATGCTAATTACTTATATATATTATTAATAAACATAAAAAAAATTATTTCATTAGAAATTCATAACAATATTGAATAATAAAATTTATAATAAAAGAATTGATCAAATAAAATATTTAAAAATATAATTACAAGTTGCATAAAATTAAAAAAAATAAAAATCTAATATATATATATATATATATATATATATATATATATATACTTTATATATTGCTAGGCATCACGCAAAAAACTATTTGAGACTGTGATTGCAACCCCAAATTGTTGTTGCGAACAGTAGTTCGCTATTTGTAGTAACTTGTTGTTAAAAAAAGGGAAAATATATATTACGAATATAAACATAAAAAGAATAAAAATCAAAATATATAAGTACTTATATGAATATTATGAAACATATACAAAAATTTGATGATGAAAAATTTGCTTAAAAAATTTATAGAAAAAATAAAAATCAATATAAAGTAAAAATAATATTTTTTCGAATTTTTAGAGGAAGATTGTAAAGTTTAGGAGAGAGAGAGAAATTGGTAGAGTTTAGGTATGAGGAAAATATAGGATAGTGAAGAAAAAAATAATTTTATTAAATTTAGATAGGTTTATAAAGTTTAAATTGGGAGAAAAAATAGAGTTTAAATAGAGAGAGAAAACATTCAAAGTTATTAGAAATAAAATTTTGAAATCTGAGGGTTGATGGTTGGATTTCAACTATTTATATTTGAGAAGAAAAAGTCTACAAAAGTCATAAAATTAAAAAGTCTACAAAAGTTCATAACTTTTTGAATACCACGTGACTTTTAAAGACTCTCTAAAAATCTTAATCGAATACCATACGACTTTTAAAGACTCTTTAAAAATCTTGATTGAATACCGCCTGATTTTTAAAGACTCTCTAAAAGTTTGAATTGAATACCCCCGAACTTTTAAAGTTCATAAAAGTCTTTAAAACTCTATGAAAGTCATGATTGAATACACCCCCCTTAAAGATTGAGCCTGTCAATAAACCTTTTAAGGCCTAAATATGAGTTTGGCATGCGCACACCATCAACTCTATTGGTTCTTTGGTGGTAGGTTATGGGTAAAAATACTGGATTAAGACCTAATAGTTATAGTGTGTAAGCTACACGCAATAGGTCATTTGACCGTAATGTGTGAGTTACATACAATGGGCCATTTAATCATCGTGATTTAGTCATCTACTATCCTATCGAGCCTTGGGTCGAGAGAATTACACCTTTAAACCTATTAGGGTAGAATAAGAGCGCCATTATGAGTGCATATTTAGTGATTTTTAGAACAATGAGTGGTGACATGGTGGAGAGAGAAAAAATAGTTCCCTCTACACAAAAAGTTTTTGGAATAGTGTTTTGATTAGAGAAACAAGAGAAACTGTGCGCATTTCGCGCACAGCAAAGTCCAGCCGGGCGCGTGCAGTGCACGCTTCGACTGACGAGTTAAGAATCTTTTTTATTATTTTTATTTTTTTTATTTTTATAAGTGACGGATCAGTTTTTTTTTAAATGCATCTCTAGAAGTAGGGATGACAATGCATCTTAAGAGTTTTTTTTTTTTTTTTTTTTTTTTTTTTTTTTTCTTTCTCTCTTCTATTTTCTAATTACACTTACAAAAACTCTTAAAAAATTACAAAAAAACTTCACTATTATAAATGCGCTAACATAGTCCTAAAGATAGGATGACATAGGTAACCAGTGTATTCTTTCATCTTATATGTACTAAGAGGCGTTCTAGCTTCTTACATTATTTACATGGTATTACTTGGGCCCTTGGACCAAATACATTTCCTTTGTTCATTTGTATTTGTTGCGTGTTTGTATTATTTAAAGGGCTTTAGGATATATATATATATATATATATATATATATATATATATAGAGAGAGAGAGAGAGAGAGAGGATTGAGATCAGATATGAAGGAGGTTTCAAGTGCGAACATGCAATTACGTATGAGCCGTTCATCAAATTTAGATTAACGGCTCAAATCAATGATTTTTTTTTTAAATGCATCTCTAGAAGTAGGGATGGCAATGGGGCGGGGCGGGGGCGGGGAGTCTGAAACCTCGACCCCATCCCCATCCACGGCAGGGAATTGAAAATAGTCCACATCCTCATCTACATGGGAAATTTAGCGGGGACGGGAAACTTTCCCAGTCAACTTTTAGTCAAAATCTTAAATTAGTGTAATTTTTAATTTTAAAAATTAAAAACTTAAGTTTTAATTGTATATTTGTTTATTTATATTTATTTATTTATAATTATAATAATTATTCGGGGACGGGGAGGGGTGTTGAGGGGTATCTCGTCCTCGTCCTCGACGGGGAATTACATACATTCCTCGTCCCCGTCCATGTTTCTCAAAAAATTTTCTCATCCCCGTCCCTGTCGGGAGCGGGGATCGGGGATCCCAATCGGGGACGGGGCACATTGCCATCCCTATCTGGAAGTAAGAAGCAACAACTAGAAATGGCGCACTTTAAGTTTTAGAAAGATGCACCTTAAGTGTTAAAATGACGCACCTTAAGTCTTAACATCGAGCACCTTCAGTTTATAAAAATAGCTCACCTTAAGTCTTAAGATCGCGCACCTTCAGTTTATAAAAATGGCGTACCTTAAATGTTACAAGGATGCACCTTAAGCTACGGAAAGACGCACCTAAAGGTTTAGAATGACGCACCTTAAGTTTCAACAAAAAACACATATTAAGTTCTCCAATGAAGAACTGACGCACCTTAACCACAAAAACCGCGCACCTTAAGAAGAAAAACCTCGCACTTAAAGTTTTAGACCGACACACCTTAAATTTCAACAAAAAAAAAAAAAAAACGCACATTAAGTTCTCAACTGAAGAACTGACGCACCTTAAGCACAAAAATCACGCACCTTAAACACAAAACTCACGCATCTTAAGCACAACCCTCACGTACCTTAAGCACAAAACTCACGCACCTTAAGCACAAAACTTACGCACCTTAAGCACAAGACTCACACATCTTAAGTATAAAACTCACACACCTTAAGCACAAAACTTATGCACCTTAAGTTTCAACAACTACTTACATTAAGGGTCCGTTTGGAAAGCAAGAAAATCACTTCTGGAAAATGTTTTCTAGAAAATGAGTCATTTTCCGGAAAACGTTTTCTTTTCCAGTGTTTGGTTGCATTCTGGAAAACTATTTTTGTGTGTTTGGTTCATTTTCTGGAAAATGAGTTGAATTGTATAATTAAACATTTTAATTATTTTATTTAGAATATTATAACATGTATAATAATATATAATAATATAATAATAATTTAAATATAATAAAAAATAACTAATAATATATCAAAAATATTATGGTGGTGGTGGTGGTGTAGTGGTTGTGGTGTTATTTGTTATATAATAATAATAATAATAATAATAATAATAATAATAATAATAATAATAATAATAATAATAATAATAATAATAATAATAATAATAATAATAATAATAATAATAATAATAATAATAATAAGAAGAAGAAGATATAATAATAATAATAATAATAATAATAATAATAATAATAATAATAATAATAAGAAGAAGAAGAAGAAGAAGAAGAAGAAGAAGAAGAAGAAGAAGAAGAAGAAGAAGAAGAAGAAGAAGAAGAAGAAGAAGAAGAAGAAGAAGAAGGGAAAATTGTAATTTTCGTCCCTAAGTTATAAGATAATTGCATAATTCGTCCCTAAGTGTTTGTCATGCTCACTTTTCATCCCTAAGTTATTATTGGCGTTGCACATTTTGTCCCTAAGTTATAAGGTAATTGTAGGATTCGTCCCTAAGTGTTGGTCATGTTCACTTTTTATCCCTAAGTTATTATTGACGTTGTACTTTTCGTCCCTGAGTTATATAAATAAGGGCAAATTTCGTCCCTAATCACTACTACATAAATAGTATACTACGTCACTTAATAGATGACGATTTTTTAAATAACCTCTGTCTAATATATTGTGTAATACTACATCACTTAATAGACGGCGGTTGTTTAAATAATTTCCGTATATAGTTGACATACACAACGGTTGTTTAACCGCCGTATATAGTTAACATAAATGACAGTTTCCAAACACGCCATAGAGAGTGTATATTTACAACGGCAGTCACTTACACGCGCGACACTTCGAAAACCGCCGTGTATGTGCAAAAAAAAATGTCGGTTGTTTTTTAAAGTGTATGACATAAAAAATTAATTAATTAAGGTATATACGACGGTTATTTAAGAAATCGGCGTCTGTTAAGTGACGTAGTATAGCAAAATATATTAGAGGGTGGTTATTTAAAAACCTTCGTCTATTAAGTGACGTAGTATACCATTTATGTAGTAGTGATTAGGGACGAAATTTGTAATTTTAGTATAACTCAAGGACGAAAAATGCAACGTCAATGATAACTTAGGGACGAAAAGTGAGCATGACCAACACTCATGGACGAATTTTACAATTACTCTATAACTCAGAGACGAAAAATGCAGCACCAATGATAACTCAGGGACGAAAAGTGAGCATGACTAACATTCAGAGACGAATTCTATAATTACCCTATAACTTAGGGATGAAAAGTGCAATTTTCCCTAATAATAATAATAATAATAATAATAATAATAATAATAATAACTAGTGGTGGTATGACGGTGGTGGCAGTGGTGATGGTGTGGTGGCGGTGGTATAGTGGTGGCGGCGGTGGTATGGTCATGGTGGTGGCGGCGGTGTGATGGTGGTGGTGGTGTGATGGTGGTGGTGTGGTGGTGGCGGCGGTGGTTGCGGTGGTATGGTGGTGGTGGCGGTGGCGGTGGTGGTATGGTGGTGGTGGTGACGGCGACGGTGGTTGCGGTGGTATGGTGGTGGTGGCGACGATGACGACGACGGTGGTAGTGGTGGTGGTGTGATGGTGGTGGTGGTGGCGGCGGCGGTAGTAGTGGTGTGATGGTGGTGGTGGTGGTGGCGGCGACGGTGATTGCGGTGGTATGGTGGTTGCGGTGGCAGTGGTGGTATTGGTGGTGGTGTGATGGTGGTGGTGTGGTGGCGGTGGTATGGTGGTGGTGGTATGGTGGTGGTGGTGGTGGCGACGATGGTTGCGGTGGTATAGTGGTAGTGGTGGTGGTAGTGGTGGTGGTATGGTGTTGGTGGTGGTAGTGGTTGCGGTGGTATGGTGTTGGTGGTGGTAGTGGTGGTGGTGTGATGGTGGTGGTGTGGTGGCGGTGGTTGCGGTGGTATAGTGGTGGCGGCGGCGGCAGTAGTGGTGGTGATGGTGGTAGTGAGGTGGTGGTGGTATGGTGTTGATGATGTTGGTGGTGGTGTGATGTTGGTGTAAAAGTTGGAAAATGACTTCCCCACAAAAAGGGAAGTCATTTTCCTCCAAAACAAGCCTATTTTCCAAAGTCAACGGAAAATGATTTCTGTTGACTTGATTTTCCAAGCACATCCAAACAATGGAAACTTGGAAAATGATTTCCAGAACTCATTTTTCAGGTTTCCAAACACACCCTAAGTACACACCCACGCACCTTAAGTACAAAACTCACGCACCTTAAGCACAAGCCTCATGCATCTTAAGTACAAAATTCATGCACATTAGTCACCGCACAACTGCACGGAAAACATGCACCCGCACTAGAACTTAATATATATATATATATATATATATATATATATAGTTAATTCCAGCAATGGTCCTCCTTCTGTTAAGTTATGGTTTGTTGACCGTCAGTCTAAGGGGTAATTGCGTCTATTAAGTGGAGGGTACAAGGGTAAATCGCTTGATCTTCTACCTCATCAGTCTGAAACGAAGTATTTATGAAACAAATAGTGATCGAAATAGATTATATATGTAGAGGTATGTCTAGTTGCCATCCAATAATCATTAAATGCAGCCTTAATTGAGAAAACATACACTGTTGAACACCAATGTAAACACAAGGATCTTTGATTTCATCTTAGGATCTGGCCATCTGGAGATATATTACTCATATATCTCTCAATCCATGGTGAGATCTAACACTAAAATAATAGAAATCCCATCACCACTTTATTAGATATACAATAGTCTAACTATATGAACCATAGTATACGAGAAACCTAACCTCGTATGATAGCGGAAGCGTAGCCATGTTGATCTCCAGCCATAGTTGATGTTCCTGTTGTGTTGCCTCTTAACGGTAGACCGTCAGCCATGTTTTGCCTCAGACCTGACTCAGAACCCTAGATGGTGTATTGGTATCTACTGAGCGGTCTGAGTACCGTAACTGAATGTGCTATCTAATCCATAAACCTGTATCCCATCAATGCAGGTTTATATTAGGCACAGAGTTTGGTTGACTAACAACTACTAGTTATTAAGTCCAACCAGACCACTTAATAAGCCTAGTCAACTTGCACCACTTAATTAAGGCCCAATATATAATATACAATATATATTATAAGGGAAAATCTTACATTATCCCACTTGGTGCAAGTACTAGCACAACCTTCATTAAAGAACAAAACACACGAATCATAGTGACATGTCCTCTATTTAATCAGAGTAGTGTCCATTATGGTCACATGCATTTTAATTCTCCAACTTAGGTCCTTAATGAACAAACCCTATGTTTATTCTCGGTACCTTAAGGGATGTTTCTCAAAATACATTATGTGCACAACTGAAGGAGAAAACACATCCAAATTGTACAAAAGAGTACATTGTATGATCTCTAAAACTTTATAAGCATGCCTTAAGTAGAGATCTCTTAATGTTAGCATAATGCTAACTATATTCCATGACTTCTTTATAAGTTAACTTTAAGTACTATCTCTAACAGCTAAGAGCTTGGAGTTAACACGTCTGTTACTCCCACTCATCAAAAATAGCCAAAAGATAGTCAAGTCACGGAAGCATTCCAATAACTTAGACAATAAACCAAAGGTCTAAGTCCATAAATTTGGAATCTTAAACATACACCATAACTTCCCAAATAACTTCAATGTTCACTTTAAATGAACTGAACATAATGAGTCTTACTTATATGTCTCACAAAATTGCTTTGAGCCTTACAAACCAAAATGGCTCAGGATCAATTTCGAAGAAACTAATTAAAGACTCTATTAAATCACTGAAGAATTTATTAAATTACAGTGCACCACAAGTTAAATGCTTTTGTTCTAATAAATTTCATAATATTGTTACAACATTTTCATAAATATGTTGCACAACCAAATGTTCAATAATTTGAACTTATGAATTTATATGAACAAATACAAGATTAATACTTGTGGAATATTATGGACTTATTGTTTAACATACAATCCAATTTGAAATGTATGAAGCCAATAATCCATAAACTTTAGTGGAGTATCTTAATGATCTTTTCTTCTAAATGATCACTCCCACTGATTAAAACATTCTTCAGCGAAATTAATAAAATGAACTTAATAATATACATACTCATAATTGATTTATTGACCAACTAACAAATGAAGACATAATTCCCCACCATTAGTTGGACATACTAAATAATCAATTTTTGGTTCCAATTAAAGTCCAACTAAATAATGAAGATACATCTCCCCACCATAGTTGGACATACTAAAAGAAACAAAATACATCTTTCAAAACCAAGTTAGAATTTGGCTCAAAAGATACATTTTATTATTATTGGAATCCAAAAGATGTATGTCAAATCACGTAACTTACTACAGTTAGTCCGAAAAACCGAGCAAGATTCGTGGATTAATTAATAGAAGTGACTAAATTTTGGGAAGTGACTGAAAAACATGTTTTGCCAATGCAAACCATGAAACTTAGAATTATAATTGAACTGAATTTATAATTTCTAAGAAATTGTGATAAAATTATCATCTAATGGGTGGTGGGATTTATTGACATAAAACTTGCATGTGGGCTAAAGTTTTAATCCTATTAAATCCAATTAAGAAACCCTTATGATAATATTTTTCACAATTACTAAATAGCCAGAAGAATCTAGAGACATAAAACTTGCCTGTGGGCTAAAGTTTTACTCAATTAGATCCAACTGAAAATATATTTATGATGAAACCATTATCAAATGAGTTGAAGAATCAAATGACATAAAACTTGCCTGTACGCTAAAGTTTTAGTCAATAAGATTCATTGCTATCATTATGATAAAAAAAACTTAAGAGATCATGTTCCTTTTTCTTAATCCCTGTGGGCAAATTAAGAAATATGATCTAAAGTTACATCATAAACCTAAACTTCGTGATAGAATTGGAAATTATTTACAAATAACCATAAAGTAAATAAATTGATTTATTTATATCTTCACTGATAAAACTACTAAACTACATTCCGATACATAATTGCCTGTGTGCTAAATTATGACCGTAGTCCAGTATTTCATCCTGATTAATCATACAAACATAACGAAATTGCATGTGGGCTAAATTCCATCATATTACATACAATTAATCACAAACGATATGTCCAAAACTTTATGTGATCAAAATAAACCGCTTAATATATAATTTTAACAGATTAAGGATGCTGTGGCTACTCCCAAACCAAATTAAAATTATAAGATCACTAGACAATTATCAAATTCTTGTCTAAACTTTATGTGATTAAAACTTAATAATCTTAGGTAGCTGAATATGCTGTAGTTATTCCTTAATTAACCAAGATTGAAAACTTAAGAGACTTCAGTAAATTAAAGATGCTTTGGCTATTCTTTAATGAACCAATATCAAATCACATTGGCAAGGAATACTTAAAATTTTGACAAACAGATTATACGAGATTGTGATGGGAAATTCTAAATATACTCCAAGGAAAGGCGGTTAGAGACTAAGTCTCACTGAAAACCAATTCCTTAAATAGAGTATCAATTTAAGGAGACTAGTGGCTCAAGATATTCTTAACTCATGGCCATTAAAACTAGTATGTCTCACCGATTCATATATACTTAATGTATAACTGTTTGGGGTATAAACCAGTAAACTCTATGGTATACACCAGAAAACTGTAGGGTTCACCTATGATTAAAGCTTAAATGGTGAACTAAATTAGCGGACTAAACGTGCTTAAATTCAGGCACTATCGCAACTAAAGTTTATGCATAAGTCCAACTTAATTAATAAGGAACTACTATAATTCCATCCCAAAGTATGAATTGCTAAAGGCATAATAAAATTGCATAATTTAAAACATAATATTATGCTTAGGACGAATATGCATAAAATTAAACATTAAACTCATATATTCCAAATAAATTGCATAACTTAAAGCAATTTACAATATGAGATTTTAAAGTATAAACTTAATATTCAAACACTAATGAATCCAAACCAAAAGAGACCCAACTTTTTGAATAACAATGTACTGAATATATACTTTAAAATTTTTAAACTGTAAGCCCATGGTAAAATGTTTTAATACATAAAGATCAAATTTATGAGAAATAACTGAATTTACAAATTCAAACAATATCAAACCAAAAGGATATGCTAGCATTTGTAACGGTAGTTGATGGTGTTGATGTTCCTGTTGTGTTGCCTCTTAACGGTAGACCGTCAGCCATGTTTTGCCTCAGACCTGACTCAGAACCCTAGATGGTGTATTGGTATCTACTGAGCGGTCTGAGTACCGTAACTGAATGTGCTATCTAATCCATAAACCTGTATCCCATCAATGAAGGTTTATATTAGGCACAAAGTTTGGTTGACTAACAACTACTAGTTATTAAGTCCAATCAGACCACTTAATAAGCCTAGTCAACTTGTACCACTTAATTAAGGCCCAATATATAATATACAATATATATTATAAGGGAAAATCTTACACACTTTGCATCAATGAAACTCTCCATTCTTCTCTTTCATTGCAAATGCACCCAAAAAGAGACGCAAAATCCAGTGTGTTTTGACAAGGTCAAGAACCAATCCAACATTTAAACCCAAACGTAAAACCAGATCAACTATAGAGTACTGTATGCTATACTATCGCAACATTATATTGCAATGAGAAAAGGCATCCAAACACAAAACACAATCATACCAGAAAAATAACAGCATTTTCAAAGGAAACTGAGGAAATGGATCTTACTTTGAGTATTAGCAGAGGTGGAGGTGAAGAAAATACAGAGAAGAAGAAACCATTCAAGAAACGCCATTGTCGGGAGGTTAGAAAGAGACGGGAAAAGTGAGGAAGCTGTGGAGCATCGTAGAGCAGAGAAGACAACAGAGCAGAGAGTATATGAAGTACATATATATTTCCAAGCTTAAGCTACACATTACTTAAAATTCTATATTAAGCTATGAATTCAATGAAAAAAAAAAAAAAAAAGTTAAGCATGTGGAGATGGTTCAACGTATAGAAGGTAGTAACCTCGAGCTGGTCTGGGTGGATTTCACGGGGCAAATGAGATGTAAAACATGTATATATCCACAATACCAGATCCAAAGAATGGCAGCCCCCTGGAATTGTAGTACTCCTGACAAGGTTAGAAAGCAAAGCAAGAGCTCATCAATCCGCCACCAAGGTTGGCGCTCCAGGCCAGAGTTCTCTTCCTCCGCAGCAACCTCGGGGACTGGAAGATCGACGACGACTTCCACCGGTGGTCTTTTTCACAGGCCGCTTACATTTATACCTTGTAGACATTTCAATAATGGAGGAACCGCCTAATAATGAAAGAAATTTCTGGCAGTGAGGAAGCTAGGCTAAGAGGAAAATGAGAAACATTTGCTTGAGTCGTTCTGGAGTTCTTCGCTGCTTTCTTCGTACGGGAGGAAAGGAGCTATGGCTGCTAGGCTAAGAGGAAGAAGAAAGCAATAGAATGAAAAGACACAATTGTCCCTACACTAACGGCCAAGAAACGGTGTTTTAACAGAAGGACCTTTGGTGGAACAGTTTAGAAAGTCAAGTGTCTTTTTCGTCCAAATTAAAAGTCAAGGACCAATTTTGGAAAATCGTAATAGTCGGAGGACCATTGCTGAAATTAACTCTATATATATATATATATATATATACACATACCATGCCTAGTGTAACCTCACTCCCTACTCATAACGAAAAGGAATAGAAAACAATAAACTTTTTATATATCTATCGTTTCTTGCAATCTTTTTGATTCAAAATAACTCTGCAACACTATGTATCCTCTTCTATTTAGTTCTTGGAACCAATGAATGAAAACCATAAAAATGAATTTTTGCAAAGAATGAACTCTTATTGGAACTAATGCACCCCATTCTCTGAATCAATTAGAATATGTCAGATTAATATTAATATATAATAAAAAGTCTGTAATATTACTTTAATTAAAGTATCCAATTGTTGCTTTCGACAAATTATGCCGTGGAAACGTGCCCACCTTGCAAGGTGGGCACAGTTCCATATCCATAATTTTTATATTGTAGATTTAAATTTTTTATACTGTAGATTCATAATTATAGAGCTATATGTTCATAATTTTATAAATATATGTTCATAATTATAGAGCTATATGTTCATATTTTCAATTGTTGAATTTTGTTTTCACAAATCACAGAACTATATGTTCATAATTTGATAACTATACAGTTTAGAAATTATGAATCTATAGTACAAATATTATGAATCTGCAGTATAGAAATGATGAATTTACTGTATAGAAATTATGAATCTATTGTATTTAAATTATGAATCTAAAGTATAAATTTTATGAATCCAAACTATAGAAATTATGAATATACAGTATAGAAATTATCAATATGGAACTGTGTCCACCTTGGGGCACGATTCCACAGCATAACGTTCCGTTGCTTTCTTAATGGGATTTTGTTCTATTGGGAAGCCATATTTGGGTTGTTAATGAGCCCAAAAGCTAGTAACTCTATATAGGGATGGCAACGGCAAATTATATCATGCATCGGGGTGTACAATGCATTGTACGTCTTAAAAGTATGTGTATTATGTTAAGAGTTTATGTGTATTGTGTTAAGAGTTTATATGTATCGTGTTAAGAGCTTATGTGTATTATGTATTATGTTAGATTATGTGTATTATTATGTTAAAAGTTTATGTGTATTCTACTATAAAATTATGTACATACGAAATAGGGGATTTTTAGAACACACAATGCATTGTGCGTACTGGTGCACGATATAACAATTGGATGGCAACGGGACGGAGCGGGGAGTATACTCTCCACCCCAGTCTTCGAAATCCCGATCTCATTCCTGTTTCCGGCGGGGAATTAAAAATAGTTCCCATTCCCGTCTTCGCGTGGAATTTGACGGAGATTTTCAGTCCCAGTCAACTTTTAATCAAAAATCCTAAATTAGTGTAATTTTTAATTTTAAAAACTTAAGTCTTAATATATATATATATATATATATATATATATATATATATATTTATTTATTTATTTATTTATTTTTTAATTATAATAATTATTCAAGGGCGGAGATAGATATCCCCGTTCCTAACGGAGAATTACATTATTTTTCGTCTCTATCCTCATTCTTTTAAAAGTTTTCCCATCACCATTTCTATCGAAACAGGAATCGGAGTTTCTCGTCAAAACGAAAATCGGAAATTCTCGTCAAGAAAAGGACAAATTGTCATCCCTAATTTTATATGGGGCCTTCCACATATTTATGGTTTTTCACATAGGATTTTAGTACTGTAAGTTTAGTGCAAGTTTGGAAAAATGGCCTGGTCCAGTTGGAACTTTGGACCTCTATTTTGACTTGGTTCTTGGGACCATTAAAGTATTAAATAGCCCTATGACTCAATCCTTATACCGTGCACCACGGTGCATATAATAATATGTGTCCCGTACCTTTCAAAATGATACTGTTTTGTTAAATTGTGTGGGGAATTGACGTGACAGAGTGTATGTGTATTTGTTATATAATTATTTACATTATGTTATACAATTATGTACATTATGTTATACAATTATGTAAATTTTTTTTATACAATTATGTACATTTTTTTGTTCAATTATGTACATTCAAAACAGAGATTTTTTTTTAAGAGTTAAAAGTTTATGTGTATCATTTAAGAGTTTATGTGTATAATGTATTATTTTAGATTATGTGTATTATCTTTTCAAAAAATAGTAAGGCCCTGTTTGGTAAAATGGCTGTTAGCTAATTGTGTTAATTAGAGGGTATAAATAGTTGATAACATTAGCTGATTGTAGAAAAGTGTTTGGTAAATTAGCTGTTAGCTGATAGCTATTTGGTATAATTTCTTTTTCTCAAAAAGCTAATTGAAAAAGTTGCTTGGAGTAACTTTTTGAATTTTAGCCTTTTGGAGTTGCAAAAAGCTAATTAACCAAACATTTATATTGATATTTTTACTAAATCAAACAATTAATAGTGGTCAAATAAGCCAAAATTGGCCTATAGGCCAATTTTTAACCAAACAAGGCCTATGCGTATTTTGTTATACAATTATGTACATTCTGTTATACAATTATGTACATTTTATTATACAATTATGTACATTTTTGAAACATAAAGGCCCTGTTTGGTAAATGTCTGTTAGCTGATAGCTGTTAGCTGTTAGCTGATTGAGTTAATTAGATGGTATAACTAGTTGATAATATTAGCTGATTGTAGAAATATGTTTGGCAAATTAGCTGTTAGCTGATAGCTGTTTGGTATAATTTCTTTTCTCAAAAAGCTAATTGAAAAAGTTGTTTTGAGTAGCTTTTTGAATTTTAGCATTTTGGAGTATAAAAAACTAATTAACCAAACACTTGTATTGATTTTTAAACCAAGTTAAACAATTAATAGTGGTCAAATAAACTAAAATGGACCTATAGGCTAACTATTTTACCAAACAGGGCCAAAATTTTATTTTTAAGATGTTAACAGCCGATACGAAAAGCAAAATTTCAAAAAATAAAAATACAAAACAACGTTGTTTTGCACCAAGGCGCACAATGCAATGTGCGCCCTGGTGCACGATATAAATTCCCCCATGACTAGTCTATTCTGAGGCCCGAACCAGCACAATACTAGGCCCATCACATTGAACAATTAAGCCTAACGATATTAATTTGGAGTGTTATGCCCTAGACCCGTGTCCACTATGTACATGGTGGACATACTATACATTCATAATTTTTATACTCTTTTTTTTTGGAGTAAACCACATAGTGGGTCGGGTCTTTCTCTGTTTGATTAACGGTCCAGGTCCACCCGATTCGCTCCAGAGGCACAGAAGCTAACCCAAAGGGAATCGTCACTTATGGGAATCGAACCCGGGACATCCCAAAATTCTCCCCCCACAAAGAGAGCTCATTTGCCACTTGAGCTACCCTGTTGGGTTCATAATTTCTATACTGCACATTCATAATTTTTGTACTGTAGATTTATAATTTCTATACTGCACATTCATAATTTTTGTACTGTAGATTCATAATTTCTATACTTAGATTCATAGTTTTTAATTATATTGTAGATTCATAAAATTTATAATATAGATTCATATTTCTATACTGCACATTCATAATTTCCGTAATGTAGATTCATAATTTGATAACTATACAGTTTAGAAATTATGAATCTACAGTACAGAAATTATGAATGTGCAGTATAGAAATTATGAATCTACATTATAAATTTTATGAATCTACAGTTTAGAAATTATGAATCTACAGTATAGAAATTATAAATGTACAGCCATGGTGGACACGGGTCCACAACATAATTTGCTTATTAATTTTAGCTCAAAATCGATGGGCTGACTTGTAAAGACCAACAAATAAATTTGTTATGGCAAAAACTGGCAAATTATTGTGTGGACCATGGTCAACACAATGTTATGTGGACCATAACAAAAAATACATTTTTAATATATTAAATGTACATTATTTTTGTACTCAATGTATATTAAACAATATAATATACACTCAGAACAAAAATAATATAATGTACATTATTTTTGTCATAAATATACATTATTTTATCGTAGACAAAATATGGTTCACACAATAATGATTGGCAAAAACTTTAAACCTGATAAAATAGTCAATCTAATAGTCTAAAACTAATAAAATTGATGTCCAATAGGTCAAAATTTATTGGGCTAGTTTGATAGGAAGAGTCGGGCAAATTATATCATGCACCGCGGTGCATAATCGATTATGCACCGCGCCTCTTTTTTTTTTTAAATGAAAATAAACAGTGTTTGTTTCCGCCGTTTCGCACCCTTTTGCAAAAAGTAACTCTTTTATTCAGTGTCATTTTGTATACACTGCAGTTTCAGTTCAACACAACTACAGTTTCATTTCGATATAACTATAGTTTCATTCAATATTTATAGACTCAAATATGTGAAAATGTTATTTAATTTTATTTTATATACACTATAGTTTCATTAAAACACAACTACATGATCATTTTGATATAATTACAGCTTCATTGTACAATATACACTTAAATATGTGAAATGTTATTCAGTTTCATTTCACTATAACTACAGTATCATTTTGATATAACTGCAGTGTCGGTTTAGATATACTGTAGTGTCAGTTGGTGTTTAATACACCAAACAAGCGGACTCCGTTAACTCTAACGGCGGACCGTTTCTTTACTTAAAGAAACGACGCCGTTTTTTTTACCTCGGTACATGTGCACCGCGGTCTATAATATAACGACTGGAAGAGTCGCTTAAGACCACCCAAGCAATGTGAAACAAGGCAAATTATATTATGAACTATGATTAAAAGTTCACTTTTAATATATTGAAGGTACATTATTTGTATACAAAGGTTCATTATTTGGTATAATATCAAATAACGTACTTTCATAAAATGAACATTTAGTATATTATTATAATTAAATGTAAAAACACGTTGTAATTATTATATTCCAAATGTGAATAAATTAATTTTTTTACAGAGTATTTGTAACATTTTTAAATTAAAACAATTCTATTAATATATAAAAAAAAAATTAGTTACATATTTTATACAAATGTACATAACTATTACATAATGTTTTTGAGCTAAAACTTGAAAGTGGAGATTCAAATTGATTAAATGTGTTTTAAATTTATTCTTATTACTGTAAATATACCAATTTATTAAAATTGAAAACTTAAAATGTTAAAATGTTTAATTGACTCCAACTCTTATTAAAAAGTCTAATGGCTTGAAATTTTTAAATTAAGACAATTTTTTTTTTTTAATTTGATAAAAAAAAAAAAAGTCAATTATTCGAAATTGATAAGCTTAATGGCCCATTTATTTTCTACCTTCTTTGTCTCTCCTATATTCTGAAACCATTAATGCTACCCATTTATTTCTCATGCACCCTATTTCAGAGTCGCTCTCTCCCATTTCATTTTCTCAACCAGTTTCTGATTTTGCTTACAAGTTACAACTTCTCAGACATAATCCTAACATTCGTGGCGGATCCAGAAAAAATTGTCAGTAGGTGCAAAATATTATAGTTTGAAAAACAATGAAACACTTAAAGAAATATAGTCATAAATATTGTTGGATATAGACAAAAAATAAAACACATTAAAACTTTATAAAAATATTCATAACAAAATATGAAACATAATTAATTTGATAAAATAATTCAAATAAAAAACACATTATAAATTATAAAAAGAGTTATATATATATATATATATATATATATATATATATATATATATATATATATATATATATATATATATATATATATATAGGGTAGGGTTCCAGTGAGAACATGTGCTTAGGTGAGAACGTAAGAACACATCATGTGCATCCATCTAATATTTTTTAATGGTCTAGATTAGATTAAGTATGTGCGAACGCGCATTAAAAAATATTAGATTAAGTGTGTGCACACATTTAATGCGCGTTCGCACACACTTAATCTAATCTATACCATTAAAAAATATTAGATGAATACACATGATGTGTTCTCACGTTCTCACCTAAACACATGTTCTCATATGATCCTAAATATATATATATATATATATATATATATATATATATATATATATATACACGCCAACAATACCAACATTTATGTGTTCCGGCAAAACAGGAGATCGGAGTATTATTACATTAATGGGAATGGGAAATGAATTTGCTAGAAATGACAACGCAGCGTTCCAATATATATATTAATGAAACAACCACTAACATTGTTGGTTCTAGAGTTTATTTTCTTCATAATAATAATAATAATAATAATAATAATAATAATAATAATAATAATTCCTTGAAATTTTAGGTATAGCTATATAAGCAAAAAGTTCCAACCATTGAGAACTTGAGTTGTCGTTGTCAGCCAATGAATAGCTTCCACTTGTCAAAATAAGATTAATATGTACGTACTGACCATTTAAATTCAAAAGAGTTATACTATATAGAATCTCAAATCTTACTTCTTAAATTTATTTCTTGATGTGACTGACACTGATAAGTTACTTTTTCACATGACTTCCAATGTAAGTGTATACATCAAAATTTTGTATGTGGAATAAAAGTTGAAAGAAAAAAATGAGATTATTATTATTATTATTATTATTATTATTATTATTATTATTATTATTCCCATATCTTTTTTATTTATTTTTATTGTTATATATAATAATAATAATAATAATAATAATAATAATAATAATAATAATAATATTGTTGTTGTTGTTGTATGAATGCCCTTAAGGTCTTTTTACATGTTAACATCTAATTATTATTATACTGTACAAAGGGTTAATACGTACTATACTGTACAAATCTCTTGTCAAAATCATTGATGAAATCCACTATCCGCTATCTATTAATCAATTCGCTAACTTATAACTGCCAAACAAGGCTATCGATATAGGTTGATAAAGATAGAATGTGTGTATAGTAATAACTAATAATAATTCCAAACACACTATTATTGCTAGCTGTTTGATGGCATTATTGTAAAATAAAACACAACATATCCATATCTGATCTCCTAGAAGCAAGCATTTATTTTTTCCAGCAAAGAAGATAATTTAACAAATGCAGACGCATCCACTATCTTATACATTTCAATTCGATCATTCCAACATTAAATATAGACCTAGATTGCAACCATATTTACTACCTCAAAACACCATCCTCAATAGGCATAGATTTTGAGAAATTTTTACAGGTGTGACAAGAAAAGAGAAAATGTGAGGGAAGGGAAAAAAGAAAAAAAAAAAAAAAGACAAAACGAAACAAAATCTGAAAAAAAAAAAAAAAAATAGTTGTGGGCGCGTGGAGTGTACGTGCCCAACTCCACATTTTGGTGCTTTTCACGTAATAAGGGACATGTTTTTTTCGGATGGCTCCCAATTTGGAGACAAAAAAAAAATCAATTGATTCTTACACAATGATCCATTTCCTTCTCTCTCATCCACATAAGCATTACAACCTCAAAAACCTCTCTAAAAACCACTATTATCTTTTTGGTACAAGTCTAAAAACCAATATTGTAGTTTCCCTAATAATCATACTAGCAATTTGAGCAAACTTTTTAGTTGAAACAGTTAGTAGTTATGATGACAGACACAATACATTAGTTATTCGACTTTTGTTTTCGGCACACTCAAGGATCCCATCATTCCATGTAAAATAGTTTGTATATTAATTTCCAAATTTCTAAAAATCATTGAACTCAATATCTATTTTATCTAAATGACATTGAACTTTCAATCAAATCACAAGTACAGTCGTTAATGTGTAAGTAGGTATCGAACAAGGGAAAACAGCATCTCCCACTTGTTTGTTTTTAATTAACTAGTATATATGTACTTAAAATTGTATTTTAGTTTGTGACTTTATAATATGTGATTTATAATGTAGACTAATTAGCAAATCATATCATTGAAAATTATTCCTAGTTGAGTAATTACTTATTTAGTACTTATATATTTATAATGTGCAAAAATATTTTAAAAGAAATATGACTTTGATACATTATCTAACCAACATAATCTAGAAATTACTATTCCATGTTATCGTAGTCATATTAATATGGAATACCTAAGTTGATCCAATTAAAGAGAATAAAATATTTATGAATATTATTTCAATTATAGAAATGTTGTGCAATTTATAATATATTTTTTATTAGAATCATTTTTTTCAATTAATAATGTTTTATATTTTATTTCAGAGTTAATACCTCCAATGATCCTCCGAGTATTAAATGACCTCCACTGGTCTTCTATGTTTTAAAAAATAACCACTTGCACCAAGTGGGAGAATGTAAATTTTCCATTAAGAAAATGAATAAATGGTGGAAGACATTATGGCCCTTAATGACCATTAAAGCGGCGCCATTGTAACGGTAACCATTACAGAGCCTATATTGATGGTTAATAGGCTACATAAGCTAGGTCCCCCACTACTTAGATTACTGTCTCTTTGACAAACTATACACAATATATGTTGAACTTGAGAACAAGTGGGAGACACTCTGCCCAAACTATTACAGCAACAACCAAAGCAAATCAAGAAGAACAACTATGGCCGGAGGTTAGTCACTATTATTACATATACAATATATGCATAAATGTATATGTGTTTATATATGCTTACATCTTTACCATGAAGTGTTTAATAATGTGGAATGTTTAGGTATTTATATATTATACAATGCAAAGTAGTTTTTAAAACAAATTTTATTGTTATTCATATTTTGTCTGTATTTCAAATACATTCTAAGGGGGGTGTATTCAATCATGACTTTTGTAGAGTTTTAAACACTTTTATAATAATAAATTTTAATAAACTTTTATTGACTTTTATAGAGTCATTCAAAACTTTTTAAAAATTTGCAAGACTATAAAAGTTTATATAAAAAACATTCATAAACTTTTATCAACTTTTTTATTTTAAAAATTCTACAAAAGTCATTGAAATTATAAATTGAATACATCCTTACAAATTTTGAATGATTTCGATTCTTATCATTTATAATTTTCTTACAAAACATATTATAATATATTATAAAATTCTTCTTATTATATATATATAGTTCTTCACCCACATCAACATTATTATTTTATCAATAGTATGATGAGGCTTATATGCTAATTACTTATATAGTATTAATAAGCATAAAAAAACTATTTCATAAAATATTCATAATAATACTGAACACTAAAATTTATAGTAGTTTCGTTCCATAAAAGATAAATTATAGTAATAGAATTGTTCAAATAAAATATTCAAAAATATATTTACTAGTTGCATAAATAAATAAATAAATAAATAAATAAATAAATATAAATATATATATATATATATATATATATATATATATAATATTCTATGCAATATATCAAGTAGAAAAATGTGTGTTGTTTTTTTTACGTCTTTATTAATTGATGTATCTCACTAATTATGAAACCATTTTAACATATTACATATAGAATAATGAAAAAATAATAATTTATTGAATTTAGGTATAAGGTTTATAAGGTTTATAAAGTTTAAATAGGGAGAAAAAAATATATTTAAATAGAGAGAGAAATTCTTCGTAAAAAGGAAATTTTAAAATCTTGGAGTTGAATGTTGGATTTCAATTATTTATATTTGAGAAGGAAAAGTCTACAAAAGTCCTAATCGAATACCACCTGACTTTTAAAGACTCTTTAAAAGTTATAATCGAATACCACCTGACTTTTAAAGACTATTTAAAAATTCTGATTGAATACCGCTTGATTTTTAAAGACATCCTAAAAGTTTGAATTGAATACCTCCAAACTTTTAAGGTTCATAAAAATCTTTAACAGTTGATGAAAGTCATGATTGATTAACACTATACACCCCCTAAGTAATTGGCATCTAATAAGTCAATTAATTTTGCGTATTTGAACTGTTAAAAAAAACATTTTAAATATTATTCGTGCATCGCACGGGACAATACTAGTGTGTGTGTGTGTGTGTGTGTGTGTATGTATATATATACTTGCTTAGGTGAGAACGTGAGAACAAATCGTGTGCATTCATCTAATATTTTTTAATGGTCTAGATTAGATTAAGTGTGTGCGAACGCGAATGAAATGTGTGCAAACGCGATTAAGCAAGTGTTCTCATATGATCCTAAGAACCCCTCTTTAGGTAAGAACCTAAGAATTAATCCAATCCATTAAATTTTCAATGATCAATGGTTATTATAATCTATATCAATTTAATGTGTGTCTAAATCATAATTAATTCTAAAGGATATTAGTGTAATTTCGATCAATTACCAATTAAAAGGAAATATTTTATCTGGATTCTTTCCATGATTTTAGGATGATAAAATAAGGAAGAAGTCTTATGGAGTTGGAATTCTACAGGCACCGACGGGAAGAAGACATACATGCGCAAAGAATCTGATTTCGATGACCGATCTATATTATTATGTGCAATCGTCCCACCATTGACAAGGTACTGTACAGTGTGGCTAATTTAATTTGTGTGGGATTTTTTTTTTTTAATTTTGGTTTTTACAGTTACCAAAACATGTGCACATACTCCATAAGGTAAGTGCACACGCCTAAAATACAACTACAGTAAACATGATGTGAACGGGATGGCACCGTGGCGGTGGAATGTTGGAATTGCCACATTATCATTTGAAATTTTGAAATTCTGTTAAGATTTCTGAAAAATACATAAATATAAAATATAAATAATTGTGTGTGCACTTAGGTTGTTTTGTGTGTGCCATAATATGCAAAAACACTAGCATATTGAATTCACGAAAACCAGGTTGATGTTTATAGAATACGGTGTGCACTCGGGATTGATGAGTATGTGCCATGATTGTGTAAAAAAAATGAAATACAAAAAACGTAAAATTCCGAAGTGCCACACTATATTTCATAATGTGCACATATAAAGCGTCTAACACATAATACGACATACAATACCACATAAAAGTACACACCGATACACTGAACGGAATGTGTGCATGTACACATATACCAATGTGCATGCACCAATAATACCCCCTAACCATGGCCGATGTGCACTTGCGTTCACGAAAACCAGATTGGTATAAAGACTATGTTGTGCACTTGGGTTAAATTGTGTGTGTCATAACATAAATGATGAGTATGTGGATGAAAAAACGTAAAATAAGTGTGCACTTAGGTTGAATTGTGCGCACTTGGGTTGATAAAATAAGGTTTGCACTTGGGTTGACTATGTGCATGCACTTAGGTTATACTGTCTGTGCTATAATTTGCAGAATTAGTTTGTGTAGGAAAAGATGTTAAACATTTTGGTGTGCACTTGGATTGTTCTGTGTGTGCACTTGGGTCAATGAGTTTGTCCCATGATACTTAAGAAAATTGATATACGAAATACCGTGTGCACTTAGGTTAACGAATGTGTGCATACACCAAAACTAAATTGGTGTTAAAGACTATGTTGTGCACTTGGGTTAAACTGTGTGTGCCATAACGTTAATAGTGAGTACGTTGATGAAAGTACACAAAACAAATTGGTGTACACTTGGGTTGATAGATTATGATATGCACTTAGTTTGTCTGTGTGCACTTAGGTTACACTGTGTGTACCAAAATTTGTAGAATCAGAAACAAAATACAAGGCAGCATCTGTTGTAATTTATCTGAGCATTTAGAAATATAGGATTTATCTTATAATAAAAAAATATATAAGATTTGTAGCATATATGTCTCTACTCTAAGTTTATCCTCTGTAACAATAGGAATCAATAATGTGAAATGTTGTCTGGACAAGGGAAACAATAGATACGATTTATCTACAAAAATATGTAAAGAGAAAAATAATCAATATTCTCTTTGTCTTCATTTTAATTTTTATTCAATCATATCTGATCTTTGAGTTTTGCAACCAGTCATGGGCATTCTAGTAAGTTCGTATATATCAAGAATTTCAACCATGAAAGAAGAAATTAAGCAAAACATAGCTAATGAATCCAATGTTGAAGAATTCAGGGTATTGTTCTCCTTCAGGCAGCTGAACAAGAAGCGCTTCGACGGCGGGGGCGATGGAGTGAGTCATAGCTCTGGGTTGCGCGGTGGAGGTTGAAGACGAAGAGTAAGATTTGAGAAGACGATGATGATGACTTGTGGATAAGGAGAATAAGAAGGAAACTAGGAGAGTAACACGGAGGAGAGATAAGATATTATTCAATTATAAAGATCAAAACACCCTTAATTTTTTAAAAATATAATAATTTCATACCTAAAAATCTAGCAAATCAACTTTAAATTTAATCCATTGATCATATTAAATAAAGGGCTAAGATGAGTTCTTAGGTTCCTACCTAAAGATGGGTTCCTATATGATTGTTAATATATATATATATATATATATATATATATATATATATATATATATATATATAATTCAGGAAAAGATATCATTTTTCTTTTAAAAAAAAATAACAATTAGTATTACCCTGGTACGTGGTTCATGAATCTAGCACCGAAGCAGCCACTATATGTGGTTAAATAACCATATAATTGCATATTATATTGTACTAAATTTTATTATTATTATTATAGATTATAGATTATAGATGCATGTAGTCTTTTAACAATAATTATGACGCCATGTGGATGACGACGCATCACGCATGGAGGTTTACGAAGTTTCATGCCTGTCTCACAACCTTTTTCCGGAAGCTACTTTAAATTAGTTGAATCTATATAATTACTAAATAATAAATATTTAATAATTGCGAAAAAGAAAAGCAGTTTCACACTTTGCTTTGTAATGCCTTTTTTTCTTCTTCAAAGGGACCAAGATATATTAAAAATTAATCACACTTTCTAAAAATAAAAATAAAAATAAAAATGCATTACGTATATGATATATATATATATGTGTGTGTGTGTTTGGATAGTAAAAAGTAAACAGTTTTTAGTACATTATAACTAAGGTAGCTATTCAATAATTCTATCAATTCTAATTAAGGTGAGACTCAGACTTGATATCGCTCATATCTATATATATATATATATATATATATATATATATATATATATGAGCGATATCAAGTCTGAGTCTCACCTTAATTAGAATTGATAGAATTATTGAATAGCTACCTATGAGCGATATCAAGTCTGAGTCTCACCTTAATTAGAATTGATAGAATTATTGAATAGCTACCTTAGTTATAATGTACTAAAATTTGTTTACTTTTTACTATCCAAATATATATATATATATATATATATATATATATATATATATATATATATATATATATATATAAAAGTAAAATCCTCCTAGCTAAGTTTTCCTCCCAAAACTTAGGGGCATTTTTGTAATATCAAATATTTAGACAAATATGGCATTTTAATAATATTAAAGATTTTACCTTTTTTGAGATCTATTCCCATTTTATAATTTCAATACTAAACCCTTTTGATCTCATACATTGTGTATAAATACACCTTATATAACCATACACAACCCCAACTAAGGTTAATTATTTCATTAATTTTTGCTAATCATCCTGTGGTACGTGATTTACACGGGTGAGGTTTTCATTATCTTAGTTTTTTTTTTTATTTTTTCTTCTTTTTGGGTTTTGTTTTGTTTTTATTTTTTGTATTTTCGAATTTTTAAACAACAAAAGTGGTTCGTAAGAAAAAATGATGATATATTCTTTTTTTTTTGTCTATTTTTGTGGAGAAGATACGGATCTAGAAAGATTGATCGGGAAGTAATAGACTTCTAATCATCCTGTGATCTTCCACAGTTGAGGTTGATACGTGATTTGCATTGGTGAGACTTTCATCATCTTAGTTCTTTTATTTTTTCTTCTTTTTGGGTTTTGTTTTGTTTTTATTTTTTTGTATTTTATGGTTTTTAAACAACAAAAGTGGTTCATAAGAAAAAATGTTGATATTTTTTTTTTGTCTACTTTTGTGGAGAAGATACGGATCTAGAAAGATTCATCATCTTAGTTTCTTTTATTTTTTCTTCTTTTTGGGTTTTGTTTTATTTTTATTTTTTTGTATTTTATGGTTTTTAAACAACAAAGTGGTTCATAAGAAAAAATGTTGATATATTTTTTTGTCTATTTTTTTGTGGAGAAGATATGGATCTAGAAAGATTGATCGGGAAGCAATAGAGTTCCTTGCTCATCAAGATGATAAAGTTTTGTGATCAAGGGACGAATTATGTGTATATTTAAATAGATATATACTTACAGAGGGAAGCATACTAAGAATACAATAAAAACCAAAATGAAATTAAAAGCATTTTTTAGTTGTCAATATATCAAAGCGTTGGACTTTGTTTCGATTCAATTTCTCCGTCTTTAAAGTGTACATTTTTTGTAATAAGAGAGTAGTTTGTCTCTCCCTTCAAGACGTTTTTCTTGCCATTTAAAATTTTTTTTTTTAGGAAAAAAATGATTAAGTACTGTGGCTTTTTTTCAATAGAGTATTATTTTGATTTTATTCTTCATCTGACATTCCTTGATATAAAATCACTTTACTAATGTAAAATAATGTTATTGACTTACCATGTTTGCTTCGATATGCTAAGCCATTTAAAATTTAATACGGAGTAAAATTTATAATTGTAATACTTCCGTAATAATATTGAATAAATATTAATCATATGTTTAGATTTAATAATATATTATATTAAAAGAATTATATATTAATTTAATATAGTGATGGTTAATGCGGGTAAACCATATATAAGCAATATTGTACCTTAAGAATATTATACCTTAATTATAAAAATTCTACCTAATAATTTTAGTATTAAATGTCATACAATAATTACCATAAACAATGTTTAATAATTGCCAAATTCTATTGTGCAATAAAAATTACTATTATAAAATCTTTTGTAATATGGACACATTATTTTTAATTATTTTGATTTAATAATATTTTATCTTATGTATAAAAATTCAAATAATACTTTTAGTACTATTGAATATTGATTGACTAACAATTATTTTAATTATTAAGACAATTAATAGATATTTCGATTTAAAAGTTTTCAAATATATGAATTATACATATATAGTAGGTAATCTAATAAATAATTTACTTTTTAAATTATATCCCCTCTTTAATAATGAATATTTTCTTAAAGTGTATACATAGACTATGGTTATCAATATAAAATTAAAAGCATATATATATATATATATGAAAATTCTGAACAACGATAAATAAAATCTTCAAAGTTATAGCACCGTATACGTACATCTAGACAGTAGCTATTAATTTGAACAATTATTTGTACAAATTCAAGCAATGATAACATCAAAATATATAAACGATCCAAACCATATATTTAATTGCACTATATAATATTTGATGTTCTAATTTAAATAATTATATATCGATTCATATATTCTTAATATATTACAATAAATCATTCCGTGCATCGCACGGGTGCAAATACTAGTAAAAAGTAATAGTAATATCATCAAATCATAAGATACCAATTGTTGCAACGCAGGGCTTAACTCAAGAATTCGAGAATTACTTTAAAAGTCTTACTCTAATGATAGGGTGTAAATTTGAATTTCCCTAAATTAAGAAATTTAATGTACCAAAAAAAAAAATCTACTTGGCATGAAATGTTAGTGGGGACTGGTTTTACACCTGCCACATGCTCAATAAAGCAAGTCAATTACCGTACTGAAGAATGCTCCCCACTATGTAATTCTTCTCTCCCTTTTCAAACACTCCAGTCGATTGATTGGTGGGAATGGCTGCTTTGGCTGCTGCGGTTTTCTTCTTTTCCAAAACATGTTTTTGAGGTTGTAGCTTGGGAATTTACAGTTATAGGCAGCCATGCATGTATTCATTTTCCAATCAGATTATCAGTAATTTTATATTTATTTATGCCACAATAATTTTATTAATTATATTTTGTTATATATCTACTTTTAAAATGGTCAAGTATTCTATATATGTTAGTTGTGACTTGTGTGTTCGTTGTATATATATGTATACATAGGAAGAGTGAAGTTTGTTGTTGGTCATGGTCATGAAATTAAATCCACAATTTATTAAATAGTAAATAGAGAATTATGTAAAATTACTTATTGTCTACACTCAAAATAATTGTGGACATTATGGATATTAATTATGTAACGGTCGATGATTTATATTTATCATTATTGTCTTCCATTACAAATGTATATTATATATATTGTAATCATATGTACTAATCAAGGCGTTGAAATGATATTGGAAATTTACCTTGTCAATTTTACTCTCTATTTTCTCTCTAATCACTTTATATTATTCATTGTTCTATTTCTATAATCTGTTGTGTGGTTACTAACGGGGCTAGTCGAGAAGTCTACTAATAAGGGGACTGGTAAGTAGACATACCCTTTAGATTTGGAAGTGCACATACAGACCCGCTTGAGACCGGGAAGTACACTTGTGACACCTGTAGGGTAAGTAGGGTTGCTCTATAACCCTATTATATATTTATATATACCATGGACCATGGGGTCTACCTTGTATTGTGGTCCAAAATGATATTTAGATTATGTGCTTGTAGTTAACATATTGCCCTGTTTGGTAAAATAGTTAGCTTATCAGCCAATTTTGGCTTATTTGATCACTATTAATTGTTTGACTTGGTTAAAAAATCAATATAAGTGTTTGGTTAATTAGCTTTTTGTAACTCCAAAATGCTAAATTTCAAAAAGCTGTTCAAAGCAATTTTTTCAATTAGCTTTTTGAGAAAAGAAATTATACTAAGCAGCTATATATAAGCTAATAGCTAATTTACCAAACATCTTCCTAGAATTAGCTAATGTTATCAACTAGTTATACCATCTAATTAACCTAATCAGCTAACAGCCATATACTTTTACTCAACATATTATGCACCTCTAAAGAAATTGAATTGAAGGTACATAATATGTTAATTGCATGTACATAATTTATTAACTGCATGCATATAATATGTTAATTGTAGATACGTAATATGTTTTTTTTAAAGGACGTAATATGTTAATTGTAATAGATATATAATTTATTACTTCGTAACTAAAGACACATAATATATTCTACAGTCTACAAACATATAATAATAATCTAAATGTTGTTTTGTACTAATATCCACAATGCAAGGTGAACCCTGATCATTGGTATAATAATTGTGATAAATGTAATAACTATGAACTAATAAAAAAAAAATTGATGATTTTTTTTTTGTTTGTTTAGGTTGTGGATCATGTTAATATTTTTATTGTTTAATCCAGTCCAACCTAATAAGGTGTGAATAATGATTAATTACAAGTTTAGTGATAAAAAACTGGTAGTATGCCTCACTTTTAAAATTAAAGCAATATAAAATTTCATTGGTATGGATAACCTTATGTTGATTTTCGAAAATGATCAACAGTCAAACAATGGTGTATATTTATTTATCAAAGTGGGGATATTTTTAATTATTTATTCTTGAAATGGTAAGTATGGAAGCGTAGAATATATGTTGGGTGTCTGATATTTATTATATTACAGTATATATAATTAAAAAGAAGACCACCAAAACTGTTTGTATTTTCTTTGTCCGGCACTAACACTGCATTTTCTCTGTTGCTGCTTTAAATTTCGTTTCGTAGCAGATTCTGTGTTTAGAAAAGTATGGCTTAGCTTTCATTTTCAACTCCTTATCAGTAATGGTGGGGTCTTATTTTCTTGACCAAATTTAATTTTATACCAAAAGGAAGAAAATTAAAAAGATGGTCGGAGGAAGATATATATACTGTACGTTCATACATAATTCGGAAATAAAAAGGAAAGTTCATAGGTATAAAAACCTTTTAATTCATTCTTGACTCATGACTGTTTACTTGGACTTAGAAAAGTTCAAACTAGGAATATAATGGAAAAACTAGAAATTACAGATGTTTTCTCATTTCTTCTTAAAAGTTAAAAGACAATGAATACGACTTACGAGAATGCAAACAGGAGTAGACTTAAGAATTTGGAAAGGTTGTTAAGTTTCTTTGGGAGTGCGACACATGTTCTCAGAAGGTAACCCACCACCACATAACCTTCGCTTGCCAAAAAAGTAAAAAAATCTTTTCGTTTTTAATAATAATTTATCACTCCAAAAATACCCATCAATAATATATATATATATATATATATATATATATATATATATATATATATACCCATCAATAAGATTTTAAAAAAATGTAATCAATAATCAACCATAATTAAATAATTTAAAAAACATCCTGAAAATGATAGTCTATGAGTGGAGCATGATTCTCGTATATAAAGATCACGGGTTTGATTTTTGTTAATATTTTTTTAGTCAAGCTTGTAATTCAATTTACCTCTTTTGTATGGTTTACAAGCTGTTATATAAGAGCAAAGAGAAAGATATACAAGGAGAGTAATGGTTGCGAGTTTCTCCCGTTATTTTAAACAAATCAATCAATTGAGTGAGAAGTAACATGTAATTAAGTTTATAAAAATTTGTTAAGAACATCTCATACTTGTCGGATAAAAATTATTTTCTTTTAAATGATATAAATTATTATTTTTTTAAACATGTCATTACTGCTACTACAACTATTTACAAAGTTTAAATAGGGAGATGGTTGTTGGATCATCCTAAGTATTCCTGATCTACAGTGATCCCTATCCTACTGCCCCGCCGCAGTATGTTTGTACATACATAAGGGTTGATTTATTTTAATTATTCATTTTTTAATTTTAATTTTCTGTTTAGTTTTCAATTTAAAAAAATATGTTTATCAACATTTATTTTTTAAATTTAATTTTTTGAATTATATCATAAAAATAAGTAAATAACACAAGTATTTAACTTTTCTTTTATGTTAAATAATAATGGGTTTTTAGTGAGTTATAAACGAGATTGTATAAATGGAATAGTTATGCTGTGCATCTGTATGCACCATGCATGGTGCATACAGATGCAAAAACGACGTCGTTTTATTAAAAACGCGCGTCTCCCCTTTTAAAAAAAATTCAGGTTCGATTCCTAGTAACAACATTATTTTGTTCATTCATTATGGAATTTTAGTTCATGGATTATGGAATTATAGTTCATCGATTATGGAACTATAGTTCATCGATTCTGGAATTATAGTTCATCGATTCTGAAATTTTAGTTCATAGATTCTGGAATTTTAGTTCATTCATTCTGAAAATTTTAGTTCATAGATTAGATTATGGAATTATAGTTCATCAATTATGGAATTATAGTTCATCGATTATGGAATTATAGTTTCGAACCTAATTTTTTTTTTAAGGGGAGACGCGCGTTTTTATAAAACGACGTCGTTTTTGCATCCGTATGCACCATGCTTGGTGCATACGGATGCACAGCATAATTTGCCGTATAAATGAGTTAAACAAGTTAGTTCTTAATAGGTTTAACGGGTTGACCCGACAGAAAACATAATAGGCCTTAATAGGCCAACCCATTAACGACTTGGGACACATTAAGACTAAACATTAACCCGTAATTTTCGTATCTGGTTCCATGTCGTGTTAATGGGTTGCGACGATAATTGTAAGGTTTACTATTTGTGATGTTCCTTTACAATTTCTTTCCATTTTTACCTTTCACTATTTTCATTTTGAAATTTAATTTAACATTAGTCCTTAACTGGAATTAAAAGTTTGTTAGTGGAATAAGGGACATTAAATATTTTTCCTTAATGTTCTTTTTGTTGTACATAGTTTACCATCAATTATTATTTTTTTTTTTTTGTCCGTTCTTCTATCACTACGTAAAATACAAATGCATGCATACATATGTGTATACGTAGTTTTAACTTTAAAAAAATATACCAAGACTATGTGGTCTAATGGTACCCGAGTTGGACTTCCATTTGGAAGGTTGTGAGTTTAAACCTCAGTGGAGGTGTTATTTGTTCTTTCTGTTTCAGTAGGAGGTCTATAAACAGACAATTAATGAAAAACAAAAAAACTTTCAAGTAATATAGTTTAATTTTTAATTAATGTGTATATGTCTACTTTATATGATTTTCTTATTTAAAAATTTAATCTCTATTTATTTTGACTTTTTTTTATAAAAAAAAAAATAAAAATTTCACACTTTTTCTTGGGTAAAAGCGCTATGTTTTTCATTTACATCTTATTCGAAGTGAAATATATGCATTATTGGTTTATTGTCAACAAAATATTTCTGATTCATTTATTATCGTATCGATGCTTAAATCTAATTATAGTAGAAAATTTATCAAGAAAAACTAATGGCACCAATCTAGCATAAATTTAAAAATGTATTGAATTAGTAGGTATTGTGTTCTAAAAAAGAACAAAAAAAAAACTAATATTAAAATTCAATTTTTTAATATTTATAAGATTTATGTATTTTTTTAATTTATATATTTACAACTAATATTATATAATCATAAATGTGCAATCTAATCATCAATTTCTACATTAATTGATATAAATCATCATTTTATTTGGTAACATAAATGTGACACATTCATCAATTACAAGCGTTCAAAGATTTTGAGTGATTTTTTAAAGTTTAATGTTTAAAATATATAGTTAGTTTGACTAATATATATATATATATATATATATATATATATATATATATATATATATATATATACTAGTATTTTTTATGCTCGATGCGCAAAAAATAGGTGCCTAATATTAGTACTTTATATTAAAATTTTACATTTATTTAGATTTTTGATATTTAAATTATTGTAAATAATAATAATAATTTAAAATATTTTTATAAATTTGATATTTATATTTTAGAAAATAACTAACATATAACTCCAATATATAATGTGTATATATTAGTGTTACTGAAGAAGATAAGAAAATATATGGTGGATGCATGTGCATAGTAACAATACTGAAAAAGATAACGGAAGTTATAACGGGTATATTTGTCCAAAATATTGTATAGTACAACTTTTTAAAATGATAGATTTTAATAAACTTTGATTGACTTTCATAGAGTCATTCAAAACTTTTTAAAACTTTGTAAGACTCTTTAAAAGTCTATACAAAAAACATTCATAAACTTTTATCAACTTTTTAATTTAAAAAAGTCTACAAAAGTCATTGAAATTCTAAATCGAATACATCATTACAAACTTTCAATGATTTCGATTCTTATCATTTATGATTTTTCGTACAAAACATGTTATAATATATCATAAAATTCTTCTTATTATATAGTTTTTCACCCACATCAACATTCTCAACATTATTATTTTTACAGCATGGTGAGACTTATATCCTAATTATTTATATATTATTAATAAGCATCAACAAAAAAAAAAAAAAAAACTATTTCATAAAAATTCATAACAATATAGAACACTAAAATTTATAGTAACAGAATTGTTCAAATAAAATATTTAAAAATATAATCACTAGTTACATAAAATAAAAAAAAAAATAAAAATATAATATTAATAATATATAAAAAAAAAATTATACTTGATATATTGCTAGGCATGAAGCAAATAGCTATTATTTACAATAGCAATTTGAGACTGCAAACAACAACAAGGTGCTACTGTTTGCAGTCCCAAATTGTTGTTGCGAAAAGTAGTTCGCTATTCGTAGTAACCTGTTGTTAAAAAAAATATCACGAATATAAACATAAAAAGAATAAAAATCAATATATATATATAAGTATTTATATGAATATTATGAAACATATAGTAAAATTTGACGTTGATAGATGAAAATTTTGCTTTGTTCATGTATTTAGGGCGAATTAGAGAAAGTTTAGAAGTTAGGGGAAAAATGTTCATAGAAAAAAAAAATCAAAATAAACAAGCAATAATGAAGTAATTAAAATAATATTATTTCGAATTTTTAGAGGAAGATTGTAAAGTTTAGGAGAGAGAAAAAATTAGTAGAGTTTATGTATGGAGAAAATATAGGCTAATGAAGAAAAAATAATTTATTGAATTTAAGTATAAGGTTTATAATGTTTAAATATGGATAAAAAAAATTAGAGTTTAAATAGAGATAGAGAAAACATTCACAGTTGGTAGAAAGAAAATTTTGAAATATTGGGGTTGATGGTTGGATTTTAACTATTGATATTTGAGAAGGAAAAGTCTACAAAAGTCCTAAAATTAGAAAGTCTACAAAAGTTCATAACTTTTGAATACTGCATGACTTTTAAAGACTCTTTAAAAGTCTTAATCTAATACCACTCGACTTTTAAAGACTCTTTAAAAATCTTTATTGAATATCTCCTGACTTTTAAAGATTCTCTAAAAGTTTGAATTGAATACCTCCAAACTTTTAAAGTTCATAAAAGTTTATAAAAGTTTATGAAAGTCATGATTGAGTACTCCCCGGCTCCCTTAGTTTGGTTGGAAGGAATTGCAACTCCACGAAATTGTAACTCCCTCATTTTCATGTAATTAAAATCCCATGTCCCCCTTAGGATTTTAATTCCATAAATTTTAGAAAGAAAAAAAAAAAAAAAGAGAAAATAATGATGAGACAAAATTACTCCTTTTTTTTTTAACATAAAATTGATGAGTAACAATAACAATGGTCATTTTAGACTTTATACTACTTCTTCCTTTTCAATTCCCAGGTATACCAAACATTGAAATTGAAATTCTCAGTAATTTTACTCATGTAAACCAAACACTAGAATTTAAATTCTCACTTCACTTTACTCTCAGTAATTCATCTTCCATGAGATTGCAATTTCTTCCTCACGTAATCCCCTCTCTCCAAAGTTTGGTCGCACATTTTTGCAATATCAGGTATATAAATAAGTAGGTGATTAGGGATTCAATTTTCTATTTGAAGAATATAAAAGTGTTTTCCAATATAATTAAAGAATCTTTATTTTTTTAGTTTAAAAAAAGAAATTTAAAAATTCCCGTTAGTCAACTAGCCATTAAACTTTTCAACATATTTTTGTGTTTAATTAATATTTTAACCACATGCACTATATTATTTTTAAAAAGTACTATAGAATTTCTTTTGGTTACAGCTCAACTTGTTAATCAATGTTTAAAAAGTTAATAATTTTATTTTGTTAGTAATTACATGATGTATATTATTAAGGCATATTATATAATTTATTTCATTTATCAAAACATTGAGACATTTTTTTTTGATAAATCAAAACATTAAGACATAAAAAGTAATAACTTTAGTTTTTAAGATTAGAGTTTAATCTTTCTAAGGATGTGATGGGATGGCATTTTAAAGGTGGCATGTTTGATTTGACAATAATGTGATATTTTACTATTTTATTTTTGTGACATCTTTTTTTGTCTTGTGACATATATATCATACTATACTATTTTACTATTAGGTTTGACAATAATCTTTCGAAAATTTATTTTTAACCACATATTCCCAAGTATCTTTAGTCATAATCGTTATAAAGATGGCCACTTAACCAGACTATTGACAAGTACTTTATAATTTTGGTAAATATCGTCCTCATTTTATTTAAAACTGACTAATAACAATTAAATATTTCCTTTTAAGAAAAAACAGATGAGATGATATGTATATTTTCTCATTCTAATAAATGTATGTTTGACATATTAGCTTTGACAGCAATGATAACAACATAATGAGTCTGTTAACAATCTCGATCAACTCATGTAACTTAAGAGTAACCTCATTTCTGTATTTTTTGGAGTTTTTGTTACAACAAAAAAAAATTAAAATTAAAATTTTTTAAAAAAAATTAAAAAATTAAAGAGAAATTTTTAACAAACGAGAATATGATTTTTGGGGTGATTTTTTTTCTTTCAAATTAAGTTTTTTGTGGGGTCCGCCTTGTGAAAAAATTGATGCGTAGTCATCCGTGCGTTTAAAGAAACTCTGCGTCTAATATGGCGCGTGCACTGCTTTTGAATTGTAAATGTGATGATATAGTGATAGGCCAAGACACACTTTTGAAAATGAGATATATATTGCATAGGTGCAAATAGCTTAAGATCTCGAATGACCTCTCCAGTGTTTGTTTTACTAAAGTGCTCATGTGTTGTTCTAGTTTGTCTAAAACATTATTTTTTAGTGTTAAAAATAGTGTTGTAATTCATTTTATTATTGAAGACTTGACGCTATAACGCCTCTAGCATCATCTAGAGGTAGCGAATTGATTTTAAGGAAAATGTGTGTTACACACAACTTGAATTTTCTTTGTTTCGTTCTATTAATTCTTGGGGATTATTTTCTAAAATTCAAATCCTGTTATTATTTATATTTTTTAATATATAAATTGGATTTATCGACTTATTCTCAATTTCTCACTTACACCATGGTCCACATTGCATTGTGAGCTCTTATCCAAAGTGATATTCAAATTATGTGCTAATTGTAGTTAACATATTATGTACCTTTAATTAGCTTATTGTATGTCCTCAGTTAACAAATTATGCACCTACTACAATATAATTAATATATTATGTATTTACAATTAACATATTAACTTTAGACAAATAATATGGTAAGTCTAAGAGTTACATAATTATTTATTAATTGAAAGCACATAATAATTAAATTAACTGCATACAGATGATCTTTTGAACTAGGGTCTACAATGGAAGGTAGACCCTAATTATATTCATGGTATAACAATTGACATTTTTTTTTTTGTGGGAACTCTAATTTCCTTCTTAATTTTAAAAAATGAAAAATTCTACAATTTTGTTGGAGAAATTGATCGAAATTTCATGAAATTTAAAATTTTCCATTTTGTGGGTGGTCACAAGATTAAAATTCAGTGGTGGGAGTTTTGGATTCTTTAGATTAAAAATGATTGAGAAAGTATAGAACATATACTACATTGTAAAGAATCACGAGTATTTTTTTTTTTTTTTAATCTTCCGTTTTGTAGATCGAACTTGGATTCTTAACCTCTTCCCTGGGATTTTTAATTCAACGATTGTTGGAAAGAAAAATTGAGTTGTCATGACAAAAAATCCTATCTCCCCATCCACGATGATGATAATAATAATAATTCATAGTAATAATAATAATAATAATAATAATAATAATAATAATTTATCATTTATTATTATTATTATTATTATTATTATTATTATATTTTATTGATTTTTGTAATCTAGGCTAACTATAAAATTTGATAATAACCCAACAGGATAGCTCAAGTGGCAAATGAGCTCTCTTTGTGGGGAAGAATTTTAGAATAATCTGGGTTCGACTTCCACAAGTGGCGATTCCCTTTGGACCAGCTTTTGTGCCTCTTGGAGCGAACTGGGCAATTTGTTTAATTGGGTTAGTCCGGTTTTAAACAATAAACATAGGAGAAAATTAATTTGACCAGCAATTTATTTAATTGGATCAGTCCGGTGTCTCTTACAATTAAGGTGTGCTCAGACTTCTCATGCTCTAACAATAAACATGAGGAAATATATAATCAGCTGTCTTTAGGCTGCGAGTGCCATGTGTCAGCTCATGCACCCCTCGTTTAATTTGCATTTTATTTCCTCGCTCGTTAACTCCTTAGTCCAATCTATTCTCTCAATCTTTGCTTCTTATCCCTTCAACATTTATTCACTTAGTCAATCCTTAACCGCCCTCCATTTATTTCCTTTGAATTTCTATGTAAACAATTAATTTTCACTATCCCTACAATATAATCAATGAATTTATGTTCATGAGGATGAGGTGTTCCTTTGCGTATAAGAAATTAAATTTTTTTGAAAGTGACATTGTAGGATGTCAATTTTGTTTGAAATTGTTAAATTATAGTCCTAAAAGATTTTTAAAAAATAAGTATATAATTAGGATAAACGAAAAATTAACTTAATAAGAAAATCAGTCTTATAATTTTTGTAGACTGACTTGAAAATCGCATGAGAGGACTCAATTGAAATTTCTTCTTCTCCTAAATATTTCCTACTGAACCTGCAGTGAGTTAAACTCGTGTGGGCAACTCAATTGGAATTTCTAACTAAAACTAACGGTGATGAAGTTAGATTTAAAGATTCAAATGTTGAGAGAGAAATTAAATATATGTCAATATTCAGCATGTTTAAATTCATGAATATAATGATAACATTATTTGAGCTTTATTACTTTTATGTTTTATGCATAATGCATGTGTATATTTCTAAACTTGATTGTGGTGATTTAATTTGGAGTTTATTGAATTATCTGTTATATTAAAATATTTTTTTAGTTGGAATTTGAAATCAGATATATATTTGGATTGATTAAACAATGTTTTAATTTTATATTTGTTAATAATGTAAATGTGCATGTCGTACTAGTTTGTTAAAATTAAAAGTTTAATACAATACTTTTAAAATGTTAAAATTTTTAGTTAAATCTATTTAAAAAAAAAAAAAAAAAAAACTCATCAATGACATATATGAGATTTTAGAGTTAAGGTAATATAAACAAATGGGATCAGTCTAGGTAATATTGTCTGTACGGGTTTAGCTCACTGGTTCAATAGACAGTATTTGAGAGTAGAGACCAAGGTTCGAATCTCGATTATAGCAATGTGGAAATTATGTCCAAGATGAGCAAATCCATTATGCTCACTGACATTTGGTCATACCCCTCCCAAATATTTTGTCGAGCCGGGATGTGGGAACCCTTGGGATTGATGATTTCCATTGTTGTACTTAAGTTAAGGGTAGGGGATTGATGATTTCCATTGTTGTACTTAAGTTAAGGGTATATATGGATTATGAAGCATTATATTCACGGAAAACATGCACAAATGAGCGCGTAGCATGCTTCCTCATCAAACACGCAGGAATATGTGAAGAAGAATTGAAGTCATCGTAAAAGTACGCCCAAGCAGACATCCTTTTCCTGCATCATCATAAACCGCAACGGAGACCACAAGATTAATTGCTGGATTATATTGTATTGACATTTTTATCGTCTAACAACCTCACCTCGTCATGTGAAAGGAGAAATATACTAATATATTATTATGACATATAATATTTCGGAAATTAATTAAATTATAAAGAAGGCTTGTAAGTTGTATATATATATATATATATATATATATATATATATATATATATATATATATATATATATATATATATATATATATATATATATATTTTATTTTTTTATTTGATTTGATTTGAGAGTTGACTACATAGGGTACGACAAGAGATACATAGTACAATATAATGCAAAATTATTGATGTTTGAATTGATTGGTTCAATTTGCTAACGAACGACCTACAATTGTTAAGGAAAAACAAAAACCCATCCACATTTTTTATATTCATAAACGATTTGATCATTTTCTGAGTCAAAAGTCCTTGAAGAAGGACTGGTGAATGGCATGCAACTTCTCTGGGAATGAGTTGTAATTGTTTGTGGTTATGTTTGAATGAGTTGGTTCGGAAGGTAGGTGCATGTTGCAGTTTGAGATAGAGGTAGTAGTTTGATACGATAGAGACTTATCCCTATATATGAGTTGTAATTGTTTGTGGTTATGTTTGAATGAGTTGGTTCGGAAGGTAGGTGCGTGTTGCAGTTTGAGATAGAGGTAGTAGTTTGACACAATAGAGACTTATCCCTATATATGAGTTGTAATTGTTTATGGTTATGTTTGAATGAGTTCGTTCGGAAGGTAGGTGCGTGTTGCAGTTTGAGATAGAGGTAGTAGTTTGACACGATAGAGACTTATCCCTATATACTAGTTTTTTTTTTTTTTTTTTTTTTTTTTTACGTGCAAGACGCGAATGAGATAATGTCTAATCTTTACTTTTAAATAATTACTTCAAAGTATATCAATGCAAGATTATACATGAGATAATGTTCATGCATAGATAATTGAATGTTGAATTTGTTTATTTAAATCTGTAACTCAAAGAATATGAATGCAAGATAATATAGGAGAGATTGATTATCATTGTCTTCATTTTCAGTACTTGTCATCTTTTTTTTTTTTTTGGTAGTGTGTCATGTGCAATTGGGTTACTGGTAGTAGCATAAAGGGCATCGTCACATAATGAGATTATGGTACGGTGTAGGAAGCTGTGGACTTGCCTTGTTATGTATATGACTGGGATCTTAGCTGTACTATAATAGCGTGTTTGGTTCGCGGAATAGGCCTGGAATGGCATAGCATTCCCAGTAATAGGCCTATTCCGCTGTTTGGTAATCATTTGTATTCCCAGGAACAATGTTCCTGGGAAGGTCCTATTCCTTCTCTAGGGGGAATAGCTATTACTTGGGGCCCCCCAGTATTAACTATTACTGAACGTGCAGGAATAGGTTTTTTTTTTCTTTTTTCATTTTTACCCTTTTTTTTATTACGATAATCTTTCTCCTGCTCATAGCATCTTCTCTCGTCGATCTTTCATCCCACCTTCTCTCGTCACTCTGTTCAGCACATCTTCTGCGTCACTCATCTTCTCTCGTCACTCTATCAAGGCATCACTTCCACCACTGCATCAAATTGAAATTTTTAATCATCAAATTGAAATTCTTCATCAAGCTATATCAAGGTATTGTTCTAAAACTTTTTTTATACATTAATTATTTATTTGTGTATAATGAATTAATTACTCCGGACCAATTCCGGTTCGGCGGTGGATTTCGACGATCAGAACTTCGGCAGCTTTGATTTCCACGTGGGCAGTGCCAATTTCTGGTTCAATGCTTTTCATAACTTAATTAAAGTTTGCTTAGTAGATTGTTAATGATATTTGCTTAAGGAGATATTGTTGGGTACATTGAATGAGGCAATCCTAGTTTTGTGGTCACATTGACCTCATTGTCCGAAATGCACTTTCAGCTACATGGAATATGTGGACAACCTTTGTCATCTCCTTTTTTGTCGCACATTTTGCATGGACAACAAGGTGTGGACGTTGGAAGACTTTAGCTATATAAAGCCTCGCCATTTCCACTCCAGAGATACACCAATTTTTGCCTGAGTTCATATTGAACAAATTCTGTTCTACGAGTCTGTGAGCCTTTTAAACATATATTCCATTTCTATTCCTTAACCAACCAAACGTTTGAATACAATTCCCAAAGTCTATTCCTTCATTGAACCAAACAACAGAATACAATTTCTATTCTATTCCTTACATATTCTATTCCCTATGGAATAACATTCTTATTCCCTCCAAATTGATTCCGTGAACCAAACGGGCTATAAATTCATGATTTTGCAAGCGTTTGTTGATATTTGGTGGTGGTAGTTTTTTTCCCTACATGTTTTATGTGTTGTGAGATCTGTGTTGTATATTCTCACGTGAAAGTATTGAACAAATATTAATATTTATTATATTTGTAAAAGGTTCATGAGTAGTACCTCTTGTCTAGTTCAATAACTTGTTTACTTGATAGTAACAACAATGACTCTACAAGTAGTCCGAATACTGATGCTGCAATGTATCCAGTTTCATTAACAATTTTCACATCCATTTTGCACATGTTCATTTTGAAGTTCATATTTATGGAATTAGTATGAATAAATGTAGTACTTGATTTTGTGTGTATGTGTGTGCGTGTTTTTTTTTTTTTTTTTTTTTTTTTTTGTAATTTTTTTTGGTTGAATTGATACTAACATTCCCATTGATGCCTTTTCACCACAAGTCCACGATGCATGCACTTAAATAGTTTGTCACTTTGTGCATAAACCTTTTTTTTTTTAAACCGTGGTTACATTCTATATACTAAGTGTTTTTGTTTTCAAGATTGATGTTAATTTTGCCTTTAATCCTAGCAGGTTGAGTCTACCAAATGAAAAAAATTGTAAATTTATATTAGTTTTAATACATTTAAAGGATACACGATAAGTATTTTACATATAGGGATTAATGAATGTTGCAACAATGGCTATTTTTTAAATTTCTTCATTTTCTAGATTTGCAGGATTGATTGCAACATTCTTGTAGTCTCAACATCTTTTCAATGTGTCAAGTGTGTCACGATGTTCTGTTGCCCTACATTTTCATTTTTAATAATGAGTTTTAAATGTAGCTATGTAAGATAATGACCTAATTACCATTTGCATATTATTATCAACATAAAAGCATATCAGTCATTTCGATGTTCTGATATGCTCGAGGTACTTTTGGTTCAACCATTATTGTTGAATGCATTCTTGTGGATAGAGAAATTCATAGTTTATTTAAGGAATAAGATTAGATAAAGTAGTAAAATTTTATATATTTTAAACTAGGGGTGTACGTTTCGAGTTTCAGTTCGTTTTTTTTTTTTTCGATTTTGGTTTTTCGGTTTTAAAAAAGTTAAACCGTTCGGTTTGGTTTCGATTCGGATTTAATTCGGTTCAGTTTAAGATCCCCAAATTTTAACATTTCCTAATTTTTCAAACATATATACTACCAAACAATACATATTCACATAATCACATAATCCAAATCGAAACTCTAATATGCACGAAAAAATACTACTAATATGCAGGATCCAGTATGGGGTAAGATGTGGAAAATCAAAGTACCAAACAAGATGAAAGCGCTCCTTTGGATTGCCATGCATGGCCGACTAATGGGAAATGCAGAGAGATATCGAAGAGGGTTCACTGGAGATGGCAGATGCGGTGTATGCCCAGAATGCGATGAGACCATAGAGCACATCATCAGAAAATGTAAGCATGCGAAGGAGGTGTGGAAAATTATTGCAGGGAATGAAAGGTATGACTCTTGGCACCAACAGAACTTTCAAGCCTGGCTGGAAACTAACATTTCAGGTGAGAAGAAGGGTGGCGACACAGATTGGCCTCGAATTTTTGCCATTACGGTGTGGTGGCTTTGGCGATGGAGAAACAATAGAATCTTCAAAGACGAAGCCTGGAGTACACAAAGGAAAGCCGCATGGATTAGAGAAGCGAAGGAGGAAGTCAGCCGTGCTTTTGTGAGAGAAGAGCAAATGCAGGGAAGAACAACGAAGGAACGAACTGTTCACCTATGCTGGAATCCTTCGAAGAATAGCCGTCTCACTCTCAACATTGATGGCAGTGTCAAAGCTTCAACAAACAATGCTGGAATAGGAGGTGCACTCAGGGAGGACAAAGGAACGTGGCTCGGAGGATTTGCGTATAAAATACCACTGGAGACCCCGGAAGCCATAGAAGCTAAAGCCATTGTCTTGGGAATGCAGTGGCTTTGGGAGAGAGGAGTTCGCGAAGCTGAGATCCAGAGCGATGCTAGAAAGGTGGTGGAATGGATTCAGGCCAGTGATAACCTTCGGGGTCCTATTCAAGGCATTATTGAGGAAGCCAGATTATGGCTAACGAAGGATTGGAAAATCTCCATTCGCGCTGTCTATAGAGAGCAAAACAGGGTTGCAGATGCCTTAGCCGGTTACGGCGCCTTCCAAAGTGATGCTTGGACAACTTTCAGCTCGTGCCCCATCATTAGCAAAGAGGCTTACCTCCAAGATATAGCCCGTGTTACAAGTGCTCGCAGAGTTAGGGAGACTCAACCAGTAGCTTGAGTCGCCCCCGGGTCTACCCCGTCCTTTCGATCAAAAAAAAAATATAACAAAATAGCAATCCAAAGTTTAAAAATAATACTAAGTACTAATTACCAAGCATAAGTTAACTTTTTGCACAACCGACTCTTCAATTGGTTCTCTTGGAATATTTTTATTGACAAGATGATGAATAATCATTTATCTGTATAGTGATATTAGAAGAATAGGTGTCAAGTACTATACAGTTAATTTTTGGACACAATCTGTCATTGCTAGTGCACTCGAAATATATTCCAGTACTAGAAAATAATTCTAGTGAACTGGAAATCAAAATTAGAATGACTGTAAAGCACATTAAATTTATAGAAACATAGAACTAAGGAAAATACTGAATATTGTAAATATAACTCAAGTTAGATATAATTGTGAAGTAAAAAACAATTGCGAGTTTGCGACAAACAACAAAAGTGCAATGTAGAGAACAAGCTATAAAGAAATCCAATAAAAAATTTAAGGGAGATACCAGTGAGAATAAAAACTGGACGGCGGAGCAGGCATCAAGGGACTTGGATTTACTTCTGTTATTATTATTATTATTATTATTATTATTATTATTATTTATTTATTTATTAAAAAATCATATGGTATTCGATTCAGTTCGATTTTCGTCAAACCGTTCAATTTCGGTTCGGTTCGGTACCGAACTGTTCATTTTACAAGAATCTCGTACCGTTTGGTTTTCTATTACTAGTTCGGATCAGTTCGGTTTGGAGAAACTGAACCGAATTGTCTATCCCTATTTTAAATCATTTGAATAAAGGCATTGTAGACATTTTATTCTAAATTAAAGAAATGAATATGTATTATTTTTTGTTGTAGCTACTAACTTTTTTAATTTAATAAGAGTAATAGAGTGGGATGCTTACTTTTCATCGAACACAATGAAGTCATTGATTTTTTTTTTAATTTTATTTCCATTCGTTGTTGAGACATTGTTTTGGGAGTTTGTCAATTGCTACAGTTGCTGTCAATAGAGGATGATGATAAATAATTTGAAATATATAGTTACAATAGATATTGTTATAATGATATAGTAAAAATTAATTTGTTCAATTGGAGTCAGTGGGGGTGTCAACATTGTCAATTCTTTGGACAATAATCCTACCCTTTAAAGTCCAGGTGTAGTGTATTTCTGATTAACAACTTTGTAGTTAAGTCGCGCATGTCTAACAATGATGTAAGAACAATTTTATCCGATAAAAAAAATAGTACAATTTTGTAAAGTATGTACAATTGTATCCATTATAGAAATATAGATAAAAAAAAATATTAATAACATAGTGACTTTAATAATTCCCAATAAGGCATAAGCATAATTGAAATATTGAGTCTTGTTCTAAATAATCAACAGAAGATTAATTAAATTTAAAAAAAAAAAAAAAAAAAAACTTAACCTAAATTTGTTTTTTTTTTTAAATGCAAGAAAATGATTTTGAAGGTTCCTTATCTATAATCTTTGATGCTCAACTTTGAATGCTATATATTTAGTCGAGTTAATTATTTGACCAAAGTTCATTTTAAATTTTATATTGCATTTTTAATACAATCTAACATATTCGTAGTATATGTTCAACAATTATCCCAATTCTAATTGGGATGGCGTTTGAACCTAAGACCGTTTTTTTATAAATCAATGAGTAAGTTAACAATAATAAATAGTGAACAGAATATTCTGTTACTAAAGTTTATACTAACGGAAGTGTATGTGTATTTAAAAGAAGAAAATAATATAATAGAGGATAAAGTAGGATCATAAATAAAAATAAATAAATAAATAAATAAATAACTAAAATCAAAATTATCTAAAGCATTGATATTTTTTAATTCTTTTTATAGACCTAACTTTATTGACTCTTATTTTGAATATATACTATTTACTCTATTACAATGCAATATCTATTCATAACTACTTTCTCAACCTATTAAAGTACAAAGAGCCCATATGACTTCCACGGAGGCTTTTATTAGTATAGTAGAATTTTAAATACAATATTTGCATGATATATATTAAATTATTAATGCGTATTAACACCGAAAATAATTATTGACTAGATGAAAGAGGTAGTTACACAAAACACAATGATTTTTTTTCCCTAAAATTTGTATGTATTAGCTCAGTATAAAGTGTGTCCGGACATTAAAGATCACTAATTATTTATACATATATAGTTGGCAACAAACATATACATAACCGTTAACCTACCATGCGAGTCGTTTAGAGTCCAACCAGCCTCATATCTTCAAAATGTAATAACATCCCTTGTGTTGTACTATGACTTAGAGAGTTAAGTTTAGCATCCTGTAATGAGACTGTGGCGCTAACTATTATGTAAATATATATATATAAAAATAAACTTATGCATTTGCTAGTAGCTATAACTTTTAATGTAATGATAAACGTTTACTATTACAATTGAATTAATATCAAAGCCAAGGTTACTGATTCGCTTATACATTGAGAGATGGTGGTACACCTAGACTTCCTTGGCACAGATCTTTGAGCTGGGGTGTGGTGTAGTTGATCTCGCAATCGAACTAAGCAAATGGGCAACTCCACGGGTTGAACCCAAGTACACGAGCTCATTAAGACTCTGTTTGGTAGAACTTTTTTTTTTTTTTAGAGTTTATAGTTTATTTTGAGCTATAAATAAGTTATAATCCTGTTTGGTAAAACCTGAGAAGTTTAAAATAATAGTTTAATTTGAAATGTTTCTCAAAGTAGCGTTTCAAAATAAGGTATAGGCTTCTAACATTTTCATCCTTTTTTATCTTTATTAATTTACACAAATGACACCATTTGCCTTTCTTTAATCAAAATCCTAATATCTAATTCTTTTTCATAATATCTATTTTTTCTAAAAACTCTTCTCCTCTCAGTTCTTTACCGTGTATTTTTTCTAAACATTCTTCTCTTCCCAGTTCTTTACAGTACGTGTTCATCAATGTGAAAGATAAACAACACTCATCACCCTTGCATTGTAATCATCCAAGGTAATCAATCTCCCTTTTTTATTATTTAATCAGAGTAATGTATATATATATATATATATATATATATATATATATATATATATATATATATATATATATAAATGCCATTTTATGTCTTTTTACACTTATCCTCTTATTCAACAGCTAATTTTACAAAACACCTTAATTTCAATTATTTTAGTTTATTAGCTACAAGCTTTTCAGCTAGTTCAACTAGGTGTGCCAAACATAGACGAGAAACCAACTTTTTTGCTAATTACCTCACTCGTCTTCTTTTTTTTTTTTTTTAATAAAAGGTATATATTTAGTCATATTTATTTAGTTATATATATATATATATATATATATATATATATATATATATAATCTCCTATGAAGCGATCTCATTGAATCATTGATACTCATCTATGAAACGAGTGAAATTTTTGATAAGTATTACATTTTTCCATAATAGTATTACAATTTTCATATATGCAAGTATGTAACCCTCCAACTCCTAATATTACATTTTGATTTAAAAGTACGTATTACATGTTTATCAAAAGTTCACATTTTTTCTCATGCGTATTACACTTTCTCTCATTAATTAGTAACAATTAAATAATTTATCCATAATTAGTATTGCATTTTTTTCTCATAAGTAATTATTCAAGTCTAGATATTACATTTTGATTTAAAAGTATCACATTTTCTCTCAAAAGTTTACTTTTTCTTGTGAATAACAAACAATTTATTCCTGGTTAGTATTTCATTTTTTAGCATAAGTATTACATTTTTATTGTGACTTGATCCGTCTCACAGATAACGATCCGTGAAACGGTCTCACAAAAGAGTCATATAATCGGTTAGTATTATAATTGTATTATACCTATATAATTAGTAGTAGTTAATTGTTATATACGGAGTATTATATTTCTTTGTTAATTAGGCGTGATATATTGTATAGTATAATCATTAAATTGTAAGAAAATCATCGATCATCTGTGAAATTCAAATACAATTAATTAAAAAAATCGCCAAGCTAAGAGAAGTCAAATACTACGAATGTGGTGCATAACAACAAACGACTTTCGTTGATCTTGTGATTAAATTTCAAGGGAATTTAGAATTCATAAGGTTTGCGGTAATCTCTGAAAATTATATATTATGAATTCCATTTTGTGCTATTCAAATTCTTCCTTGTATTTTCCTGGTAATTTCATGGTCATAATTTTTTAGGAGAAAATCAAAGAAAAGACTGAAGACTCCAATTACCTTTTTTTTCTTCTTCTTCTTCTTTGTAAATTAGGAAACCCATATGGAAAGATCTGGGAAAACTGCGGGTAAGATCATAGTAATACTGAATGGACCCCTGAAAGAAGGCAACGAAAATTATTTTTCCTTTTTTTTTTTTTTTTTTTTTTTTTTCCTATTGTTATTCCTCCTCTCTTAGGATTTGGTGGGTGATAACGTTTCCACACTTTCGTGTAAAATGTCCTTAAATTCCTTGTACTTTAGTTGTTCTAGAAAACAAATGTATACAAAATTCAAGTCAAGTAGGCTTAGGGTAAGACTAGCTTAGACAATTCTAAACTCCGATCCATTGCATTGGTAATAGCGACGATGTTAACATTTATTTTTAATACTAGTTTTACACGTACATTGCGCGAATGAGTTAATGCACAATATTTATAATTAAATAAATATTTGAAAGTATATCAACGCAAAATTATATATGAGAAGTTCATACATAAGTATTTTAATGTCAAATTTGTTTATTTAAATATGTAACTCATAGTACATGAATACAAGATAATATAGGAGATTCATATCAATGAATGAATTAACGGTACCAGTCATTTAGGTGTTTTATTCGGTGTTCATTTAGTTCAACCATTATTGTTAAATTAATTATTATGGATAAAGAAATTCTTAATTTAAGGAATTTAGATGAATTAGTAAAAATTTAAAAATTTTAAATATAATGTAACCCAAAGATATTGGACGGTTGGTAAATATGATGTAACCCAAAGATCAAAATGTTAAAGAAAGCGTTTGGTTATTCAATAGTTTGGAATTACATTTTCTCATGTGTTCAATCCTTAAATATTATATTTTGATATAAAATTATTATATTTTACCTCCAAACTATTATATTTTCTCTTATAAATAACAAATTATTTATTCTAAATTAGTATTAAATTTTTAACATAAGTATTATATTTTTATTTTTACTCGCCGTCCCACGAATTCTCTCATACGAAACTCAACCATGATATAAATACTGCTTGATCATATCAGGATATACATCTTTGAGGTTTTCCACAAAATATAAAAATAAAAAATAAAAGTGACACTAATATATAAATTATGGTGTTTGGGATAAGCACTTGATCAGGATATACATCCCTTTGAGGTTTTAATTTCGACACAAAATATAAAATATAAAATATAAAAATTATATTGACACTAATATATAAAATATGGTGTTTGAATATGGATATATAAACACTTGATCAGGATATACATCATTGAAGTTTTCCACAAAATATAAAATGTAAAAAATAAAGTTGACACTAATATATAAAAGTTTTCTTTTTTTATTTAATCGGGGGTTAAATGCATGCATCTGAAAGTTTTGACATAAGTTTTGGATAAATATCAACACAATAATAAAGCATCTAAAAGTAGAGGGCACAAAACTTTGTGTAAAGGAATAAAATGGAATATTCCGATCACGGGAAGTAATTTATTATTAACTTATTTTTTAAAACACTTATGATTCAGTGATTCTGTCTTATTATTAGAATCGATCCCATGACCATTTATATAGAATGATAATAAGGTTTCATTATATTATATATATAGTAGTTGGCTTGTGAGATTATTGTAGATAATAAGTACAATGTAAGTGATAATGTGAGATTTTGATAATGTAAGATCACCATATTTGATTTGGATTGTGAAAATATAATACTCTGTAGTAATTTGTTTAGATAAGGGTCATGCTTTAGGATATATTAATCAATTTATTGTAATAATAATAATAATAATAATAATAATAATAAAATTATTGTTGTTGTTGTTGTTATTGTTGTTATTATGAAGTATTATATAAGAGATAGTTAACAATGGCAAACTTTGAAATATTGAAAGGTAGTCTTAAATAGTTAAGAGTAGGGATGTAGTTAGATTATATTAAAATATTATTACATCAACTTTAAAATAATATAAGATTACAATGTAATAGCATAACTTGAACAAATTGAAATAATGTTATATAACATTACTATATACATGTAATCTATCAAAAACATTCCATTGTAATATATAATGTATTTTTGTATTTAAACCGTATTATGAATGTTTGATATTCTGTCATTGACATTTCTAACATCATTTAAATTTTGTCCCTCTCAAATGATTTTCTAGGTCTGTCCTTGATAGTTGACTAACTTTTCATAACCTGATTCACTTTCATTATCAGAATCCAACTTTAGTAGATAATATCTAAAAACATAGATAATAATTCTAACACGCTCAATCTACATTTTCCAACTCAAATATTATGATTAGAATTACAAGATATGCATGTGTGTGTATTTGTTTGTTTAGCGTTTTATAGAGTTGTTGGTTAATCTTAATTTCTTCGCATGTTTGTATCTTTCGAGATCAGTGGAAAGCACGCAAAACATGTAGTGGGAACGAGCATTAGAGTATCAATTGCTTAATTAGAGCTAAATACAAAATCATCTCTCACACACACACATACACACACGCACGCGCGCGCACACACACACACACACACACACACACACACACATATATATATATATATATATATATCAGATATTGGCCATGTTTAGTAAATGGTTGTTAGATGGTATAACTAGCTAGTTGATAATATTAGCTGCTTGTAGAAAGGTGTTTCGTAAATTAGTTATTAGTTGTTTGGTATAATTTCTTTTCTCAAAAAACTAATTGAAAAAAGTTATTTTAATTTGAATAGCTTTTTAAATTTTAACATTTTAAAATTACAAAAGCTTATTAACAAAACACTTTCATTGATTTCTTAACCAAGTCAAACAGCTAATAGTGATCAAATAAGTCAAAAATTGACTGATAAGCTAATTATTTTACCAAATAGGGCTAGGTTATATTATGGATAATTTTGCTCATTTTTAAATTCATATTTTTGAATTATTTTTTCTTGGTTGTTAAACTTATTATATTGTTGACCTCGTTTTTATATTTTATTTTTAATTTGTTGGTTGACCTCTTGGTTGGTAGTTAAGAGTATTGATTGCTTAATTAGAGCTAAACACAAAATCATCTTTAGTTAATTGCGGCATATAATATATATATATATATATATATATATATATATATATATATATATATATATATATATGCGCTCAGGTGAGAACTCTCGTTCAGGAGAGAAATAAGAATTATTCACAGTTGTCAACATGTTCATATCAACGAATCAGATGTAATTTAAAAAAAAAAAAAAAACCGATGCGGTGACATTTTCGTAAATAATTCAAACTTTAGTGCAAGTAAATGTGCTGCAAGTGCAAGTAGCTGGTGCACCTTTGCAAGTAAAAAGTGCAAGTAGAATCACTTACAAGCGCAAGTAATTTACCTTGTTAACATTCTTGCACTCGGGTGCACTTAATACACTTAGTATTGACATTTTACTTGCACCTATAATACATATTACTTACACTTGTAATACATTTTACTTGCACATAGGTGCACTATATGAAACTACTACTTGCACTTGTAATACATTTTACTTGTACTTTGATGTTCAATTATTTACGAAAATGTCACCGCGTTTTTTTAAAATATCAGTGTTTCTGATCCGTTAGATCTGGACACGTAGATGGATAACATACGTTCTCATTTCTTTCCTGGACGAGCCCGTTCGCATCTGAACGTGCTCATATATATATATATATATATATATATATATATATATATATATATATATGAATTATTTTTTATTGGTAGTTAAACTTTTTATATTGTTGACCTTCTTTTTTTTTGGGTTCACCTCATGGTAGTTTTTTTTTTTTTTTTTTAAGAACACCTCATGGTAGTTAAACTTCCCATATTGTTGATCTGTATGCATATGATGTTGATTGATTGAAGCCTCGTACATATTATATTTTTTATGATTTAAATACATTGCATGCACATATGGGATGCAAATTTTTTTTCGGTGGGCGGGGGGCGGGGCCGCAGGGGTGTGGGAATATTTTGTTAGAATTGGAGGCCTGGGCGGTGTAAAAAAAAAAAATTACAGAGTACATGTTTAAACTAATGATGTGTTTACTTCATGGAATAGGTCGGAAATAGAATATCAATTTTGAAAATAGACATATTTTATTATTTGTTTTGTTCTTTCATTTTTGAAAATAGTATTCTCGTGAATGAGTTATTCCTTTTACAAAAGAAATAATCATTACTAGGAGACCCTGGTATTAACTATTCCCAAGTATTTGAAAATTTAAAAAAAAAAAACAAACAATTGACAATATTTATTGCAATTTAATACTCAAAATCTGAGCTATCACTTTGTGTTTTTTCTTGTATGAAAAAAAAAAAAAAAAAAAAAAAAAAAAAGAGAATTACATATTTAGAATAAAAGCTATTATTCTTTAATTTTTTGACAATATGCATTGCAATCTAATACTCGAAACTTTTGCAATCATATTGTGTTTCTTAATTTTTTTTTCATATATGAAAAAATGAAAATTGCATGTTTAGACTAAAAGATATTGTTGTCTAATTTTTTGACAATATATATTGCAATTTAACACTGAAAACTTTTGTGATCACCTTATATTTCTTCATTTTTTCATGTATGAAAAAAATGAGAATCAAGTGTTTAGACTAAAAGAGATATTGTAGTCTAATTTTTTTGACAATATGTATTGCAACTTATCACTGGAAAATTTTGTGATCACCTTGTGTTTCTTCATTTTTTCATGTATCAAAAAATGAGAATCACGTGTTTTGACTAAAACCTATCGTTCTTTAATATTTTTGACAATGTATTGCAATTTAATACTCGAAACTTATAATATCACCTTGTGTTTCTTCATTTTTTTCGTGTATGAAAAAAAAATGAAAATAATGTGTTTAAACTTTTGATGGATATATTAAGAATGAGTGCAAAACGTACCAACCTGGATGGATGTGAAGGAGAACCGACTTGAGAGGAGGCAAATGAACCCATGCAAGGCCAACCCCGAGATCGGCCCAAGGTGGTTCGACCCGATCTCATGGGGTCAGGTCGGCCCCCGTGCCCGCAAGGTCGACCAGCTCAAGTCCAGCCAAGGCAATCCGATCCAATCCCATGAGGTTAGGTTGGCAGGTTCCAATCGGCCGAGCTCCGGGCGGGTGGCACCCGATTTGTGTGGGGTAATTGCAACGAGAGACCATGTATAAAAATAAGCTCTTTGCCTTGATTTAGGACACAACTTGTCTTATCCTTACAATGTACGCTCTTTAAAGCCATTAACACGAACACTTTCTCTCTTTTAAACCTTTTACATCGCTTTTGTATTACTTTATTCCTTTAATTAATCGAACTTAATTAGTCTATTCACACACATGTTTAACTTAAAAGTTATTGTTCTCTAATTTTTTTTCGACAATATGTACTGTAATTTAATACTCACTTACGTGAACACCATATGTTTCTTTATTTTTTCATGTATTGAAAATAATAATAATAATAATAATAAGAGACGTATTTGGGATGGGTTATTTTGACTTTGACCAACTGCTTGAATATCCTAAAAATGGGGAAAGAAGCATATGTCAATAACAACCACCCTTATTTTGGCTGGAAGCACACCAACACCGTACCAGTGAGTGGTATGTGTGGTTGTAAAAATAATTTAATTTGAAATAATATATTCTTAAAAAAATAAAAGAGAAAATATAATCTTAAAATTTTAGTTATATGGTAAAAATAAAATTAATTCAGTCGGATGCTAAGAACGCCGTACATTGGATCCATGAAGGTGGCTTAATAGGGATTGGAGAAAAAGTCTCCGCGTTGTTTACTACGAGCAGAATAAGGTGGCGGACAGACTTGCTGCAATGGGAGCGTTTCAACCTGAAGAATGGAAGGTCCTTGACATTTATCCCCCAAAAGCGACGAGTAAAATTGATCGCTCTCTTTTGGTAATAACGGTGAAATATCTATTTCCTATAATATAATACAATGAATTAATAGGATGTTGCAAATTTAATTATCATATATAGAGAGTAACAGGCAGGCACCATGTGGCAAGGAAGGCATCAAGGAGACAAGGAGCAATAAAAGGCAGGCACCATATACTATATATATTACTATTACTATATATATATATACAGCAGAAACCTACACTCCCCTATGCCTTGAGATAAAATATCTATTTTTTGGTGGGGAGAGAAAATATCTATAATACATCATTTAAATTTTTAAAAAGTTGAATTGTATTTTTTTTAAAATACTACTGATTCTGTTACATTGTAGTATCTGTCCATATATATTTTCTTAACTTAAAACATAAAGAGTCAATGTGCTTACTGAGGTTCGAACCTGTTACCTCCTATTTGGGAGAGCTATAGTTATGTCAAATAAGTTAAATTGTATTTATATCAATGTAAATTTATATATTTTTTAATGTAATAAAAATCTTCATAAACTCTATTTTTTCTAATTTTTTTTGGTATATTTTGAGAATTAATTTTCTATTCACTCATTATTTGTTTTAAATATAAAATATATCAAATTCATCATCTCAGGAGAATCTAAATATACCTTAACCCTGCCTAAATTGAAAGTAAACTCACTCAAATTAATACCTCAAAATGAATACTTAAAAAGTCAATTTTTACTCATTTTTATAAAATTTGGCTAGTCCTCTATCACTTAGTGTGCTGACAGTAGGAATGAGGGATTAGTCTTCTTGCTATCGGCTGGAGGAATACCTTTGGACAAAAAAAAAAGTTAATTTTTACTCATTTTTATAATATGTTATACATTTAAAGTTAATATTTTTAAAGAAAAAAAAAAAAGATGATGAAGAAAAAAAATATTGTTCTGATAGATTCATTGTTTTTTGTATTAAACATTATTAATGGAGAGAAGTATTTTATATAATTTTATATGAACTTCTAAACCAAAGACCACAGAGACAGTACTAGGGAGACATACCCCACTTTACTATATCCAACTGTACGTATATGAGCTTCTTTAGCTAGTAGCCAACCACGTATTCGTGAAATATCCAGTTTTTTGACTTTGATTATTGTCTCCCATGTCAGTTGGTGTGTTAGGTTTTTTTTTTTTTTTTTTTTTTTTTTTTTTTTTTTATTAAATATATATATCTATATTCTTACCATGTTTCTGTTTGACAGAGTTTATTTATGAGCTTATATAGCTTATTTTAAGCTACTAATAAGCTATAAACTCTGTTTAGTAATGTTTCCAAAATAAGCTATTAGCTTAAAATAATAGCTTATTTTGGAACGCTACCTAAGGTAGCGTTTTCAAATAAGCTAGTAGCTTCCTAACATTTTTTTTTTTCATCTTTGTCCTTATTTTTTTTTGAAGAAATGTCACAAGACGAATCTTGGTGGTGGGGTATTGAACAGACTCTACACTATAATAGAGTCGATAGTACTAAAAAATAGATTAATTGTTTTTTAAAGTAAAAATTATGGGAGATTTTTACAGTATCTTAGCCAACAATGTGTTTTTGTCAAAAAAAAAAAATAAATAAATAAAAAAATAGGGGGACATTTTTCTTAATCTTTGAAAAAAAAAATAAAAATTTCCTAATGAAGTTGGTACAACCAAAATATCCTTACTTTTTCAATTTTGGAAGTAGGCATTGTAAAATTTCCATATAATTACCGGCCTATAAGTTAAATAATTGATATTAAAATAGATACTATAGTGCGTTGAAATTATTACAAAAAAATTTGCCAGCAATGTGTTGAGAGTGAATGATTAAGGGTGTATTTGGTTCGTGAATTTACACATTAGAAATGAGAATTAACTATGAGATTTGATTACATATTCAATTAAAAGGGGTATCATTCCATCTTATTGATAGTCTAATTTTTAAGTTTAGATTAGTATTTTTAGATTTTTGTTTTCATTTTTTTTTGTTCATGTTGATGTTTAGGATGTCATTATATTAGGATCAATTACTTTGATTTTTTTATTTTTGTATTCGTAAAATATTTATTCTCATTATAGGGTCATACTCATACACAACCAAACATCAATATTGGTAATCATTCCAATTTCACCCTACTACCAAACATGCAAAATACTTTCACCAAAACCTATAACCATTACCATGTATTTGATTTCAATTCCGATTCTGATCCCCATGTGCGAACCAAACACACCTTATTATTTCCTCTGTTTATAAGATACCAAGATTTAAATTTAGTAGTATGAATGTATTAATATTTTGACACAAATATTGCATGTGGCATTTAGAAATCAATAGTTATGTTGTGGAAACGTGTTCACCATGCGCATGGTGAACACAGGGGTATATCTATAATTTCTATACTGTAGATTTATAATTTATTTTTTGAAAACGTAGATTCATAATTTTGTTTTTCATTTGTTGTTAACGGGATAAATCCATAATTTCTAAGCTATAGTTTCATAATTTCTATACTGTAGATTCATAACATCTATACTATAGATTCATAATTTCTATACTGTAGATTAATAATTTCTGTACTGTAGATTCATAATATCCGAAACAACAAATGAAAAACAAAATTATGAATCTACGTTTAAAAAAAAATAATGAATTTACAGTATAAAAATTATGAACCTATCCCTGTGTTCACCATGCACATAGTAAATACGTCTCCACAGCATAATTTGCGTTTATAAATTAGCCCGGCCTTCATTTATAATCTACAAAGAAAATCCAATTCGCTAAGATATTTATTGCATATTTAGAAATTAATAGCTTCTAGAAATAAAACTCAATAAGACATGTATATAACTACTAGTTAATTAAACTCAAAGGTGGGCAGAAACAACCAAAATAACTCAAACAAGAAACTCCAATTCCAAGTCTTCTAGTCTTCTTAGCCTTCAACTTATAGACTATATATGGTCCACCTTGCATTATAGGTTATGGTCCAAAATGACATTTAAATTATGTGTTTATCATTAATAGATTATAATATTATATGCATATAAATAAATTGAAAGTGGTACATATATATTACGTTAACTATTTGCACATAATATGTTAATTAATTGCAAATACATAATAATTTGTACTTGTAGCTAATAAATTATATTTCTTTAATTTATTTATAGACACATAATTTATTAATTAATGTCACATAATATGTTAACTATACACATAATTTTTTAACCAGAATCTACAATGTAAGGTGGAATCTGGTCCATGGTGTAACAATTGCCTGAAAGGGGAATTGAATGTGTTTCGACTTGATAAGTCTAGACTCGAACCCATAAATCCCATTTGAAAAAAATCACTTCATTCTTTCAAAAGGCTGAACTCCAACCCTAAGGGCCCCCCACACCCCGACCCGACGGAGCATTTAGGAGGATGTAAATCATGGTAACTCAACTGAACATGAACCACAGAGGCTAGACCAGTGCTTACTGCGCACAAGGAACTCCCCTCACTTTGAGAAGTTGCTCCCACGCACTGTCGCTGGTGAGACTCGATCAGATATACATTTAGATTTTTAGTTCACACGTAATATATCATTTAGATTTGGAAGGATGAATTTTGAAGAGGGTAATTAAAAAGTTGTTTAAATGATATGTGACTCATTTTATCATCATATATGTGGTTGCTAAGTGTGAAGTGGCAGGATGGCAGGCTGGGTCAAGCAGCCAAAAGTGTTTTTATGTGAATACCATTTACTGACTTCAATATATTTAATTTTTTAATATGAAAGTCAACAGTGATGATAGTTCAAACTATGAACTTAATTAATTGGCGTATACTGATACCATTATATTCACTGATATATGAGAGTTTCCGATTAATTTCCACCTAAACAACCATGGCCATGGCCATGGCCATGTGGGCCCCAACAACCTTCCTTCTCACAAACTATGTATATAAATACAGCCTCTCTCGAGGCTTTTCACGAAACCTATCCACAAGAACTCATCTTTCTTAACAACCCCATCCAATTGTTTTCAATCCTTAATTTCCTCGATCGACCAGAAATATATCCTATATCCAACCCTGTCTGGAGATGGATAGACTGCCAAAATGTGGAGCAAATTATGTCCCTCTCACTCCCACCACTTTCTTGCTGAGGGCTTCCAAATGCTATGCCGACCGCAAATCCGTCATCTACGGCGGCGTCAGCTTCACGTGGCGCCAGACCTACGACCGCTGCTGCCGTCTCGCCTCCTCTCTCCGGGCTCTCAACGTTGTCAAGAACGATGTTGTAAGTCTCATTTATTTTAATTATGTTTTCATTTATTTTAGTGAAGATTGATAAATGTCAAGTCTAACATCTTTGACGGGGATTGTGGGTCAGAGATTGGTAAAAAGTTTAAAAAGGATAAAATCAGTATTCAATGTCCCGAAAATGTGTGACCATATAAAGAAAAAGTTCTACTGTATCTACCTGTACTCCTAAAACTTATTCTCTGGACACTAATAAACTATTATTCCAGGTAGAGAATGGGAGTATATATAGTATTTTTCATAAGTCTCTTATAACTTTTGGGTAGTAGTTAATTTGTTGTTTTTGTTATAGGTTTCGGTGTTGGCGCCGAATGTTCCGGCAATGTACGAGATGCATTTCGCGGTGCCGATGGCAGGGGCGGTGCTGAACACCATAAACACGAGGCTGGATGCGAAGAACATTGCCACCATTCTCCGGCACTCGGAGGCGAAGGTGTTCTTCGTGGACTATGAATATGTGGAGAAGGCCGGGAAGGCGATGGAGATGTTGATGGAGGAGAATACGCAAATGCCCTTGGTGGTTGTGATCGACGACGTGGATACCCCCACCGGGATCCGCCTGGGGGAGCTGGAGTACGAGCAGCTAGTACTCCAAGGGAATCCCAACACGGCGCCGGAGGAGATTAATGACGAGTGGGATGCGATTACTCTGAGTTACACCTCCGGCACCACGTCGGACCCGAAGGGGGTGGTGTATAGCCACCGGGGGGCGTTTTTGAGCACTCTGAGCTTGATTTTGGGGTGGGAAATGGGGACCGAACCGGTTTATCTCTGGTCACTTCCGATGTTCCATTGCAACGGTTGGACTTTCACTTGGGGGGTGGCGGCGCGCGGTGGGGCCAACGTTTGTATACGTAACACCGCCGCTAAGGAAATGTACGACGCCATAGCGGTTCATAAAGTCACCCACATGTGTTGCGCTCCTATAGTGTTCAATATTCTCTTGGAGGCCAAGGCGCATGAGCGCCGGAATCTGGGCGCCCCGGTCCAGATCCTGACCGGCGGGGCGCCGCCGCCGCCGTCGCTCCTCAAGAAAATCGAGCAGCTGGGGTTCTACGTCGTGCACGCCTACGGCCTCACGGAGGCCACCGGGCCGGCGCTCGTGTGCGAGTGGCAGGGGAAATGGAACCTTTTGCCCAAGGAGGAGCAGGCGGATTTAAAGGCCCGACAGGGGCTTAGCATATTAACGTTGGCCGACGCCGAGGTTATGTCGGACCTGAAAACCATGAAAAAGGTGCCCCGAGACGGGAAGACCATGGGAGAAATCGTCCTCCGAGGTAGCAGTATCATGAAAGGCTACTACAAGAACGCCAAGGCGAATTCCGAGTCTTTCGTGAACGGCTGGTTCGTCACCGGCGACGTCGGCGTCATCCACCCCGACGGCTACTTAGAAATCAAGGACCGGTCAAAAGACGTCATCATTTCCGGCGGAGAAAACATCAGCAGCGTCGACGTCGAAAAAGCAATCATGAAACACCCCAACGTGTCAGAAGTCGCCGTCGTCGCCATGCCGCATCCCAGGTGGGGCGAAAGCCCCTGCGCATTTGTAGTGGAGAAGTCGGCCGGAAAATTGAAAGAAGCCGAAATCGTGGCGCATTGCCGGAAAACCCTGCCGGGATTTATGGTGCCCAAGAAAATCCAAATCGAGAAAGACTTGCCCAAGACTTCAACTGGGAAACCTCTAAAACATCTGCTAAGGGCAAAGGCCAAAACTTTTGTGATATCGGAAAATGTGAATGAGCCATCAACAAGCAGCAAAAGGTCAAACCAAGTCAACCGGGAAAAGCCAAGATTTTACGATCAACCACCGGAGCAAGTTCTTGCTATATCTCGTCTCTAAATAAATTAAACAAATACATGTATGTATAGATAAACAAAAGCATCATCTGATCTGATCTGATCCAAGTGTTTTGTTCTTTTCTTGTTTTAATATTGTTAGTATGCACGTGTACGGTGTACCTTATCTTTTATGGCTGCTACTTTCGAGTATTTCTCTAAACAAATAAATTCATATCATCACCTGCTAATTGGTGGTTTCATTCTACTTTTTCATTCTACTTTTCCTAAACTTACTGATAATTGGTAACGTTAAACTATCATCAATACAAATTATTATTAAATTACCTCGAGAACTAAAAAGAACGTAACTATTATATCATGGACCAGAGTTCACATTGCATTGTGAATTCTAGTTCAAAATTTTTTGATTTATCAGAGCAGAAACGCCAAGAGAAAGTTTACAAGCTAATCAAATAACTGCCTCCACATGGGAACACCAGCAATGTCATCAGCCAAGCAATAATGTAGCCCAGATTTTGAAATCAATTGTATAATAACTAATGATTAATGGATTTATGGTTGTGCTATATATTTGTAGATCATCATAAATAGACAGATAGTTCAACGTATATATTAAGAAGCATAATTGTAAATAATATTAATGTTCCTACTGCAACAAACACTGATATAAGGGGAAATAATTAATGTTTTAAAGGCCGGGAAAAGGAGCTTGGATGACATGATAGATGGTGGTATGTGGTATTATGAAGAAAAGCAATAACGTAACAAGAAGGTAAGTGGAGAAATGAGATAACTAAAGTAGTCAATAGTATGGAGCAACTATGGGTACAGATAATAATAGTGCCGCACTGGGAGAAATAGTAGTCCAATGGAAGAAACTAATACTATGGACACAATAGTATTGGGTTGAATTGTGTTGAAAATTTGTATAACGTCAAATGACTAATTTAAGTATGGTAATTGAATGAATTTTGTGGACGAGGACGATTATGAAATAATATTGTAATTGAATGAGTTTTGTGCCCGAGGACAAATATGAAATAAACAAGCTTTATTCAATTATTGGCATTCGCCATTGTGTAATGTGATCAAGAGATGTTTCGAACTATTAAATGCAAGATTTTCAATTTTAAAGTATATAAATGGATATTTGTTGCAAAGACAAAAATTGTTGGTCGGAGGTTTAGAGGACCTAGTCCAACATCATGCCGGTGAAATGTGGCAATGATTGCTATATAAGTGAAAATTCATAAAGTTGTGTCTTTGTTACTAGTTATAGTTTTTGGCCTAGTGGTAAGCAATTAATCATAACAATTGACATTAGAGCATATTACATGTTTG